>NC_090267.1:225452125-225783792 GCF_040414725.1 Anabrus simplex
ATGGCGGCCTTATAAGTAAACGAGCGGCCAAGACAGGTCCGAAGGCAAAAGAAATAGCACCATACGAAAATGCATGAATAAAATACTGAAACACGATACAAATTCAGCTGATTGATACATCTTTGTTACACTTCCCTCTCATATTAACACTCGTGCACATATTCAGACACAGCCGGGATCGGCAAGCAATATGAGCAGCAGCGTCAGTTAAATGACGAACTCAATTTCATATAACATGATCCCAAGGCCACAAACGAGGTCTCATTTATTCAGAAGTTGCGTGCACAGGTCAAACGAATTCAGCTGTGGGATCAGAGAAATCCCACAGTCATGCAAAAACCCATCAAGGTTTGCACTTCGTACGACACGAGTGGAATCTCGCGCCGACACAAAGAGCAAACATGCATCAGATGGCGAATTACATAAAAATGCAGCGTACATACACAGAAGTAATATGAGACCCTACCGTCAACATATCATAATCTCAATGACCACAAGAAGAACATGCAGTACATTCATACTCCGGAGCGAACAACACATATCAATCAGTTATATATCACTTAACAAATATTACGAAAAAATACCTATACCTGAAGTATATTTACATTAAAAGTTCAGTCCATCTCACGCAGCATTAGTACCATGGTTACAGCTTGCATCGGCAATATCTACGCGCGCTATGACTGTCCTATGTTTATTTCTCGCAGACGACTCGCCGATGACGAATCACAAAGCTGCCAACCGCTGTACTTAGGAACTAGTCCATCTGTTAGCAAAGGGGTATGGGGGGGAAGACCCCAGTTGGGGTAGGGCATGGATAAGACTATTGGTCTGGATTGGTTATGGTAATGAGCCCTGGACCACAATTACCTTTCTTTTCACATGTTAGGGTACTTAGCCCTGGACCACAATTACCTTTCTTTTCACATATTATGGTACTTAGCCCTGGACCACAATTGCCTTTCTTTTCACATATTACGGCACTTTGCCCTGGACCAGAATTACCTTTCTTTTCACATGTTAGGATACTTAGCCCTGGACCACAATTACGTTTCTTTTCACATGTTACGGTACTTAGCCCTGGACCACAATCACCTTTCTTTTCACATTACTACAGCACGGCATTCTATGTGGGTTACTGGTCAGGAAATGATACGATTGATAGCAGCAAAGCCTACTACGTCTTTCTTCGTACATAACGCCTCCACATCTAGGCAGCAATGCATCTGTCCATTGTTGATACAGAAAGCATATCTAATTCTATTGACATGGCATCGTGCGATGGACGCGTTATTAATGTTACAAGTTTAATTATTATTGAATGGGAAGTTCTATCGTGTTGTTTCTTCATGTCGTCGCCGAGTTCAAGGGGTCGGGAATGTGTTTGGCACGCCAGTGCTAGAAAAAATACTTTCTTTGTATGGTGTGTAGTGCTTAGAATAGTAATTACTGCATCGAAACGTCTCAACTATTTCAACATGTTCTTATATAATCGTGGCTGGCGGTGTCACGAATGGACTGTGCCATCGCCTGAAGATTTGCCCTGTGAAATGTCACTGCCATACTTCAAGATAGCCAGATATTGTTAATCTTATTTGTTTCATATGGTTATTCTTTTACATTGCCTCACTCTTAGGTCTTTTCATCGCGTAAGTTGGTCATAATTTCTGCCTGTATTGAATTGTGGGAACGACATTTCATTGGACTAGCCTTCAACCAATGGCAGTGTCCATTCGCCCACCGTCAGCCATGATTACTATGTTATAAACTTGCGTGAGTAAGGCTGAACTTTTACCATATTTACTGTCAAAGAAAGGAGAAGGATGGTAGTACAGGGTAAGTTTAAAGTTTTTAAAGACTTTTCTGTACGTCAAAAACGCTACTCCGATATGCGTGGAGTCCATTTTTATATTCTCCTCTCAAAGCAAAACCAACGATTCGAGTCAAGGAGATAAAATTAATATCTCGTCGGAAAGATACGACCATCAGTGCCCAACATCGAGGGAGCTGCCCTCTCTAGTATAATCATGGAAGTTGTCAAGTCATCCAAGGTGAGGCCGGAAGAGGCCATTAGTAATAACCGAACAGTAATATTTAGGAATTTTCCATGCAGATATGGCTCATTTGTCATGAAGACCCATTCGCGTTACATGAAACATTGCTTTACAAGGAAACTTCCACTCTCGACACATATAATAAATATTTAATAATCATCCCAATAACAACTATCCACGTAGTAATTGGTACATTCAAGTAGTTAGGAAAACCGTACTTCAGAAAACGATCAATTAATTCCTAGAAAAAAGCCCGTCTCATAATCCGTGGTTGTGTGTTTGAAACCAGATGAAATAGCACATTGTAAATTGTGATTCCAATTTCGCCATTATTTAAGAGGATTATCGCACTCCACGAATATCATAAGATGCTTAGAGATGATCTCATAGCGTTGCTCAAGTTGTATTTACATATAACACGTCACACTTATAACGTGAAAGAAAATGTACGTAATGTACAATTCTAACATAATTTTTTGGAGTATATGTGGCGTGACGACGCGAAGTACCTGTTGGTTATGTCATAATCCTTATAAATATAAGCTGTACGAAAGTACTTTCCATTTACCACAGTTCGAGTTATGTATTAGTGAATTGATATTTCAACCATAAGATCAGTCACCGTACGAAACTTTGGTTAAATTTATTAAAATACTCCGTCGTGTTATCATAGTATTCAGTGTTGTGTACAGTCTGTTAATTATAATGTGGGAATATAATTGTGCAAGAGCAGTGTAAAATTTGTGATTGGTGTATGTGATACTGACGTACTCAATTTCCTGAAAAACATAGAGCCTATATCAATAAATTTAGTGTGACTTGTGATTATCCATCGATCTAAGTGTGTGTGTTTCACCTGATAAAGTGATCATTTGGAAACTACAACAGAATTACACCTTAATCAAGTGTTCAGTTTTGTAGATATGGGGATAAATTAATTTAAGGCTTTATTTTATTTATTCGTGATAAGTGTGTACGACTAAGTGCGAACATCCTTGCATTAAAGACTACGTGTGCCATTGTTGATTTAAACAAGTATATCGATAGTGACGGTTTACTATTTGAAATCACGGCCTACCAGATATCAAAACTGATCCAGTGTATCCAGATACGGTAAAGTTTATTTTCTAGAGTGAATTTCTATCTGAATAAGTGTTATCTTCTAGCTCGTTGGTTATCTTCGAGCTTCTGTGTGTAGTGGAGTAAATATCAGCCAAACGAGCACTTCACGATTCTTTCAGTGTGGTAGCCATATTGCTCTGCAACGTCTTTGAGGGTGTGTTACTAATGTCAGGGAACGACGATACCGAGAGCACAGGAGACAACACTCCGTGCAGAGAATGTGGAAAACAGATAACAGAGGCCAGTGCTGCAGTGGGCTGTGATGGAAGCTGCCGTAAGTGGTTTCACAAAGAGTGTTCCGGAGTTAATGCGGGTGACTTCGCGACTCTCAAAAATCCTGGCACTACATTACTATGGATGTGCAAGATATGCAAAGATGATTTAATTATTATGCTAAGACATGAAAAGGGGGAATTAAAAGCAATATGGGAAGAAATAAGAAGTCTTAAGGAAAGTATCAAGCAAACGGTTGCGGAGGAGATAAATAAAGCGATGCCTAGACAAAATGAAGAACATAAGAACAGTTCTAAAGGAACCAGTACTTCTGTTATAGTTCAGCATCCTCGAATCACTGCCAAGAAAGTATTGGCACCGAAACTACCACAAGTGGAGTCAAATAGCCACGAACAGAACACTCGAGTAATTGAAGACAAAGAAACGTCATCTGATAACACCGAAGAGGGCACTTGGACGGAGGTTGTGAAGCGAAACCGGCACCGTAGACAGGTAATCATAGGTTCGAGAAAGGCTGATGAAACTAGCAACCTAAGAGCGGCTAATAGAACAGCCTGGTTGTACATAGGCAAACTTCATCAGAACACGGAGAGAGAGGATATTATTAAATTCCTTCGAGATAACAATATATCTGATGACATTATTTGTGACCAATTAGACACAAAAGGTATAAAGAAGGCGTTTCGAATTGGTATTGGTTTTGACCACATAGAAAAGGTAAATAACCCAGAATTCTGGTCAGGGAGGATTTTGGTCAGGAGGTATAATTTTCGACCCCATAACGGCTCGGGTACACAGCTCTCAACCAAATCCTGATAAGGACGACAACGTTTTGCCTACATAAAAGATTAAGCTACTATTATGGAATATTGAAAGACTGCTGAGCATGGCAAACACACTAGAAGAGATGATACAGGAATTCGATGTAATAATCCTAGTGGAAACATTTTTAACGCATGCGTGGCAAACTAGTAGACATTATTCAACATTCGTCATGGCAGAAAAATCTCCAGTAGAGAGGCCCAAAGGAGGCATTGAATGTCTGTTCACTGATCAATTCCCACCATTTAGTGTACAATACAGATCTACGAACGTATTGGTGAATGCCTCTTACATGAATACCTACATGTCTCATAATGGTGCTAGCACAATAAATCTGGCGTTTATAAACTCCAAGTTTGTGCCGATCAAGCAGGAGGTTATTCTCGAGGCACAACGGAAACACCTACCCGTTACAACTTCCTTACAGCTGGAGAATAGGCCTAGTACGCTTAATACAGTTAGAGACCGTATAAAAATAAGTAGAAAAAGTAATCGGTCTCTTATGTGTGGTGAAGATAATCATACGATACTTAACCTATTACAAGAGGGTAATCCTAATGAGGCTGCATTATATCTAGAAGTGCTGCTCCAGAATGCTACTCTACCACAATACCTGTGGTCAGGAAACCTCAACACTGGTTCACCAAGCAATGCTATAAATGTCGTAGAGATGTACTGGAAGCATTGCATACAGCCAGAAGAGAGAAAACAAAAGAATTCCTTGAAATATATGCCAATAAAAGGAGAGCATACAAACTACTACTAAAAGAAGCCAGAAATCATTATAGAGAGGAAGAAGAAAAGAAACTTATAGAACGTGCCAGTCTAGATCCTTACCTGGCTCTGAAGTCTATACAACCGAAGTTCTCCAGGAATTTACCAATGGAAGTTTGGGAAAAGCACTTGAGTGCAGTGCTTCAAGAGAGAGACACACACGACCTACTAATTATTTCGTGCCAGTTTTTCAAATAATCCCTGAAATTGACGAATTTTCAATTAATGAGGTTGCATCAACTATAACAGCACCTAAAGATAACAAGGCATGTGACCCAGATCACAATTTTAATGAACATCTTAAAGCTGCTCTCCCAAAATTGGGCGAATCCATCACTCACCTAATGAATGAATGCTTGCGGCAAGGTAGGATACCAGACAACTGGAGAAAATCTACTATTAAAATGCTATATAAGGGCAAAGGTGATACCGCAGATCCCAACTCATATAGAGGAATAGCGCTAGAATGTACTCTACGAAAGACTTTAACTTCACTAGTAGGTAAACGTCTCATTAAACTGGTGGAAAATAACATACCGGAGTCGCAATTCGGATTTAGAAAAGGAAAATCAACGACTTTAGCTATCCGCAGTCTCCAGACTGACATAGAAGAAGCCTTAAAGAAACCAGGGGGTAAATTGCATGCCATCTTTATAGATTATTCGAAAGCTTTTGACACCATAAGTAGAATCGTACTGTTAGAAAAATTGGAGAGTATCATTGGTAGAACGAACTACCTTATACCGCTGATTAGGAACCTACTGCTCAACAATTCAATGGAAGTAGATGACGGCATTACCAAATCTATTATTGTGGAACAAACAACCGGGGTAGGGAGACCCATTAAGTCCACTACTAATCATCATTGCGACAGCAGACATAGTAGATTTGGTAAACCAGGAAAGCGTCAAACTATTAATGTACGCTGATGATATGGTCTTAACATCAACACCAGAGAAGGAACTCCAGGAATCATTCAACCAAATAGTAGGTTGGATAAATAAAAATGAGCTCAAACTGAATGTTGGAAAAACAGTGTCCATGTCGTTCAGAAGAGAGGGGCCTCATGGAATCTTTTTTCATGGAGACCAAGAACTTAAGTCCGTAAAGCATTTTAAATACTTGGGTGTAATTTTTCAAACCCAAGGCAATATTTTCACCCTCCATCTCATGGACCGTCTAAATGCATCTATGAAAGCAATATCTGACATTAACCATCTGAGAAACTTGTCTTTAGAAACAGCCATAAAACTCTTTCATCTAAAAATCAGCCCTATAGTACTACATGGCTTGGAAAACATTTGGGAACATTTGAGGATGAAACAGTTAGATAAAATCGAGAAGTTGAAGGCAAACTACTTGAAACGGACTCTGTGCCTCTCCAAATATTCTCCTTCCCGTCTCGTGTATGAGCTATCCGGAGAGGGATTTTATGTGGAAGAGCTAAGGTTACAGTTGTTACTTCCAGCAACAACACCCTATATACATCTGCTTCGAGACCTACGATCGAAGAAGGCTAACATCTGGGAAGATTTCTACTCTACCGATGCCATGCTAAATCGCGAGTGGGTACAAGGTGGATATGAACTGCGACACTTGCTGACAAGATTCTCCGTTCATGGGTTCCTTTATAAACTACGTAATATAAAGTATTATCATGAGCCAGATTTGAGCTGTGTATGTTCAAGATGTGGTGCACTCTCTACTAGGTACCATGTTTTAATTTATAAACAGCGATCGGAATCACTGGTGAAATTTTGTAACGAAGATTAATGTTTTGTATATTAATTCTTTGCACATTGTGCGCGTTAAAATAAATGATTATTTCTAACAGAATAGGAAAAAGGACAAGTTTTTGGTACTCATCGTATCTGACTAATTCTTGAAGACACAGCTTGTTTGTTTCAACTCATCTTCCAGATCCGCCGGGATTCTAACCCAATTTTGGCCTGCATGACCATACTGGTGGATATCTCAGTATAACAATTTTCCGTCCAACTTGACATAATGAAACCTGCAGCTTATATAATACGATTAGTACAGTATTATACACCCGAACAGATATATTAATACTTTAATACACCACTCGCCTTGTTGTTTTTCTATTAAAAGCTATGCTTTATACCTTTACAATTTACTTTTCTCCTTAGCATATAATAACTATGCAGATTCAATCAGTCTGCAACCAGCTTTCATCTCATTCATGTATGTGTGTCAAGGACGATGCTCATTCACCTTCTCTCATTGTTTTTAATAAAAATAAAACCCTATTCTATAATAACAATAATATAACTGCGTACGTTTTTATACTTTAGAATAAATATTTGACATACGACCTCCTTTTAAATATTTCTGACATTCGAGGAACATTTTCCTTGACATAAATTACTCTCACGATCGCGAATGCTAACAATGGAATGCACCTAATAATTCATATCGTTTTCTTCAATTGTGTCTTAAATCGATCGTTTCATAAACGAATTCTCGACCACTTGTAGATGTTCATGCAAGACCGACTCCAATCCTCAGACCGCAATATAAAAAACATGGCGACCGAAGTAGCCGTTTTGCTGGTATTGGCTAACACGAAAATATCACGTACATATTATATAAACGGCGGTAATTTAATATGATAAATGTAACATCGTAAAGAAAATCACTTTTACACGTATGAAAACGCTTCGCCAACGAGTACGCACCACATATAATCAACTAGAACCACATATATTCTACTAGAAAAGAAACCAACAAGCTGATGATTTAGACATTTCAATTCGTCAAATAACGTTTTCTCCTAGATTTCACTTCGCTGGATAGATGTAAATACATGATGAAACTGTTAAAATGATATTTCTAACATCATTTTGAATGTTTCAAAATAAATTAAGATGCGAAATTCCTCGATTTATTCGCTCTCATGAGATATGTGAAACATAACTTGTTGCCTTAGTTTTGAATTGGTGGACAATTTCTTAAATTCACCACCCAATTAATGGGAAGTACACTCGAAATAATAATGTTATTGGCTTGACGTCCCACGACTACATTTTTTATGGGTTTCGAAGACGTCGAAATGCCGAAATTTAGTCCTGCAGTAGTTCCTTTATGTGCTAGTAAATCTACCGACAAGAGGCTGACGTATTTGAGCACCTTCAAATATCACCGGACTGAGCCAGGATCAAATCTACTAACATGGGATCAGAAGGCCAGCGCCTTAACCGTCTGAGTCACTCAGATCAAGTACACACGAAATGATTATGTTAACCCAATGAACGGCCCTGAATGTTGACATATGGCATAACAGCACTTCACACAATGACAGTTGCCTTAGTAATGAAACGTTCAGACACTAAAGATATAATAGGTTTTTAACCATTAAAGGACATGAGTGCAAAAACGCTATTGACTAAACATTGACATTTTAACCACATGGACGAGCTTCAGTTCGGCTTAGTCTGCTTGATAACAGATAACCACAGCATGAATCGGAAGGTGTTGTTAGTGTAAAATCCTACGTTACAAACCCAGCTAATCCCTCTAAGTCACTATTTCTTTTATGTAACAGTATAGATTGCTCCATCTGTCACACTTATAAATTCTGTTATACTCCAAGATCCAGCCAAACATTTCCGCAGGCAAAGCAAAAAATTATTGTAAAATACACTTAACATCTAAATCACTAGACACTTTGAAGCACATAGATACTGATAGAATAACGCAATATCAATTATATTCTATCTAAGTTAATATTTTTTGAGGAACACGAATAGTTTGGAAGTAGAGAACTGGCTTCCCTAACCTCAGACTTATTCTCAAAATGATGTACGCACGCTACGGTTTTGCCATGGAATTCAAAATAATCACGATGTATATTCCTAATCGATTTCTCTTCTAACGTTCTATTCCGTAGGAAACTTAAGAATAGTTGTATGAGAGGCATTGCCATAGTTAGACTAAAAACTGGTCCACCTAGTGCACTCATGTTCTTTAATGGGTAAAACCACGATCAAAACAAGCACATTCTCACATTACTGCGTATAATTACAGATCCTATGTATCCGCTGACTCATATAAATACACTCGTACACTTATATTCTACAAAGAAACTAACATTTATCGTCAACTTTCATAAAATTACACCGACTACATACGATGACAACAAACCAAAACAAACCCACATTTCCAACAATTCCGGCTACTTGATTCACCATCTTTGAATGATAGCATTAATGTCTGAGGATTGGAGCAAGACCGACTACAATATATCAGACCTTAATGCTACTATCGATTGGGAGGAAAATGGCGACTTCGTGGGGGAGCGTTTGAGACATGTGGTTGGTTCATATCTGTGTTTACGTTCTGTTAGAGAGTGTTATTTTGATCGAGTTACTGAAGTATAAAGTATATGTTCGGTAAAATAGTAATCTATAATGGTTTATCAGTATGGTGTTTTGTTAGGAGTTTATATGATGGTATTTTTAATGTATAATAGTGTTATATTGCCGTGCGGTAACATTTCACAAAATGGGTCGTTCCTGCTGCGTTCGTGGTTGTAGATCTAATTATACCGTTGCTGAAGCTTTTAAATTCCCTGAAGATAGATCTCTACAGGAGAAATGGATAAGAAATATTCACCGGGAAAATTTGGAAGTCAAAGACCAAACTATCGTAGGCTATGTGTGTAACCAAAATTTGTGGTTAGGGAAGATCTCTTTCCAACGGATAATGGTGAGCCTGTACTAAGTAATGCTATGGAAATATTGTAGATTTAGCCTTCCTCAAACTATAGACTTTATATCATCCCACTGTTATTACCAAGGATAATAGAAATTAGCTAATCATGTCATAATTGTGTAAATAATCATCTTCATCATCACCATCATCATCATCATTCTCCTATTTTCATCCTATTTTTATTTTTATCATAATATTGTATTGTTTAGTAGTTGCAAGATGTTTCAATTGTAAGTGTGTTTATTTCAATTTTGCACATGTAAAAACTGTATTTTCTGGTTAGATGGAAGAGAGGGCCTAATGGCCTTAATCTTGCCAGACAAAATAAATGTGTTGTATTGTATTGTATTGTATTGTAATATGTTTGTTTTGATCGAGTTGTGAACCGGACTTCAATCGAACAATGGCAATGCCTCTCATACATCTATTCTTAAGTTCTCTAAGGAATAAAACATTAAGAGAGAAGTGGATTAGGAACATACATCGTGAATATTTCTACAAAACAATAGTGTACATATGTCATCTGAGAGTAAGTCTGAAATTAGGGAAGACTATGTTTTCTAATTCTAAATGGTGGACCTATTCGTATTCCTCGAAAAAAATTCATTTAGATAGATAATAATTGATATGGTGATGTTCCTTTAGTGTCTATGTGCTTGAGAGTGTCGCGTGATATAGATGCAATTGTATTTTGAAAGAATCTGTGCTTGCCTGCAGGAACATTTGGCTAGCTTGGTGTATAACAAAACTGAAATGAAATGTCGTTTGGCTTTTAGTGCCGGGATATCCCAGGACGGGTTCGGCTCGCCAGGATCAGGTCTTTTGATTTGACTCCCGTAGGCGACCTGCGCGTCGTGATGAGGATGAAATGATGATGAAGACGACACATGGAGCAATCTGTACACTGTTACACAGAAGAAATAGTGACTTGCAGGGATTAGCTTCGTTTTTATTTCGTTTGTAACTTCCGATTCATGCTGTGGATATCTGTTATCAAGCAGTCGACACCAAATTGAAGTTCGTCCATGTAGGTTAAAGACATCATTGTTTAGAATCAATAGAGTTGTTTTACTCATGTTCTTCAATGGGGGAAATCCTATTATATCTTTAGTGTCTGAACGCTTCATTGCTAAGTTGACCATCGTGGTTGGAAGTGCTACTATACCGTATGTCAACACATGATTTAAGAGTTTCAAGTAAGGAAGGCTTAACATCACCGGGGCTCTTCATTGGGCTGGCATAATCATTTCGGGTGTACTCACTGATCTCTATACATGGATCGCTGATGCCAGCTCTCCGCTGCAGGAGAAAGTACTCCAAGTTGAGTGCGCGGTTCGCCATGTTGGTGTACCTATCCTAGAGCTCTCCTTATGGGGAAGCAATGATAATATAATCAATTTTAAACCGCAATTAATGGCGCATTGGACTAATTAAAAATATAGAGACATGTTCACTCAAAGCATAAGGACATTGGGAACACCGACAAGTCATTCCGAGATCAGTAAAACTCCGGGACAGCAATAAAAATGAGTGTATAATAACGGTCGACAAATATTAACTTAGGTGCTGAATACATGCAATTAGTGATCGGTAATACAATTGGAGTGAAAAACAGTTTCTGGAAACGTTGCTGTAAATTTTATACCTGTATGCCACGAAATTGTGCATTCTTAAGGGGAGGTATGACTGAATTTTTCGTATTTTGAGCCAAAAACTCGGTTTTTTTATTCGTACAAAAATTGCCCTATTCTTCCTGTTTCAGAAAATGTTTTTATCTTAGTAATTCCGGCTTGTTTAAAGCTTCTAGAAGCCATTTAATATGAGCCCGCAGACATTTAAAAGCCCAGAACTACACCCACTTCTCCTGTAACGGCATAATGATAGTTTACTGTGTGTTTTTCGCTGGATATTCACGTATTTCGCGGCGTATTTGCCGTAGAAGTACACTTCGGCATGCTGACAGTCACTTGTTTACTACGTAATCAATACAATTACGTTATATTAGGAAATATTGTAACTTGAACTGACGGAGAGAATGTTGTACCTCTTCCAAATATTACTCTATTTATATCTGCCACATACGTATACTTTGATAGTTTAAATATATTATGTATTTGAATTACTTACATTTAGGAATTCGTATTTGTGTTGATTGTAGTAGTACAAGCATAGCTCCCTTGTTTGTTTATATTTTACTAACAAGAAGAAGTAACATGTGGTTTCAATTCAGCGAGTGAACTATCTAAACTAGTGATTTCTCATTGATGTATTTCATCTTAATTCATTTGTAAATGTGTGGGGTATTGTAATAACACAGCACAGAACAACCGTGGAACTACAATCAAGGGGCCTGGCGTCACTGAACTGAGCATGAACAAAGTAAGCGCGCTCCACGTTGTCTACTGCACAGTGCGCTCGCTGCCATCTTACTACGCCAGTCATCTTCTATTCGGCTTACTGCTACCCAAGCTACCAGCCATCCATGTATAGAGATCAATGGGTGTACTTCATTTTCATCGAGTGCTGAACATTAGAAATTGTCCACCACTTCGAAACTAAGGCAACACGTTATGTTTCATAGTTCTTATGAAAGTGAATAAATTGAGGAATTTCGCACCTTAAATTATTTTTAAACATTCAAATTGATGTTATAAATATAATTTTAACAGTTTTATAATGTATTTCCATCTATCCAGCGAAGTGTAATCCAAGAGAAAACGTTATTTGACTAAGTGAAATTTCGAAATAATCAGCTTTTTGTTCTCTTTTGCTGTGGGGCTGTCCATACTACTACTACTACTACTAAACGTTTTCATTCCTCCCCTGAAGGGGGAGGCGGGCCTCTTAGACGGTGACGCCGTCTCTCAGGCCGGGAGGTTTGTTACGGTAAAGGAGATGTGCGGAGAAGGTGAGGCCTATACTATGAACTGTCCCGGCATTTGCCTTAGTGCAGGAGAATGGAAAACCACGGAAAACCATTCTCAGGACAGCCGACGGGTGGGGACAGGCATGAAGTCCGGCACTATGCCCCAAACCCGTCTCCCGAATGCAGAGGCGTAGAGCCACGGTAGAGCCGTGGCCAACTTTCCTCGGCTTGGTTGGCCAGTCAGAGTACAGAGCTGTTGGACCACGGACAAGCCGTGGCCTCTTAAGGGACGAAACCCAAGGGCCGAAACCCACTCTGCATCGACCGACCGCTGTCCATCTATTCTAACAGAATATATGTGATTCTAGTTGATTATATGTGATGAGTACTTGTTCGCTAAGCTTTTTCAAAGATGCAACAGTGATTTTCCTTATGATGTTACATTTATCATGTTAAATTACCTACCACCGTTTGCAAAATATGTACGTGATCTTTTCGTAATTTCGGGCGGATTGAACCAGATATTGTGTAGCTCTTTCAGTGGTATCAACACAAGTAATTTAATGTGACGCCGGGCTGAGTGGCTCAAACGGTTGAAGCTCTGGCCTTCTGACCCCAACTTGGTGGGTTTGATCCCGGCTCAGTCTGGTAGTATTTGAAGGTGATCAAATACGTCAGCCTCGTGTCGGTAAATTTACTGGCAGGTAAAACAACTCCTGCGGGACTAAATTCCGACATCTCCGAAAATCGTGAGTTGGTTTACCGTCGAAATGAAGTTATTGCGTGCTACCCTAACCTTCATCAGTCGGCAGCTACTGCGCCCACGACGTCCACCACCTTGGTTTTGTTATTACGGTCTGATATATTGTAGTCGGTCTTGATTGGAGTCGGTCTTGGTTCATGGTAGTCCGATAATGTATGACTGATGGAAATGAATGTGAACTTGACATGTATCATTCATAATATTTAATTCAGTCCATGGCCTCCGTCGTATAAACTGTTATCGGAACTAAACCTTACGCATAAGAAATCAGTTTACTCTCCCGTCGAATATAGTTCTCTCCATTCAACAGTAGTTGATTATACTTCAATATTTAACTTCTGGACGTGAATTTGTTAGATACCATGGGCTTCTGAGCTTATGAATGATCATATATTCAATTTTATTAAAGCGTACCACTCAATTGAGCGAGTTACTTCGAATTATCAATGTATCTGGACAAAAATCGACTGGACGTATACTTTCACATGACTTCAAACAGCTTCCATACTATCATAAACTTCAATGATGCCTTCACCTTCGACTCGGAATCCATTGACAGATTCATCAAAAATTATCTTCTAACCAGTGCTATATGTCAACTTATTCCTAACTGTCTCTTTTCAAAGTTTTGGAGTATAAAAAATCTCCTAACGTTAAAAATGTCTCGGATATATTAAATGACTTTTAGATGAAAAAATAAGTTAGAGGGGAAAACAACCCTTAAATTAAAAAATCAATCTCTTTCAAATCAATTGTCTAAGAAAAATAATTTTTAGCTTAAATTCATGAAAAATTATCCCCTAACCGATCAACTCACTCGTGACTGTTCAATTTCAAAGCTTCTAGATAAGAAGACTTCGAACGTTAAAAAAGTTTAAAGTAAAAAAAAATGGGGTAAAAACGTCCCTTAACTTAAAAATTCATTCTCTTTTCAACCGGTCGTTGTAGAAAGCTGTTTTTGAGCTTAAAATGTTTCATTTTACTTACCCTACATCTTCAGGTAACGTTTCTGCTCTTTATCGGTATACACTGACTTAGCAAATGTCATGGGATAGTCACCTAATAGCGTGTGGCGCCTCCTCTGGCCCTGCGAACTGCAGTGAGACGCCGTGGAAGTGAGTCGACAAGTCCCTGGTAGCCCTCTAGACGCAGATGACACCAAATCGTTTGCAGAGCGGCCGCCGATGCTGGTCTGTTCGTGGGTGCAAGATCCATGGCACGGAGCCTGCGTTCCATGACATCCCAGATATGCTCGATAGGGTTCATATCGGGGCTCCTGGGTGGCCATGGCAATCGTTGAACCTCCGCTGCATGTTCCTGGAACCATTCCCGGGCAACGTGGGAGCGATGTGGCGGCGCGTTATCATCTTGAAACACCGCAGAACCGTCTGTGCGCTGGAAGGCCAAAAATGGTTGGAGATGGTCTCCGAGCAGCTCAACATATCGCGTACCATTCAAAGTCTCTTCCAGAATAACTAGGGGCCCATTCCATACCAGAAAAATACACCCCAGACCATAACATAGACACCAGCGCCCTGGACCACACCTTCGAGGCAGGCGGGATCCACCGCTTCATGTGGTCTGTGCCATACACGGTGCCTTCCATCGGCATGGTGTAGTTGAAATCGTGATTCGTCCGACCATATCACGTTACGCCATTGTTCCAGTGTCCATCTCTGGTGACTGGCGACAAATGCGCGTCGTTGTGCCCGATGACGTTGGATTAACAGTGGCACCCGTGTGCAGCGCCGGCTCCCATACCCCACAGAACCCATATTCCTACGGATTGTCCATTGGGAGACGTGTCTAGAACGGCCTGTGTTGAATTGAGCCGTGATTTGTTGCACGGTTGCCCGTCTGTCACTATTGACAATCCGTCTCAGATGTCGCGGGTCACGGTCATCCAGGGTGGCTGAACGGCCGGTCGTTCGTCTGTTGTGGACGGTGACACCCGCATTCAACCATTCACGATACACCCTGGACACGGTTGATCGTGTGAAGCCGAATTCCCGTACCACTTCAGAAATCGCACTTCCCATCCGTCGGGCACCGACCACCATACCTCGTTCGAAAGGTGTCAGCTCACGACGACGTTCCATGTTACACCTGTCACATGCATAGCCACTGCTCACAAGGTCTCCTATACAACTGCCGCTGGCACAGGGGGCGTGTGGTGCGCAGACAACACACCTGCGCATCAGTGCTCCGCTATCCCATGACATTTGCTCAGTCAGTGTATTTGCAAACATATATGGTAGAGGTGCTTAGAAAGTAACCAATAACATAAGCATTCGTTTATAGGTTATAACATGCATCAACCTTCAGACCTCCACCTCAACCTCACCCACACCTCAGCATCTACCTCAACTTCCACCTCCACTTCAATTCTGGCTCCGATTCCACCTCCAGCACAACTTCCGCTTACACATACACCTCAGCCTCCATATAAACTTCTAACTCCACCTCCACATTTACCTTCACTTCTACCGGGAGGTTCGATTCTCAGTCGGGATGAGGAGCGAAGTATGTAAAATGAAACACAAAGCATCCAAACAACTTTTGTCGCACTCCATATGAGCCATAGCTACCGCAACGTACAGCATTACGTTATAAGAAAATAAAAAAACGACTATACTCACACCATCTACCTCCACGAGCGCTCAAATGAATCTCCCCTACAATGTATTATAGCACCCGAGAAGTTCCGATCATGCCTAAAAGAAATCCTATAACGTAGAAAATAAGTCCTAAAAGAAGATCGAAAGCACCCAAAATAGGCCCTATATTGCCCAAACAAGTTCCTACGAGTCTGCGAGGTTAGCCTGAAGTGTCGAACTTTAAGTAACAAGTTGTGATCCCCTAAGTTAGCTCTCCACAGTCAGCCACACATAACAGTAATGTATGCGCATTAGCCTTACACCATCTCCCTTGTCCCACAAAGAACCATGTATAGTCGCCATCTTGTTCCGAATTCAACGCTCAGCTCCCATCCATCAGGTCACCCTCCAACGTTATTCCTCTATAAGGAACGCGTACGTATTACACAATACAACGGCTCCTAGTCTCGCACGAACCATATATAGTCAGCATCTTGTTCAGAATTCCAAGCTCAGCTCCGAGTCCCTCAGGTCGCCCTCCAACGTTATTCCTCTATAAGTAACGCATACATCTTCGGCCTTTTAGTACACTACTACTTAAGTCAGGTTATCAAATAAAGTTTGAATACAGGGCCGATGACCACGATGTTACAAAGCTCCTAATAAAATCAACAACTACAACGACAACTTAAAAGAATGGCTCATTAATGAAAGAGCATGATACCTTTCATACAGGTAATGTATAGCAGCCATCTTGCTTAGTAGCCCTTGAGCCAAAAGCCTAAAAGCTAATGTAGGGAAGGGCAGCCGGTTAAGAATTAAGAATAAGAAGACGCTGTCCAGCTGTCACCATTTGTCCCAGTGTACAGCAGTCATCCTGCCTAGTGTGACAGTTAATGTAAGTCTGGAGTCTCATAAGCATCGAACTTTAGTCTGTAAGGTTGGCACTCTCTTTGTCAGGTTGGCAAGCCAGAGCATCGCACACGCCCCCACATGGCATGACAGCTGTCACACACAAGCACACTGTTTTCAAATCGCCCGCCAACACAATTTAAAACTTCCCGCACTTTGAAGCCACGCCTTCCAGCCAATCAGGAGCCAGCTCGTGCTGTGACATTATCAGTCACGTGATCATTGACAGCCGCCTATGAGCGCTGTCTTTTACGACAATGCCAATGCCGACACCCTGCCATAAAACATAATAAGTTGAAGTATTACTGATATTTCAAAATTCAAGTGCCCGGTGTATGATACATAGATAGATAGATACTTTATTATTATTTTTCTCTAGATCTACAGTAATAATACCCATTTGATCCTTTAAATGAGAAAAATAACATGTTCAGCCCATGCCAAAATTCACTCTTTCAAGCTCTACATACTGTACAGAAAAAAGAAAAGAAAAATAAAACACGCAGAGAACAAAAATGAGCAAACAAAACAATATTAATAAGAAAGAAAAAAATCAAACGTACTCCATGGACATGCCATGAAATTCCTCAGATACTCCGGAAACGTAACCCCCAAAGTGAGGGTCACCACGGCAGTCATCCTCGGCCCTTTCATGCCACGTCCAACGTCTTTGCTGAATATTCCTGTTGTCTTCCCAGAATGTGTAGTTTAAATAAACATAATTAAAGGACATAATAAAGTTGAAATAAAATCAGCAGTATTAAGAATGTCAAAGACCTTCAAGCCTCTCTTAACTAGACACGCAAACTCTTGCACATTCCATTCCTCCTACCATCAAATAAATCTCCATCTACAAATACCACACACTCATACACCATCACAACCTTGAAAATATCACTTCATCTTCACCTACAAATACCAAACACTCATTCCTCAACACTACATTCTTACATCTAACAATCTTTATTTTCACTACTCCCTATACTATTGTTCTTTTTACTTCTAGTGACTACACCCTTCTCATTTCTACCTGAATCCCACATGTCTGTCAGTTTTCTATACCTTCCTGTTTCTCTGCTACCTCTTTTGGCCGCCACTTCATCACCATCTTCACTCTGTTGTGTTCTTTTGCCTCCACCTTCAGCTCCCATCATCTGCTTTCACTCCCCTGCCTTTCTTCTTCACTGCTTATGGTCACCCTTTCACATGTCGCCTCTTCCTGAACTTCTTCACTGTTAATGGTTACATTTTCACTTGGCGCCTCTCTCTGACCCTCTTCACACATTACCCTGTTACTGCTATCTCTCCTCACTTCCCCATCTCTCGTTGCACTGCTCATTTTTTCTTCGTCTTTTTTAATCTTCATTTCTAAGTCCAGCAGTCTATTCACAGACCAGTTCCTCTTCCAATTTCTGCCTGATACCATTAGCTCTTGTCCTTTAATAGTAGCTCTCGGTCCTTGATTTATCGCACGTATCTTGTGTTTTCTGAGTATTTTCTCATTCCTAATAGCCTCCCATCCCACGTCTCTCTTGATCCATATTTTTTCTCTCTGCATGTTACTCGCATTGCCTATCACAGCATCAGCCATCAACGTAGAAAACAGTTCTACTTTGATAGGCCTGTTGCCCCTAGTTCTTCCCACTATCTGTACGTCATCTATGTCCACTTCGCTAAAGTTAAGTTTCAATTTCCCCTGTATTAAGTCGACTACTTTGTAAATTGTATGTACTTTGTCTTCTCTCGCCTCCTCAGGCACCCCATAAATAAATAAGCACTTCTTCCTGCGATTCAATGTATTGGCATTCACTTCCGCTTTCAATTTCAACGTCTCCTCTTCCAGTCGTCCTATTCTTTCCCTTAATATTGCCACTTCCTCGTCGTTCTTTCTCACTTGTGATGTTATATCATCCGTCATTTCTCGCAGCCATAACTTCATTTTTCCAAACTCCCTGGTTTGTTCTTGGATCATATTCTTGATTTGCTCAAAGGGGCACACTTCTACCACCGTCTCTTTTACCCATTTTTTGAATTCTTCTATGTCTTCCCATCCCTCATTTCCACTAGATGTCGGGCCTGGGTTCGGCTCTACACCTCCACTCAGTAGCAACATTATAACCACCGCCGCTGTTAACACTACTTCTCCTTTGATTACCAAATCCAATTTACACCCACCTGATTTTACTTCTTCTTTCTTGATTCTCCTCTGCCATCCTCCAATAGCCGCCCTGCATTGATCTACTCCAATCATTGTTGTCAAACTCCTCACAAGCTTCCTGCACTCAGCACTCACTCCTTACTCCCGAGCTCTCTACTCATGCGTCCGCTCTCCTTCGTGGCTTAAGCTGAACTCCGGTGTATGAAATACTTGCATGTCTAAATTCGTAACATTTCGAACTTTTCTGCTATTGGCAAAAATTACTATGCTGTAGTTCATTAAAAACAAAAAAGAAGTGAAGTTGGTGTCGATATTGCCGTAATTAATAATCCCACGGAAAAAATGTAGCACAATATTTTACGGATCCCTTAACATCATTTAAGTATGTGAAAACAAAATATAAATACCCATATTGGATTAGAAGTCATTTCGTGTCTCATTTAAGATGAATAACCCTGTTTAATGATGATGATGATGACAGTGTTACTCGTGCTTACAGGTGAACTTGCAAAATTCGATCCCCTGACCGGATGGATGAGATATGTTGCCACCTACCTGATACGGCGAGCATGGTTTGTTCGTCTGGAGTGTCTTGCACCGCGACGTGTCACCCCTAGGACTTCATGGCGCGACGAAGTGAGCTCTATGAATCTACGAATCCGGCGCCTAGTCAGCAGCCATAATAAGCACCAGCTGCACTCGGCACCTCCAGCATCCATTTATACTGGTTATGGTCGCAATGGAAACGACTTTTTCTACTACGGTTCTATGAACCGAGCAGCAGCTCGCCTGCGCTTCCACAACGAAGACGACAATCTACTGAATGTGTTCATCCATGTAGACCTAACCTGTCCCGCAGACTTGGCACCGTACCTTTCCTATAAGGAGCACAACCCAGCGAATTTGGGACCACTTCATCCTGCCCCCCACAACCGCTTCAAACTCACTCTCGAAATCTCGTCGCCTGAAAATGCTTTCAACCAACTACCAACGGTTTTTAACTGGGAGCTTCCTACCACGTAATGTCTTCGAAAACTTACCAGCATCTGTGATATTTTTGTAACATATATATTATATTTGTATTTTTGCTACTATTTTATAGCGCTTTAAATGTGTTCGACTTTTAAACTAATTTTGTGAATGTGTGTATGTATATATATGTTTTACAATATAATTTACCGACATTTATATCAAACACTATTACAATTATTTGCATAGTTACAGGAATGACGTCAGTATTAGATAAAATTAAGACATTTCAATTTATGATTCCTGAGAGAACAATCCTTTTGCCGTATAGCAAATTCCATGAGAAGAAGAGCAGTAAAATAAGAATAAGACATTTCTGAGTGCGCATAACAAAGAGAGGTAAAATAGAGATAATTTTGTTTGTAGCAATAGGTTCTAGCTAATAGCGACTCATTTGTAACACTGTATTACATCTAGGACAAAAAGAAAAAGGAGGGGGATGATAACATGGTGAACGGATATAATTACCAGTAGGTTTAAATATAATATTAAATGTAGGAATAGATACATTGTTGTACTGTCGTGTCGTTAGCCTTTTTCCTTAATTCAATTATTAAATTACATGTGATTTGAATGAGAACATTCATGAAACTCTCCCTCCAGTTGATGGTTATCCGTGACTGGGAGAGAGGATATTTTATGTTTTATTTTTTATTTTCATGCAGCAATTCAGTCCATTCATTCATTCATTCATTCATTCATTCAGTTCATGATGCTTGTTGATTAAAGGGGACTAACTTGTAAGTCACCGGCCCTCATTCAGTTTGTTCATAACTAGCTGATGTATCCGTGCTTCGCTACGGAAATCTACATTGCATACAGAATAGGGTTGGGCACTATGTCCCTGTTTCGGCACACTGCGCTGGTGCACAGTTATGTTCCGCTGTTCCGGAACATCAAGTGTCTATTGTTCGGAAATATTCTCAAGCGAGACCGAAACAGTGACTCGCTGTCCCGTCAGAAGCGCCACTATTCAATGCCCTTCGCCTACTAGCTGACTGTCGATACCGGCTGTGTGTCGCCACTTGTTGGGGTGTTCCGTGTTCTGTCGCATCCTCTTTGTTCTGTGAGTTCCGATGCACCGGCATCTGGCCTTCGGTACGTGTGAATAACGTAATGTGTTCTGTTTTGTTTCCAACAGTTTTGTAAGAGTGTTTTCATTGAAGCCTAGTGATATAACCGTACGAAAGACGGTAAACTTTGAATAAGGTCGCATCGGAGTCCTGTTTAGGCCTTTTTTTACTAGAATAAAACCGGTCAGAGCGAAATGCAATTTATATTCATTTTGTCTGCAAATGGATCTCAACCGGCACAATGACAAGACGTTTCAAACTTAAACATCCCACAGTTTTCGTTTCCGTCTTCTGCTTGTATGTTGTGTTTAAGTTTTATTTTCATGTTCTGCTTGTATAGTTTTACTTTTAATCTCCTGTTCCGCTTGTATATAGTGTTTAATTGTTATCATCTTGTTTTGCTTGTATGGGTTAATGTTTATTTTCGTGTTCCGCTTGTATATTATGTACGTAAATCGAGTACTGGCGAATGTTTCTTCAACTGTGCGAGTATATTTTTAATTGGTGAAAATAACATTGTGACATTTGTAAATATATCTACTGCCAGTGTAATTGTGACAGGTGTATTTCAGAATGAATGAAAACATCCTTATCCTAAAAACAACATTTAGATATGATTTTTGGGTGCGTATTTCAGAGTTCCAACTGCTTTTTCTCGTACCATGAAGTTTTATCCTGGCCCTAACAACTCACAATACAAGCCGATACATTCAACTGGTGAAAATATCCCTGGATTAGTTACTTTTAAACACCTGCATTGCCATTATGACCGTGTTATGTGTATCTCATATTGACCGAAAAAATTCTAACCTAAAAACAGCCATTAAACGTGATTACTGGGCACAAATTTCAGTGTTCCTACTGTTCCTACACGTTCCGTGCAGCGTTATGCTGGCCATAACTACACACAGCACGTTCGGTACAGGCACATTCCCGCTGACGCGGAGCATGTCATGTTGCCTCACGAAGTTCTCTCTACCGAGCTCGATAGCTCCAGTCGCTTAAGTGCCGTCAGTATCCAGTAATCGGGAGATAGTGGGTTCGAGCCCCACTGTCGGCAGCCCTGAAGATGGTTTTACGTGGTTTCCCATTTTCACACAAGGCACATGTCGGGGCTGTACCTTAATTAAGACCACGGCCGCTTCCTTCCAATTCCTAGGCCTTTCCTATCCCATCGTCGCCATAAGACCTATCTGTGTCGGTGCGGCGTAAAGCAAATAGCGAAGTTCTCTCTACTGCGCAGTTAGAGTCCCATGTGCCGTGTGCCGGCACACTGTACCGAAACACTCCACCTCAAGCTCTTAATGTTCCGGAACAACTGACTGTTCCGGTCTGCCCAACCCTAATACAGAAGTCTAGGTTATGTAGTGTAAACGTTTTATTACGATTGTATTAAATTGCATAGTAGCGGGGCTGAGTGGCTCAGACGGTTAAGGCGCAGGCCTTCTGACCCCAACTTGGCAGGTTCGATCCTGGCTCAATCCGGATGTATTTGAAGGTGCTCAAATACGTCAGCCTCGTGTCGGTAGATTTACTGGCACGTAAAATAACTCCTGCGGGACTAAATTGCGGCACCTCGGCGTCTCCGAAAACCTGAAAAGCAGTTAGTGGTACATTAAGCCAATAACACTAATTAAATTGCATAGCTCTTAGCGTTACCCCAGAAACGCGACGGGAAATTCACCATACATCTTTTCTTTTGTGAAGACTAGGTTAGGGAATTTTCATTGTAATGGTAGGCCCTCTTGCCTACCATCGGTCACAATCAAGTTTGGGAGTCTTCATTATAATGGCAGACACTCACTCTACACCTTGTTAGAGGGTAGTTGCCCAGTTGTACTTGTTCTTAAAACAATAATCACCACCACCACCAACCTCCGCCTTTTTACATCCTCAGAAAGATTATCTCAGTGGTTTTCCCAACTGAAATCAACATAGGTCATTACAATGACGTCAATAGAAAAATCGCGATTAAAAGCAATGCCATCATATAAAATACTCGATCAAATGAAAAATCACACATTTTCTCACTTTTAATGATTAGTACTACGTTGCCGATCTAACAGTCTAAAGTTCCAGAGCTGGAATGACCAGGTGCAGACCGCCGTGAACACTCCTCTAGTACTACTACTAAATGTTTTCATTCCTCTCTATGATTATTTAATTAAGTTTGCACACTGCTTATTCCAATCAGCGTCTCAGAGTGGGGATCGAACAGCCAGTTTAATATGATGAACCAGTGTGTTACGTACCAGCAGTATCAGAAAATGTATGAACCAGAACTGCCCTAAATGCAGATCAGTAGTGATTGATTTGATTTGATTGATTGACAGAGTAATGGCATGCTAAAGAAGAAAGTTATCTAATTCCTCAACTTTCCCACCAATATTTAGATAAGCTATTATACTCGGTATGCAGCAGTATCTATCGGAGATGAGTGGCACCATAGGACCAATAATACAGGTACCGGTAATTAAAAATTAAATTTTAGGCGCCTTCCCTTAAACTACCATTTTATCCAGGATGAATAAAATTATTTATAACCTAGACTGTAGTTTGTTATTACCAATTCTACATACCGATTTTCATTCAATTCTGTTTACCCATTTTCTCATGGCTCGGCGTTGATATGGACTTAGCAACAAAAATACAAACTCATGAATATCTCTTGTTATCATAGCCGCTACGGTAAAATGCATAAGACAGAAATGATCGGAAGTTGAATTCCGTATAACATTAATGATGTAGTATTCATCGATAGGACCACTAATAACACGAATATGTGATAATTAAATTTTAGGCCTTCCCCTAATCTACCATTTCACTCAGCGTGAATAAAATGATTTATAGCCTAGATTGTAGTGGCTCATTCCCCGACTTTAGATACCGATTTTCATTAAATTCTCTTCAGCCGTTTTCTCGTGATGCGCGTACATACATACATACATACATACATACATACATACATACATACATACATACATACATACATACATACATACATACAGACAGACAGACAGACAGACAGACAGACAGACAGACAGACAGACAAGACGGAGAATTAAAAAGTTCATTTCCTTGTTACTGTGAACACGACCGATACATAAGTGCCAATCTTTTTAAATTCTGCGAGCTAGAAAAAATAGTAATACAGATACGGAGGGACTCGCTGCAAATCATTCATTTCCACCTATACCTGAGAACGTGAGTTACATTCCTCCCCAACTAACCCTGGAAAAAGAAGATAACAGCATTAATGATTAAATGTTCATCTTTTGATATTTTTAAACCATTGAAATTGAAACTGTATTCCGGATCCAAATGGTCACCCTCATTGGAGGACGGATGATTTATTTCTTTAATAAATCTCTCTCTCTAGAAATATATAGATGTATGTTGTAATTGTAAGATAACCCTATAAAGACTTGTGACGCAAAACAACTTAAGATAAACAAGATAAATGTTGTTCTAGACTGTATAACAACGTCCAGGACAAAAATAAATCAATATATAAATGAACAAATAAATAAATAAAACTTACAATTTAGAAATAGGGTGGAAACAGATATTAAGTTTAATTGTAATGTTTAATGTAGTAATAGATAAAAAATAGTAATAGAGAAAAGGATGCATGTATCAAAACACATTTTGGGTTAAAATAAAATAATGATTACTCCATCCCCAAATTCAGGTGATCCAAAACTGGGGGATGGGAGTATTCTATTGTATTCTAATAGTGGCTCATAGATAACAGCTTCAGTGACGCAATGAAATGAATTTCAATTGTAATCAATACTGATGCCAGAGGAAGTCTGGATAACAACAATGACGGGATTTATTAGCCGCTTTGATAATCTACTGACTCTTGTGCTCATCGCTGTTATTGTAAATCCAAAAATAACTCCAATAAAATATTGGTTAATTTTATGAAAGAGAGCGCGTGGGATACCTAAAGAGTTGGTTCTTCCAACTGATTGACCTCTCTAGGGCCATATCACTAACGGTCGGCGAGAAGAAAATGAAAAATGAAAATCCACAGCCTGTTTCCAGTCATTCGACCGGATCAGGAATGGAACGAATGAATCCCCCCATCTAGCAACGAGGAACTGAATTTCGCCGGCTGCCGAACCCTGTCGCACACCTCTAGGGCAATAATTAATGACTGACAGATGAAATGAAATGAAATGAAATGAAATGAAATGAAATGAAATGAAATGAAATGAAATGAAATGATATTGGAGTGTGTTGCTGGAATTAAAGATGACAGGGAAAACCGGAGTACCTGGAGAAAAACCTGTCTCGCCTCTGCTTTGTCCAGCACAAATCTCACATGGAGTGACCGGGATTTTAACCACGGAAATCATCTAAATGCGATCGTATATTTGCAAACCCTTAAGCTTTCCGTCTTGGTGCACAGGCTTGAACAGTACTCCTGGCAGAATTCTTTCTTACGAGGGCGGCGAGCGCACTCTTTTAAGCCATAACTCATACAACGCAGAGCCATACCTTGTAACGGCTGGTCGGAGATCCTTAATTGTAAACACACTCAAAGCGAGACAAACAGTTTCGCTGAGAAAACATTGTGGTAAATATATATCATTTCAACTAATATCCTCTTATCATATAACACCGGATCCCGTGAGATCTCCGAAGTTAAGCAACATTGGGCTTGGTCAAGATTTGTATGGGTTGCCATGCGCTTTTGGCGGGGATAAGGGAATGGAGGAACGGAAAGGAACTGGCCATCGTACCGTACGTAAATTGCGGCTCAGGCACACCCCTGTGGAGGTCTCGAGGTGACTCTAAACGTGTAAAGCCGCACTCTTACCGAAATGAGGCACTAACAAAATAATTTGCTTAGAATTACATTTACACTACTTTTAGCCAATATCAACCGATATATTCGAGTTTCCTAGTTTCATGCCTCCTGTAATCTCCCAGTATATTTAGGAGCTTCGAAACGACATTTTCTAGAAGAATCATTGAGTTGGTACTATCTATAATGTTTGGTTGAAATACCTCCTATAGTTTTCCCGTTATTAGCATAGTAACGGAGAGAGAAATACACTATCTAGTAATTTAGTCACTGCCCGCCTCTGTGGTGTAGTGGTTAGTGTGATTAGCTGCCACCCCCCGGAGGCCCGGGTTCGATTCCCGGCTCTGCCACGAAATTTGAAAAGTGGTACGAGGGCTCGAACGGGATCCACTCAGCCTCGGGAGGTCAACTGAGTAGAGGTGGGTTCGA
Organism: Anabrus simplex; assembly: GCF_040414725.1. Taxonomy (NCBI): domain Eukaryota; kingdom Metazoa; phylum Arthropoda; class Insecta; order Orthoptera; family Tettigoniidae; genus Anabrus; species Anabrus simplex. Next base: position 225,478,509 of record NC_090267.1, read on the forward strand.
TTCCCACCTCAGTCATCCTGGAAGTGGTTTGCCGTGGTTTCCCACTTATCCTCCAGGGAAATGCCGGGATGGTACATAACTTAAGGCCACGGCCGCTTCCTTCCCTCTTCCTTGTCTATCCCTTCCAATCTTCTCATCCCCCACCAAGGCCCCTGTTCAGCATAGCAGATGAGGCCACCTGGGCGAGGTACTCGTCATTCTCCCCAGTTGAATCCCCGTCCCAGAGTCTGAAGCTCCAGAGCACTGCCCTTGAGGCGGTAGAGGTGGGATCCCTCGCTGAGTCCGAGGGAAAAGCCAACCCTGGAGGGTAAGCAGATCAAGAAAGAAGAAAGAATTTAGTCACTGGTCTTCAAATGACTGAAATAAGAAAAATAACTGCCAGTGAAACTTCGATTTTTATGTACAGAAGATGTTAAAAATATGTCGAAAAAATATAGAGGGGTGGGGGGATAATGTATCTTGAAGGTCGGGCTAATTATAAGAATTATGAAGGCGAGGCATAGGCAGACAGCGATGGAGTCGAGGATGTGCAACCTCTATTTGTCTCCTTCCATTATTGCTAATCCTTCTCGTCGAAAGCCTCCGTGGCTCAGGTGGCAATGCGCCGGTCTCTCATCGCTGGAGGATTTCCTTTTAACTCTTTCATGATTATTTCTGTAAAGAAATTGAATAACTGGAACGCCAGTAAAGTATTGTTGGTTGATCGTTTGAATAATTGAGATATGGATTTTTAGAGACTCATTTGTCGGCGGCATCCTGGAGACCACTGGTTCGAAGTCCAAGGCAAACCCTGGATTTTCCGTCACACACAAGTTTATTTTTTGTTCCTCGAAATACGGCCAGTCGCATGTGTTTATTGCTTATACTTCTGTTTGTAGTGTGTGTACATAATTTTTGAATGTGTTCTTTAAGATTTATTTCATGTTTGATGTAAGAATTCGAGAACGGGTTCTGTCTCGTGATTTTGTCATCGGGTTCATTGCGATGTGGGTTCAATTCCGGACCTGACATCTGTTTAATTTTATTGTTTGTTGTGATATTGTCTATTAGTGTTAGCTTATTCTTTTGTTTATTAATTAGAAGTGTAGTTAGTTAGGCGACCACTCAAAGTTGTTTCCAATTTTAGCGTAGATAGTGTGTTTCTTCTAATAGTGAAGAAAGCATTTGATGAGAACCGTCACATTTACAAGGATATTCCTGTACTTAAGAATATTTCAAATTAATGTATGTTTAATGATCTAGATGTAATCGTCGTCATGTCGTAAAGGAGAGGAACGATCAAATTGGTGACATTTTATAATCCTTAATGAACGGAGTCATATCTCCGAGTTTGTATTCAGTCCATCAGACATTGTACATTTTTATTGTAATGTTAATCAGGGTTACATTGAATTAATTATGTGTTTATCAAGGTATATTAAATAGGGTTTAAACAGTTGCTTGCTTATAATTTGCTGTAGAAATGCATCCTAGTCTCCTCCGTTCACTTATACCTTAAGTTAGTTTAGTGTTGTATTTTGATATTATGCCACGAACGCACCGTGGCCCTGGGAGGCCGGAGGTTGTATTCTATGGAAAGGAGGAAGTACAGTTGAACCTTGCACGGTCGGAAGAGCTTTTGTTCGCCCATCAGTTTGGAGTTTGCATTCCTTCGTTTTCTAAATGAGGTGACATTTGACTCTAGACTGAAAAGATCATATACCATCGAACGCCTTGGCGTATGGTGTTGTATGGTGGTAGCCAGGTTTTGGGGGCGATGATGCTGTCGTATGGTTCTATGGAGCAATGGCGTGGGTGGTATGGTTGCAACAGATCAACTCACCCCCAACAGTGTCTTTCCACAGTTTTGGGGTAAACATGATTTTTGACGTTAAAAAATGTCGGACGATGCTTTAAATGACTTTTAGAGTAAAATTTAGGTTGGGAGAAAACAACCCCTAATTGAAAGATTAATAACTTCTAAACCAATGGTCCTAGGAAATCCATTTTAGCTGAAAATTCGTTTTAAAAATCCTCTATCTGATTATAGTGATCAACCCACTTTCGATTATTTCTTCCCAAAATGTTGGGGAAAAAATATTTTTGACGTTAAGAAAGTGTCGGAGGGTACTTAAAATTACATTTAGAGTAAAAATTAGGCAGGTGCTGAAAACAATCCTTAACTTAAAAAATTAATAACTCATAAACCGATATTCCTAGAAAATTAATTTTTGGCTCAGAATGTATCAAAAATTTTCCTCTACCGGTGATAGAGATCAACTTACCATCGACCGTTTTTCCAAAGTTTTGGGTATAAAAATGACTTAATGTTTAAAAAGTGTTGGAGCATATCGTATTTTAAATGACGTTCACAGTAAAAGATAGGTTGGTGTGATAACAACCCGTAAGTTAAAAATGTAATATTTCGTGAACTGTTGGTTGTGGAAGACTTATTTTCAGCTTAAAATTTGTCAAAAATTACCTTCTAACCGGTGACATAGATCAACTTACCCAGACTGAGGTTTAGTGCAAAAAAAAATGAAATACGCACATGGAACTGCATTGAAAATGGATAAAAATAATTCCTTGATAAGTAAAAATTAATACGAGGCTGACATTAATAATAACGTTTATTAAGTATTACTTACTTCTCACCTGATCCGCTAAAGATCACCTGCATTTGACCTGAGGATTACTTGCTTCTGAATCGGCGGATCACCTGCTTAAACTATTAATGAAGCTGCATTGGGGGTGGATAAAACAATTTCTTGATAAGTAAAAACTAATGCGATGCAGACAACAATAACGTTTATTAAGTATTACACACTTTTCATCCGATCTACGAAGGATTATATGTTTCTGGCCTGAAGATTACAGTATGTGCATATGCTGAGGATTGATTGGGTGAGCTAACACTTTGTTTAAGAGCAGGGGCTTATACTTGGGCTAAGAGTGGGGTCTTACACTTTGGCTAGGTCTGCAGGCTTAACGTGATCGCTCGGCTACGTGTGCGACAGGAGCTTTGGCGACTTCACACTTTGGCTAAAAGTAGGCGTTTCACACTATAGTTATGAGTAGGGAGCTTAACCCTGGCTAAGAGTGGGGCTTAACTTGACTAGCTACTCTTCCTCACACCAGGTTTTTTTCCCTAAAAGTCCGGGGAACTTTAGGTGCTGAGCTAGAGTGTAGGCTTAACTTTAGATGACCTAACAGGTACAAGTTTGAGTAAATTTAGCGCTGAGTTAGAGTGTAGGCTTAACCTAACCGGATGCGCTTCCTGTTCGCATCTGTAAGGGCTTAATTTACCACCTGCTCTTACCTCACGTGAGGTGCTGACTCCAAGCTCAGTCTTAGCTTGGTCCGAATACGATAAGCTCTTGTTTAGGCACGTAAACGTTCTAAATGCTAGAATAGCATACTTAGAGTAGCAGAGTAGAATTTGCTAAGCTACTTTACGTGGCGATTACACTAAAATTTTAATCCAAGCAGATTAGAGATTACGTGGACATGTTCGCTAGGTCATTAGACTATCTCGTTCAAGGTTTGAATAACGTAACTAAACACTGTTACTTGAGTCAAAGAAGTGAACAAAGCACAGGAGCAGAAGTGTCTTAGTGAATAATTGGAAAAAGGCGAAATAAGCAGAACGTCCTCCTCTGCGAACCATGTGACCTTGCCGCGGTGGGGAGGCTTGCGTGTCCCAATGATGAAGATAGCCGAGCCGCAGGTGCAACCATATCGGATGGGTATCTGTTGAGAGACCAGACTAACGAATGGTTCATCGAAAGGGGGGTAGCAGCCTTTCGGTAGTTGCAAGGGCGGCAGTCTAGATGATTGACTGATACGGCCTTGTAATAATACTCAACATGGCTTAGCTGTGTTGATACTGCTACACGGCTGAAAGCAACGGGAAACTACAGTCGTAACTAACTCCCGAGGACATGCAGCTCTCTCTGTATGAATGATGTACTGATGATGGCTTCCTCCCGGGTAAAATATTCCGGAGGTAAACTAGTCCCCAATTCGGATCTCCGGGTGGGGACTACACGAGAGGGGGCGATCATCAGGAAGATGGATACTGACATTCTGCGAGTCGGAGCGTGGAATGTTAGAAGTTTGAATCGTTGTGGTAGGTTAGAGAATCTGAAAAGGGAGATGGATAGGCTAAAGTTAGATGTATTTGGTATAAGTGAAGTACGTTGGCAGGAAGAACAAGATTTTTGGTCAGGCGACTACCGAATTATCAACACAAAATCAAACAGGGGAAATGCAGGAGTTGGTTTAATAATGAATAAGAAAATAGGGCAGCGGGTAAGCTACTACGACCAGCATAGTGAAAGAATTATTGTCATCAAGATAGACACCAAACCAATGCCCACCACAATAGTGCAGGTCTATATGCCTACTAGTTCAGCGGATGATGAAGAAATCGAAAGAATATATGAAGAGATAGAAGATTTAATACAATATGTAAAAGGTGACGAGAATCTAATTGTGATGGAAGACTGGAATGCAGTGGTAGGCCAAGGAAGAGAAGGTAGTACAGTAGGAGAATTTGGATTGGGACAAAGGAACGAAAGAGGAAGTCGGCTGGTTGAATTCTGCACTGATCATAATTTAGTGCTTGCCAATACTTGGTTCAAACACCACAAACGACGGCTGTATACGTGGACGAGACCTGGAGACACTGGAAGGTATCAAATAGACTTCATTATGATTAGGCAGAGATTCAGAAACCAGGTGTTGGATTGCAAAACTTTCCCAGGAGCAGACGTCGACTCTGACCACAACTTGTTGGTCATGAAATGCCACCTGAAGTTGAAGAAATTGAAGAAAGGAAAGAATGCAAAAAGATGGGATCTAGACAAGTTGAAAGAAAAGAGTGTGAGGGATTGCTTCAAGGAACATGTTGCACAAGGACTAAATGAAAAGGCTGAAGGAAACACTATAGAGGAAGAGTGGAGAGTCATAAAAAATGAAGTCAGTAAGGCTGCTGAAGAAATGTTAGGAAGGAAGAAAAGTTCAACTAAGAATCAGTGGATAACTCAGGAGATACTAGACCTGATTGATGAACGACGAAAATACAAGAATGATAGGATTGAAGAGGGCAGAAAAGAATACAGGCGATTAAAGAATGAAGTGGATAGAAAGTGCAAGGTAGCTAAGGAAGAATGGCTGAAGGAGAAGTGCAAGGATGTTGAAAGCTGTATGGTCCTGGGAAAGGTAGATGCTGCATACAGGAAAATCAAGGAAACCGTTGGAGAAAGGAAATATATGTGTATGAATATTAAGAGCTCAGATGGAAAGCCACTTCTAGGGAAAGAAGACAAAGCAGGAAGATGGCAGGAGCATATCCAACAGTTGTATGAAGGTAAAGATGTAGATAATTTCGTTCTGGTACATGAAGAGGCTGTTGATGCTGACGAAATGGGAGACCCAATTTTGAGGTCAGAGTTTGACAGAGCTGTGAGTGACGTCAATAGGAACAAGGCACCTGGATTGATGACATTCCCTCTGAATTACTGACTGCCTTAGGAGAAACCAGCATGGCAAGGTTATTTCATTTAGTGCGCAAGATGTATGAGACAGAGAAGTCCCATCCGATTTTCGGAAGAATGTTGTTATACCTATTACCAAGAAAGCCGGTGCTGACAGGTGTGAAAACTACCGCACCATTACTTTAGTATCTCATGTCCGCAAAATTTTAACGCGTATTATTTACAGAAGAATGGAAAAACAAGTTGAAGCTGAGTTGGGAGAAGATCAATTTGGCTTCAGAAGAAATGTAGGGACACGTGAAGCAATCCTGACTTTACGTCTGATCTTAGAGGATCGAATCAAGAAGGACAAGCCCACGTACATGGCATTCGTAGATCTAGAAAAGGCATTCGATAATGTTGATTGGACCAAGCTATTTATGATTCTGAAGACGATAGGGATCAGATACCGAGAACAAAGAATTATCTACAATCTGTATAAAAATCAGTCTGCAGTGATAAGAATCGAGGGCTTTGAAAAAGAAGCAGCAATCCAGAAAGGAGTGAGGCAAGGCTGCAGTTTGTCCCCTCTCCTTTTCAATGTTTACATAGAACAGGCAGTAAAGGAAATCAAAGAGAAATTTGGAAAGGGAATCACAGCTAAGGAGAGGAAATCAAAACCTTGAGATTTGCCGATGATATTGTTATTTTATCTGAGACTGCAGAAGATCTCGATAAGTTGCTGAATGGTATGGAGGAAGTCTTGGGTAAGGAGTACAAGATGAAAATAAATAAGTCCAAAACAAAAGTAATGGAGTGCAGTCGGACGAAGGCAGGTGATGCAGGAAATATTAGATTAGGAAATGAAGTCTTAAAGGAAGTAGATGAATATTGTTACTTGGGTAGTAAAATAACTAACGATGACAGAAGTAAGGAGGACATAAAATGTAGACTAGCACAAGCAAGGAAGAGCTTTCTTAAGAAAAGAAATTTGCTCACTTCAAACATTGATATCGGAATTAGAAAGATGTTTTTGAAGACTTTCGTGTGGAGCGTGGCATTGTATGGAAGTGAAACATGGACGATAACTAGCTCAGAAATAAAGAGAATAGAAGCTTTTGAAATGTGGTGTTACAGAAGAATGCTGAAGGTGAGATGGATAGATCGAATCACGAATGAAGAGATACTGAATCGAATTGGTGATAGGAGATCGATTTGGCTAAATTTGACGAGAAGAAGAGATAGAATGACAGAACACATCTTAAGAGACCCAGGACTTGTTCAGTCGGTTTTTGAAGGAAGTGTAGGTGGTAAGAACGGTAGGGGTAGACCAAGGTATGAATATGACAAGCAGATTAGAGCAGATGTAGGATGCAATAGTTACGTAGAAATGAAAAGGTTAGCACAGGATAGGGTGGTATGGAGGGCTGCATCAAACCAGTCTATGGACTGATGACTCAAACAACAACAACAACAAGTAGAACGTCTTTTTAATTCAATGAAATATGTATTTGTTTAATTACTACAATCGTAAAGGTCATACATCTTACTGCGAAGGTTTAGCATGCCTGTGATGCTTTCTAATGATTGTTTTAGAAAAGACTGGATCTACTGAGGATTACTTACTTTTAACCCGAGAATGACATGCTTCTGACTCGATGATTACATGCTGAGGATCACCTACTTTTAAGGATTACCTGCTTGTCTTTTTAGAGGACCTACTTTAGGCGGAGGTAGTGATAACACACAAGACTTTGCTGAGGCAGATCGGAGATCATGTTCAGAATAACATCCGATTTACTGTAGATTACCAGCTCTACTGCTGACCACTTGCTTTTTAACTGCGGATCACTTGTTTTTGACTCGAGTATTACTTGCTGAGGATCATGTACTTTTGATGATTATCTGCTTGTTTTAGAAGATCAACTAATTTAGGCAGGGTTAGTGACAACACGCGAAACTTTACTGAAGCAGATCAGAGATCGTGTTCAGAATAACAAAACTGAGGAGGGGAGACTAAGGCTGGGGCTGTAGCTGAAGTTTAGGCTGAGGCCAAGGCTGAGGCTGAGGCGAGACTGGAGGCAGAGGTACTGTAAGATTTAACAGGAATCAAACTTGTGCACGATGTAACTAAACACCGCTACTTTGGCCAAAGATGCGAACAAGGCGTAGAACTAGAGGCTATAAAACAGTGATGACTAGAATAAATAGGTGAAATAAGTAGAACGTTTTTAAAATTTATTCACAAAATGATGTAGTGTTAAGCTTATGCATTGCATACTCGTGATGCCTTCTAATTATTGTTTCACAAACTACGTGTTGAAAATATACTATGCTTTGCAAATAAGTTGTTGCTGTGATGATATCGATGATTTTTCATAAACTACAGCAAGGTGAAAGTTTACAATCTTCTATTCCAATCGATACGGTTTTCACTTCAGTGCTTGGTAACGTGTTAGACTTTAACTTCGCTACGCAGTTAAGTTATGCTTAGCTTAGCCATAGAGCGTTAAGATAAAGCAAAGAACTTAACGTGGAGTCAACGTCTCAAGCCTGATGCTGAAATCAGTTTAATAGCAAATTCTTTGTCAAAATAGTTTGTTTTAGGTTGCTTCAGGGGGATGCTTAGTTAGCATGTTAAATTTCTTAGTCATTATATGTCAGCTATCCAGCTAGTTAGCTGAGAGGAAACATACCAGCTACATTTCATAGACTTAGTTTTCCTATGAATGCTCCTATAGGACTAACCCGAGGTTGATGCTTTTTTTCTTTACTTAATTCTGTTAAGGTAAGCAGTGGCTAATGAGCAGGGGCTAATAAAAGGGCTAATGAACAGGGCTAATGAGCGATGGCTAATGCGCAGCCTCAGCCTCAGCCTAAGCCTCCTCCTCCTTCTCCTCCTCAGCCTAAACCTCAGCTATAGCCTCAGCCGTAGTCTCCTCTCCACCTCCTCAGCTTTAGTATTCTGAACATGATCTCTGATCTGATTCAGTAAAGTTTTGTGCCTAAAATAGTCGATCCTCCAAAACAAGCAGATAATCCTCAAAAGTAAGTGATCCTCAGCAAGTAATCTTCGAGTCAAAAACAAGTGAACCTCAGGTTTAAAAGCGAGTGATCAATAGTAGAGCAATTGATCCTCGAGTCAAAGGCTGGTAATCTACAGTAGATCGGATGTTATTCTGAACAAGATCTCTGATCTGCCTCAGTAAGTTTTGTGTGCTATCACTACCTCCGCCTAAAGTAGTTGATTCTGTAAAAAGTCAAGCAGGTAATCCTCAGTAGATCCAGTCATTTGTAAACAATATATATATATATATTTAGAAAGAATCACGGGCATGCTAAACCTTTGCAGTAAGGAGGAGGATATCAATCCAACAGTCATAGAGATAATACATGTTTGTACAATAATAATGAGGGTTAATACATGTTTGTACAATAATAATGAGGGTTATAGCAAGAGGGTGATTAGCTTGTATAAAAATCATACTATTAAGAAGATTGAAGACAAGAATTCTTAAATTTAAAATCCTACGTATAACCGCGGCGGCTGGCACGACTTTTGCCGCCTACCGTATTTTGTTGGGGTGACACAAAGATAAAATTAAATTTGGTCTAATAATCAAAAATATTATTGACAACACAAACATTAATAAAATTATTAAGGACATGTTTTTGATAAACAGGCGAACATTAAAATTGCCTAGTTCCTTCATGTAAATTTACGACTTATCTCACCTTATAATGAGAGCGACGGGCGATGTCGATAAAGATTAGTAACAATTTTGAAATTTCAGAAATTTTCAAAATTTTAAAATAAAGGCCTTATTTGAGAACAGAACAGAACAGAAAGGTAATCCTAATGTTGAAATTCCGGTAAAGGTTAATAGAAGGGGTAAAAAGGTGCGATTGTAGGAGCTTATTAAAGTTAATTTTAATTCAGTGTAGGAGAATAGGAATGCAAGAAATGTTAATCGAAGATAATAAAATAGTGTTACTAAAGTAACAATTGTAGTAATTAAACAAGCAAATCTTTCATTAAATAAAAAAAACCGTTCTAATTATTCAATAAGATACTTCTAGTCCTGCGCTTTGTTCACTTCCTTGACTCAAGTAGAAGTGTTTAGTTACATTATTCAAACCTTGAATGAGAGAGTCTAATGACCTAGCGAACATGTCCACGTAATCTCTAACCTGCTTCGCCATCTTGGATTACAGTTTTCAGTGCAATCTCCACCTAAGGTAGCTTATCAAATTCTAATCTAAGTATGCCATTCTAGCATTTAGTACTTTTACGTGCCTGAACAAGAGCTTGTCAGTAGTAGAGCAGTGACTATTCAAAATCGCAGCGTCATAATTTTTTTTGCTGAGTCAGCATCCGAGGTCTATTAGTGTAGCTATGTGGGTTCTGACCTGAGGTCATTGACCCCTAGTATAGTAGGTGCACAATGGCGATTTTGCGGATTCGCATAAGAGAGCAAGTCTAACCTCACAGTGGCCATCTTGAGGGGCCTAATCTTACTTTAACAGCTAGATGCCCTTCCCGACGCGCAAAAGAGCGAGCCTAACCTTACAGCCGCCATATTGAAGGGCCTATCCGTAGTTTTACGGCAAAATGCCCTTCCCGACGCCAATTGTACAAGATGGCGGCTATACACAGCCCCTTATGAGACGGCCTAGGAGCGCTTGCGCAAGATGGCGGCTATATATAGGCTCTTATGAGACGGCCGAAGGGCGCTTGGGCAAGATGGCGGTTGTACATAGGATCTTATGAGCCGACCTAGGAGCATTTGCGCAAGATGGCGGCTATACATAGGCTCTTATGAGACTCCCAAAGAGCGCTTGCGCAAGATGGCGGCTGCTCTTATGACACGACCTAGGGGTGCTTGCCAAGATGGCATCTATACATAGGCTTTTATGAGACGGCCTTGGGGCTCTTGCGCAAGGTGGCGGCTATACATAGGCTCTTACGAGACGGAATAGGTGCGTTTGTGCAAGATGGCGACTATACACAGGTCCTTATGAGACGGCCCAGGGGCGCTTGCGTAAGATGGCGGCTATCCATCCGCTCTTATGAGATGGCACAGGGGCCTACTGCGCAAGATTGCGGCTATCCACAGGCTGTTATGAGATGGCCTAAGAGCGCTTACGTAAGATGATGGCTATATATATGCTCTTATGAGACGGCCTAAGGGTACTTGCACAAGATGGCGGTTATACACAAACTCTTATGGAGAAAGCTAGCCGAAGGGCTTACCGTGCAAGATGGCGGCTATACACAGGCTTCCATGAGACGGCCTAGGGGCGCACAAGATGGTGGCTATACACAGGCTTTTATAGAGAAAGATGTCGGCCATGGGCGATTGCACAAGCTAGCGGCTATACATAGACTCTTATAGCGGAAGATGCCGGCTATGCGCGATTGCACAAGATAGCGGCTATACATGGGCTCTTATGAAGAAAGCTGACGGGAATGGGCGATTGCACAAACTGGCGGCTATACACAGGCCCTTATGAGACTAACTCCTAGAACCTGGGTCAGAGGTTACTGTGCAAGATGGCGGTTATACCAAAACGGCCTAGGAACGCTTGAGCAAGATGACGGCTATACACAAGCTCTTATGAAGAAAGCTGGCCCAGGGGCTACTGCGCAAGATGGTGGCTAAACATAGACTCTTATGGAGAAAGCTGGTCTAGAGGAGACATAGGATTTAAGGAGACGTCTTAACGGCGCTTGCGCAAGATAGCGGCTATGCACAGTCTCTTATCGAGAAAGCTAGCCCAGGGGCTACTATATATAGGCTCTTATGGCCTCTTCCTCCTCCGACGGGACATAGCCGCCCTCCTCCACCTAATCCTCCTCATCCGTATAGCAAAGGGGCAAAAGGGAAAACGGGCTCCTCTTCCTGGGAAAAGGGCAAAAGGGCTCCTCTTTATCAGTTTGGCAAAAGGGCACCTCCTCTTAGAAAAGGGCAAAAGGGCTCCTCTTCCTGGCAAAAGGTCAAAAGGGCTCCTCGTGGCAAAATGGAAAAATGACTCCTCCTTGCAGTTAGCTCAATCGCTCCTCCTACGGACAGATGCCTTCCTGAATTGAACGTCACATTACAAATAAATATACTTACGTTATGTAGCGTTGTCTTCGTCGCATAAGTTTTTCGATTGAGGAGGGAGCGGTAGAAGGAGGAGGCGGTAAGGAGAAGGTAATACTTTTTACAGCATGCAAAAATATTGTAGGATAAGCAAATGCTGTATTGACAAAACAGGTTCAATCTAGTTACAGAATGCAATTGCAAAAGTATACAATTGATATGCTGTATGTCTTTATCCGACAAGACAAAACATATTGACCAATAAACAGAAAACTTTTATCGCTACTGTGCTGTATGTCTCTATTCGATAAGACAAAACAGGTTCTATTTTATTAGAATTAGCACACACTAGAACTGATTGTAGAAATAGCTGATGCTGTATGTCTTTATCCGACAAGACAAAACATGTTGACTATTAGTGTTTAGAACAGAAAAACTTTTAACGCTACTGTGCTGTATGTCTCTAATCGTCAAGACAAGTGCTATTTGCTTTACGTCGCACCGACACAGATAGGTCTTATGGCGATAATGGGATAGGAAAGGCCTAGGAAGTGGAAGGAAGCGGCCGTGGCCTTAATTAAGGTGCCCCGGCATTTTCCTGGTGTGAAAATGGGAAACCACGGAAAACCATCTTCAGAGCTGCCGACAGTGGGGCTCGAACCCACTATCTCCCGATTACTGGATACTGGCCCCACTTAAGTGACTGCAGCTATCGAGCTCGGTCGTCAAGAAAAGTTACAAATAGCACACACTAGAAATGATTGTAGAACAAGACAAAACATGTTGGCTATTAGTGTTCAGAACGGAAAAAGTTATAACGCAAAACATTATAAGATTAATCTCTCTGTTGATACAATCGCACTGCTATGCAATCAACGTGCACACATAGAATTGCAAATGTTGTATATCTCTATCCGACATACTTTTTCTCAATCACTGCAGATAAAATGATTTTAGTTACTACTTAGGAGAATATACCTTTGTCTAACGAGATGGATTTTGCGGGATTCGAACACATGCAACAGAAAAATCTGTTTAGTTACCGTAACAGAATTAAAAAGTCATACTACTGTGCAGATAAAATTATTTTATTAGCAGGGGATACCTTTATCCTACATCATATTACAGTATGTTATGGAGTCAAATCATGGATTCAAACCCTGTTTTAACACAATAAAAAATCATAGGATTGAAACTTTGTTTACAGGGGAGTGGAATAGAAGTGTACTTCCTCTTAAATCATTGTTCGTTACTATTATACAGATAAAATGAGCTGTAAGAGGGATCAGAAATGTATATTGTTAACTTAACTTGATTTTAGGGACGACTACTTACGCGACACTCTTTTTAAGTCGACAGGTGTTTTGAATTGATGTAAATTCGAAGGATTTACTTCTACGAATCGAACCCTCAGCCTCATGAAGTACTACATCGTAGGACGGAATGCTGACACTTACAACAGGTGTTTTTGTGTTTAGAACACTGATTGTCTGATTGAAACATTTTATGATTATAGATTTAAACACTAGATCCATTTCATATTCTACTGTAATGTTTACAAAACTAGAAAAGGGCAAAAGCAGTGGCGGTTTCTGGTATAGCGCAATGGAGCAATGAACCTCCAGTTTATATCAAATTTTATTCAACTACTTAATATTCATAACTCCCTTGTCAATCTCAAAGTTCTTGCTTAGCCCATCTATCCGTAATATACACGTACTGGCTTTCAATTCATGTGAACTACGCACGTTCCGTGGCTGGATACTTGTCTGGAATGAACCCCCTTGGAAGGAAATCTCTCCGTCCGTACCTGGGTGAAGGGAGTGGCGAGGTGCGGGGGAACATCGGCCGGCACGTAGACAAGACCAGGATATCGCAGAAACAGATATCCGTGGTTTACGCATGCGCAATATGCCACTCTCTCTAGTCGTGTTGTCGGGGGGTGTTGGGGTAAGTATGTGCCTGCCATCTGTTGCCCTTACAGGAATTCAACTACGTAGCAGAAAATAGTGCAAATAATTAGCGCTGGTGTTGAAGAGCATCATTACTGCAAGCAGTCCCATTAAACTGCCAAATTCCAATTGATCTCTTTTCCCAAATACATCAATATTTACTAAACATCTGTTCATTTGCCTTCTTTGGAATAATTACTTTTATGAGAGAAAATTAACTTAAATATCACCGAGGCAAAGAGTAGCGGGAATGTAATACCATAGAAAACGCTAATTGCCTAGCCACAGGAGTTCTTAATATTAAGTTACCAACATTGCGAACATACATCCTTAAAGTTTTCTCTGTTTTTCAAGTGTGATGCTAGTGTTTACAACAGTTCGCAATAGTTATCATAATTCGTAATATTATTGTACGCTATGCAAGCGTGTGAGTGTTTTTCTTCACTGCTGTGCCGTTCAGAAACTCAATTTTAGGACATAAAAGAAGTTACAATATTTTCTCCGTGTGTGTATTTTTGTGCACTGTAGTTGCGTCCATAATTTTTGTTCCCTGGAAAGGTAAGGAGCTACTTGTGCTTGTTGTTTTAAGGGGCCTAACATCGAAGGTCATCGGCCCAAGTAAGGAACTACATAATGAGTTTGAACAGTGATATGATACTTAACAAGACAAACTTTTCTTCTCTCTCTCTTGAGCGTAAACTTAAGATTAAGATTAAGGATGCCGGACGCTCAATGCCTGATCTTGATATAACGAGGCATCCTAAAAGTAAAAGTAATGAAATCGTGCGTAAATTCAGAATGGATTTATACCGTATAAAAGAATCGAGTGGATCTGTGGGTGCGAAATTACTAACATGTTGATTTGTTTTCCTTTTTTATGATTCATGAGTGATGAAAGCGAAGGGACTTGGACCAAAGTCGGAGTGGTAGATATAGGATATTTGTCCAAAAAGTAATAAAGAAACACACAAGTTCTAAATCTCATATGCTTGCCCAGTTACAATTCGATCTCCTGGGAAGACACGATAACCGTCAGTAACTTGACTGTGCATACAGGCAGTCTGTGGAAAGAGACAACGACCAAGTACGGAAAATTCGTTATGTACTGTGTAAAGTTCTGTGGCGCGTTTGAGATGGCATTGCGTGGGCATGACGAAACAAGTGAATCATCGAATCCTGGCATATTTCGAGGCCTCGTCAATTTTAGTTCTGAAATTGACGTTGCATAAAGAGACCATCTGTCCAAAGCTACTATTTTCAAAGGCACCTCGAAAGACATTCAGAATGATTTGCTTTCGTGCATGTATGAAATCTGTCGTGAGAAAAAAAAGAAATCACCACAGCGCACTTCATTTCGGTAATCGCAGATGAGACCACCGATATATCAACTACAGCAAAATTTGTTATCATTCTTCCCAACGGTAAGCCAGTTGAAAGATTCTGGGGTTTCCTCTACTCTCTAGTCATGATGCTAAGACAATAGCAGAGTGTTTAAAATTTTCTTTGAGCGAAGTTGTGGATAAGTTGATTTCACAAGGTTACGATGGAGCAAATGTAATGAGTGGTCACCATTCAGGGTGCAAGTTCTCATCAGGGTAGATTTTAGGCATGCACATTATGTACACCGTTATGCCCATTCTCTGAACTTAGTCATGGCACAGGTGACAGGGGGGAGAGGAGATATTGAGGGGGGGATTTTTCCTTCTGTTGAACCCCCAGTGACAAAAGTCACGCACCGCCACTGGGCAAAAGGACGAAAGGACTCTTCCTCCTCCTCCTTACCACGCCCTCCTCCTCTCTTTATCAGGGCTTGAAACCTGCTCTACATCTAGAAGCGGAGTTAACACCATAAGGAAGGTAGAATGTTGGAAAATATTCTATACCAATATAGCTACTCGATCGACTTATACTACAGAAGGATGACTTAGCTGAGGGTAAGCGCTGGGAATGTAGGAAGGTGTTTAGACTGTTGTACTGTCGAGAGAGAGCCATTACTCAACAATACCTACACGAAGTAATTCCTGCTCTATTTCAAAAATATCTGCTTTATACTCTGTGTAACCAGCATCTTGATAGGCTTTTAACAGTACGAGTACGTTGGGTTTTTTACAGTATCTTACGTCTACATAGGGTAACAGAGGCTTGTTGTGAACTTTGTGCCTATATGCAGACAGTTGATGTGTAGGGACCTGTTTTAATGTAATACGTGCTTCAGCAGTAGTGTTTCCAGGTACAAACTTAACTTGTTTCGATAGCAATGAAGCGTTTAAATTTTCTTCTACTTCATCTTGTATCTCTTACTGAGATGTTTGCATGGCGACAGAACGTGTAGTAGGCTTAAAAATGAAGTAAAATCATAAAGCTCTAATGGCAATGAAACATTGAGATCTTCTATTTCTTCTTTTTCTCCTTTCCCTTAATTATCACTATTATCAGCATCGTTATCCTTATTATCATAATCATGACCTTGCCTCTCTGTATCTCGAAATGTGTGCTTAGTAACCGAACTTGTATCAGGCCTACACAACAAGGGAGATTTAAAAATCTCTCGCAGAGGTGTACTTTTAAAAAATAAATCAGCGTTTGCTTGACTACGATTGAGCTCTTTGTATTTTCTTCTCGATGAAGCTACATTACACCCGGCTTCGTAACATTGAGCGTTGTATGCGTTCTTGAACTCTCTTCTACAATGTTTGCATTGAAAAATTGTCCTACATGATATCTTATGACGTCTCTTGTGATAGCCTCGGGAAAATGCTTTTCCACACTATTTGCAAATATAGCTAGAAATAGGTTTTTCCATGATGGACTTTATCTTCTGCTAACAGATTCTTCTTTAAAGGATACAAGTTAAATATACTAGACACTTGTTACTCTCTACTTCGATGATGCGAACAGCTTAACAATTAACAGTAAACTAACACAATAGCGTATAACCAAGGTGGCAACAGTGAGGTTTAGCCCCGTCAAGATGGCAGCAGTGAGGTTAGCTATGTTCTGCTGTTTAAACTTCCGCGCCCACGTGGTTAAAGATGGCAGTTGTTATCTTGACAGGTGTCAAAAACCACGTGGATTTTAAATTACGCGCCACGACGTGCACAAGGTGGCAGCGATGAGGTTTAGCGCCATGAAGATGGTAGCAGTGAGGTTAGCGATGCTCTATTGTCCTTAAAAGTGAGCTTAGGTTCTGTCACCTTGACAGCTGTCAAAAAAGCACGTGGCCAAGCACGTGGCTTTGTTTACAAACAAGAGCACGTGGTCGTGGCGTCACGGTCACGTGGTATGCTGCGTCGGAGCCCGAAGTTCAAAATCCACGCCCATTTGGTTAGAACTTGTCAAAAATCACGTAGATTTTAAATTTCATGCGCCTACCTCGTTAACATGACAGTCGCTATCTTAGCATGTCCTATCTATGTGCAATAACTTAAGTACGTAGAGCGCGGAATTTAAAATCCACGTGCTTTTGACAAGTTCTAAACACGTGGGCGTAGATTTTGAACTTCGCGTGATGACGCAGCATACCGCGTGACCGTGACGTCACGACTACGTGTTCTTCTTTCTCCTGTCGTCCTTTTGCCCTTTTCTAGTCTTGCAAACATTACAGTAGACCATGAAATAAATCTAGTGTTCAAATCTATATTCATAAAATGTTTCAATCAGACAATCATGTTCTAAACACAAAAACACCTGTTGTAAGTGTTAGCATTCCGTCCTACTATGTAGTAGTTTATGAGGCTGAGGACTCGATTCGTAGAAGTAAATCCTTCGAGGTTACATAAAACACCTGTTGACTTAAAGATTGTCACGTAAGTAGACTTCCCTAAAATTAAGGTAAGTTAACAATATACATTTCCGATCCTTCTAACAGCTCATTTTATCTGCATAATAGTAGTGACTATTGATTTAAGAAGAAGTGCACTTCTATTCCTCTCCCCTGTAAACAAAGCTTCAATCCTATGTTTTTATTGTGTTAGAACAGGGTTTGAATCCATAATTTTTCTCCTTAACACAATATGATGTAGGACAAAGTTATCCCCTGCTAAGTAGTAAAATAATTTTATCTGCACAGTAGTATGATTTTTTATTCTGTTACGGTAACTGTACCGGGTGGTACACCTCCACGTCGCTAATTCAAACCTGCGCCGGTTGAAACTCCCCTACTGGAGGAAGCCTGAACTTTATCTACTGTGTTAATTTTCAAGTTTCTCAGAAGATGTCCCTACTTGTAAATTTCGAAGTTTCTGAACTGGGTCGTTTTCGATGTATTTTTGTTTTGCCTGTAGTAAGAAGTGTGAACATTTTCTTCTAGAGGACACTACTGAAGGACTACAATCATGGGCGCCCGCAGGATCTTTTCCAAGGGGGGGCACATTAACTATTTGCTTGAATATAAATACCAATATAACGTCAGCAACATTAAATTGTTTACAGAAATTTGCGAATATAACAGATGCTCGATGACTGTCAGTAAGTTCAGTTTATGAAATAATCTGGTATGATATTAAACAACTGAACATAAACTTTTTAGAATTCCAGGGGGGCGCAAGCGCCCCCCCTTGCCCCCCCTTGCGGGCGCCCATGACTACAATGGTGCACCCTAGTGCGAAGTGAAATAACTGTGTTTTTGGAGAAATTTTGAATTCATAAGTTTGTTCTTTGTTAAATTTATTTCAGTCATTGTTTAAGTTGGCAATATTAACCCTTTCTTTCCCCTTGTTTTGAATTTACCAATCCCGAATTTCTCGAATTAATTTTCCACCAATAATGTGTTTCTTCTCCATCTTGTGTAGGGGTTCTCTTGGTTAGCCAATAAAATTCTTGTGGGAGGGTGTTCTCATTCTTGAAACGCCTCGAACTTTCCGCGAGAGTATATAAACTGCTGATTTTCGGGTCTCCGCGCCACTTCAGTAACAGCTATCAGTGTGTAAATTACGTAGCAGGGGGCGGGAAGCGCCTCTTTCTTCGGGCAGCAGTTCGACCACAAGGTAATGGCCTTTTAATAACTTCTTTTCTTGCTAGCTCAGCAGTTTAACTCTCGGGGCAGGTCCGAAACCTTTTCCATGTAACTTTCCTTTAAAATGTAAAGACACTCGGTATCAATTCTTTCTGTTTTAACTACAAATTGGGATAGAGAGTGCTTAACCCTCTCGAACTCCCACTCATATTGCTTCGAGGTGAACTTATTTTCTCAACCGTTTCTTCTAGCGTAATGTAAATTGTCTTCTCATATAAGTCACCTCTTTAGTATGGGATTAGCCCTTGCATTAACGGCCTAGTGCCAAGTAGGTTTTAAACAAAATGTATTAGGAGTGCAGCTTCGCCTCCTCTCAAATTGGTATTGTCGAGGCCATGTAATATTTCTGTTTCTTCACTTAATAGACCTCAGTAGGTTGGGTATCTTTTTACCCCTGTGTCTATGTCCTTGGAGGACAGCTTGAAAGTCGAGTTTGGTGTGGCCTTTGATAGGCTTAAACTTTGAGAGCGGATTGCTCTTTTGAAATTGATTTTGGGTGCCTCGAGGAGGCTTTATTTTGTAATTGGGAGCAAGTGCTCCTGAACATGATTGGGGTCTTTTGCCCCTTTGTCGAATCTTGTTTTTGGGTAAAGTTGGGCTAATTGCTCAAGAATTGTGAGTCCGGGGCTCGAAGCCCAAATCCTGTGAATACTGTAATTGTACATTTGTTGCCTTGCTACTCTGTACCTGCCATTCTTGTTATTTCTTGATTTTGCTAAGAAAATATAACCTTGTTAAATTTTATCTTAACTTTAATTTCGTATTTTGAGACCTGTTCACCCCCGCACCTTCTTTCACCTCTGCAAATCCACGATACTCCGGTAACAAGTGGTAGCAGAGCGTAGTTGAATGGGTCTCAATTTAGCCCCTTTTGACGGCTAAACATTGCTTTGATTCGAACTCTAACAATTTTCTCACTTGCTGGAATTTTTTGATTTTCCCTTTTTCAAAATTGTTCTGTCATCATGTCCGGCCCGCGCGAGGTTCTTCATCCTTTCTATTTGCGTAAAGAGGAATTAATTTATGAATTATCTCTCAGAAACGTTCAATCTGGAGGCACGGTTGCAGTCGACTCCAATAAGCTAAAAGATTCTCTTGATTTGCCTATTACCATGCCGATTTTGGGAGAAAAAGAGATTGACGACGCTCTCTCCACGATCAATAACAATACTACTGAGCTAGCATCTGTAGTTAGCTTTTTTGAAGTAAGTGATCCATCTCCTAATCAACTCAAAAGAGTACAGGCTAGGTTGTACCACTTTTATAATAGGGTGTGTGATCTATTGTCTCTGAAGTTAAATGACCTTCAGGGTAAGGAAGCTAGTGCCCTTGCTGAAAACTTGTCCGAAATGTCTAGTAAAGTTTGTCAGTTGTTATCTGGACCTGCCGTCCCTAAAGTCGACCAACCTATGGTAGTAAATACTGTTAGTGGGGAGGACTCCTCGAAAGAGGAAGGAAGTAGTACTGAGGCGACTACCCAACGTACATCTGCCCCAGTAGAAACTATGTCAGATCGTCGCAAATCCATTCCTCCCTTTGTGTTAAATAATGCTCCTTCCGAATCTGTTTCTCCGCCACTTAGGCCCCTTCCTACTACGTCTCCGGGTTTCAGCAGTTTACCCCATCCATTAGCAATGTTGCTCAGAGGTATTTCTAAGTTTTCTGTTAACACTACCAGTGAAGTTATTTCATTCTTAAGGTTTTTAGTTGAATTTCAGGATCATGCCCTTGTTTTTTCTCTTTCTCCATGTCAGATTTTGCAAATCAACTATCCCTATGCAATTGGTATTCTCTCAGACAAAATAGTAAGAGCCATTGCCGAGCAATCATCTATTGAAGACTTCCACGCCCACTTGCTAGCTAACTTCATCCCGGCTAGGGCAAGGTCCTCACTTATTCAGAAGTACTATTATCGTGTACAGCGGTTGGATGAAAACTTGGCAGATTTCATCCAAGATATTAAGTTCTATACTACAGTAGCGTAGCCAGGATTTCAGTTTGGCGGGGGCCCGTTCATCCAGAATTTTATTCTGATAGGTGTCCAAACTTCCATAGTTTAGGTGGTGTAGAATACCGAAAAAGGAAATGGGTGTGCTTGGATCCAAGTAAGAGTGGTGGATTCGTGCTGATTCCGGAAGCTAATAGTAGTTTTCTTCTTCTTCTTCTTCCGCCGCTTTTCCCACGTCTGTGGGGTCGCGGGTGCTAACTGTATCGCACATGTAGATTTGGACCTGTTTTACGGCCGGATGTCCTTCCCGACGCCAGGTCTATATAAAGGGATGTAATCAGTGTTGTGTGTTTCTTTGGTGGTTGGTGGTGTAGTATGTTGTCTGAATATGAATATGTTGGGACAAACACCTAGTCCCCAGCCAGAAGAATTAATCAGACGCGATTGAAATCCCCGACGAAGCCGAGAATCGAACCCGGGACCGTCTTAACCGAAGGCCTCAACACTGATCATTCAACCAATGAGTCGGACTCCGTAAGCTAATATTAATGTACATTATATATACTAAATGCTCAATAAAAGGACATTCGTTAAAACTCCTGGGGTGTCTGGACTTCTTGGGCGACAACCCCCCCCGCCGTCCCACGGCTACCTCTGTTACTCCCATCCCAACATAACTGCAGCATTTCACATATTCAGAGTACAAGTGAAATGAATGCAAGAATAAACAGTTTGAGTAAGGATGCAATATTCTGGTTTAGAATAAATACGGTAATGTTACTATAATAATGGCCATGTGATAAGCAATAAAGAAGTGACAATTTATACAAATAATGCGGCAAAGATATACACACACACGCGTCGAATACAGGTTTCTCGTCTTTCTTGTCCATGGCTAGATGATGAAGGCAAGAGAATGATGGCCCACCGTGACTCGTTATTTCGACATTATAAACAAACCCTAGATGACACAGACTTCGAATCTTACCGCATCTTAAGAAATCGCACAAAGAAGTTAATCAGAAATTTTAAAAAATGTATATATTTTCGGAGTTTAGCTAACAACTTAAATTCTAATCGCGCGCGGGGCCAGCTTAGAGCTCTGGGAATAGGAAAACATCAACAGAGACAGACAACTCCTGACATTCCACTTGACAAACTGAACGATTACTTTAGTAGAATAAATAATCAACCTACCTAAATTAACTGCACCGACTCACCGCCCTCTCCTCCAGCCAATCCACCATTCACATTTCACAGTGTCACAGAAAATCAGGTTAAAATGCTTTGTACTCGATTAAATCAAAGACTACAGGTGTAGATAATATTCCTATTACTTTTTACATAACATTATGGGTGCTATCTCGCCTATACTGACGCACATACTGAACTACTGTTTACTAATCGGAACTTTCCCTACCGTCTGGAAAACAGCCAATATTATATCGGTATCTAAGAGTTTAGACCCACAATCACCCTCTGACTATCGTCCTATGTCCGTACTCCCTGCGCTTTCTAAAGACTTTGAACGTTTAGTATACGAGGAAGTTCTGGAATACCTAAATAAAAATGCTCTTTTGTACCCTTTACAATCTGGATTTGAGAAGGGTCACAGTACCGCGACAGCACTTTTGAAGGTTACTGAAGATATTACAAACACTAGGGACAAACGACTGCTCACTATACGTATCCTTCTTGACTTCAGTAGCGCCTTTGACACTATAGAAATTCCGACTATGATAAAGAAAATGGAACGGCTAAATTTCGAACTGGCTGTGCTTAAGGTTTTTAGTTCTTATTTGAGTAACCGTCAACAGCGTGTAACAGTAAACGACAAGGCCTCTAAATGGAAAATGAAACTTAGTGTTGCCCCACAGGGCAGTATTCTGCGGCCCCAAATTTTCTGTCTTTTTATCAGTGACATACCATCTCTGACAGGAAATAACACACATGACCTCTGTGCTGACGATCTTCAAATATATAGACACTGCAAGACAAGATATTAACAGGGACCTCCGACGACTCAGTGTACTGTATATGCACAACGAAGCTCTCTTATACTAAACTGCAAGAAAACTCAGACAATTATAATTGGATCACGAAAATTACTGAGCTGCTCAATGTCGCAATCCCGCCAATCCTACTGAATTATTCCCTACAGTAAAACGGTTTAAAATCCCGACGTATAGATGAATGAAGCAGCTGATTGGTCTGATCAGACGAAACAAATGCGTAAAAAGATTTTTGGAGTTTTTCACCCTCTTAAACGGCAGAGGGATGTATTTCCATTTGAGCTACAGGTCAAACGAATACAGACACTCATTCTCCCTATTCTTGGTTATTGTGACGTTGTTTTAGTTGACATGACGAGAGAAGAAACACTTAAACTTCAACGAGCACTGAATTCCTGTCTGCGATTTATTTACAATATCGCGTACGATGTTCATATCACTCCATACTATCATGCTGTCTCATGGCTGATGTCTGATAAACGTCGGCAGCTACACACTTTAACGATGGTGATCAGAGTGGTAGCTGAAAGTCAGCCAATGTATATTTCTTCTAAATTCATCTTTTTATCACCATTTCACAACTTAAATACACGTTCTAGATTCCTTCTATTTCACTGCACCGCACAAATAAAATTAATAGACAATTTGTGGTGACTGTCGCCAGATTATGTAATTCCCTGCCAGTTCAGGTCAGAGAAACTAGCTTTTCTTAATCACGATTTAAGGTCACCTGCCGAGACTACCTGCTGAGGACAGCTGACTGAATGGTTGACGTATGAATGTGTGCGTTCCTGAGGATTAGCTATTGTTAAGAGTTTTAAATATTAATTAGTTCTAATATTAATTTAGTAAGTAATTTATTTAAATGTATTTTCAATTCTATTAATTTATGTAGTTTTAACTATTTTAAGTATCTCAGTATTTTATTTAAGATTCTGATTAGTATGTGCTTAAGTGTACGAGAGGGTCTGGAACCCTAACTTCGCCACTGTACTGAAGGCACTAATAAATAAATAAATAAATAAATAAATAAATAAATAAATAAATAAATAAATAAATAAATAAATAAATAAATAAATAAATAAATAAATAAATAAATAAATAAATAAATAATGTAAAGCGTATGGGTATAGATATTTTGTTAGTTGGTAAAGAAAAACACGCGTTACAACATATGCTATGTAGGGTTTACCTTTTCCTATTAGTTCCAACGCGGTTAGGGCCACGCAGCTGTGAGCTTGCATCCGGGGGATAGTGGATTCGAACCCCACTGTCGGCAGCCCTGAAAATATTTTCCCGTGGTTTCCAATTTTCACACCAGGCAAATGCTGGAGCTGTACCTTAATTAAGGCCACGGTCGCTTCCTTCCCACTCCTAAGCCTTTCCTATCCCACCGTCACGATAAGACCTATCTGTGTCGGAGCGACGTAAAGTAAATTGTTAATTACTTTCCTCGCAAGCCTGGGATACAGAATATAGTAGTATAAAGTTAGAGTTTTGTGACGCTAATATTCGTATGTATAATTGTTATTAACGTGTCAGAAACGACACTGAAGTGTTGCCATTTCAACACCGTTTTAAGGGTTACCGATCCAAGCCGGGATTTGAACCTGCGAACTCGGACTCAGAAGGACAGAGACACAACCAACTGAGCCACATGAAAAGAAGGCGTTTGTGATTATTGTTATAAATAGATGCAGATAGTATTTTTTTCAAAGGTTTTATGAGGAGCATTTATTAAATCGTACGTTTTCTTACTGTCCTAAATGCACGAGGCCGGGCAGAAGAACTAGCTGGACGCTAAGGAGCCTTGCAGGGGTGCCGCTTCCTTCTTTGTTCACTTTTCCAAACCAAACTCCATGACGTAACAGCCCCGAAGCGCCATCGCCTACCAAGCGACGGCTGTTCAGCCCGGAGGCCTGCAGATTACGAGGTGTCGTGTGGTCAGCACGACGAATCCTCTCAACCGTTATTCTTGGCTTTCTAGACCGGGATGGTGGTGGTGGTGATTATTGTTTTAAGAGGAAGTACAACTAGGCAACCATCCTCTATATAACACTGATCAGAGGGAAATATGGAAGGGGTCCGACACTTCGAAAAATGAAGGTATCGGCCAAAGAAAGACAAGGGCCACGAAGGGCGTGAAAATGAAAGACTCCCTAGCCCTCGCAAACATAATAGCGTTGGGGTCGGAAAAAAACAAGAGTTGACCAAGGGAGGTCGGATAGGATAAATGAAAGTGAGGAGCCTGGCACAAGTAAGTGGAAGCAATGTAAGGACTCAGCTGAGGGCCCCGTGGTCGCCAACCCACGCTCCAAAGTTCAAAGCCCCTGGGGCTCCTTTTAGTCGCCTCTTACGACAGGCAGGGAATACCGCGGGTGTTATTCTACCGCCCCAACCCACAGGGGGATCTGGACCGGGGCCGCCATCTCACCGTCAGATAGCTCCTCAATTATAAACACGTGGGCTGAGTGTACTTCGAACCAGCCCTCAGATCCAGGTAAAAGTCCTTGACCTGGCCGGGAATCGAACCCGGGGCCTCCGGTAAGAGGCAAGCACGCTACCCCAACACCGTGGGGCCGGCTGGTTACTTTTAGGTCTCCTTATTTACGAATTTGACTTAAAGCATTCTGCATTCGATCTGGCAGAGTTAAGAAAGGCATGGGATCGGGAGGATACAACCTTGTTTTGGGGTGCAGTAGAGTTTTCCTTGAGTCTCCCGTAATCGAAATATCTATGACGTGGAAGGTAGTCACCTTCATGGGGTGTAGTACCAAAGTGGTTCCTTTTTTAAGAAGAGAAATTAAATAAAGATTCTACTTCCTCACAAATGAAGAATTATATTATCAATTTTACGAACAGTTTCAATAATGCAGCTGGTGTATGTTAAGAGTACAGAAGCTATGATTGTACATGGTAAAAATCAAAACCAACAATGTCTACTGAAGATCCGTCACCGCACTCGGTAGGACAAGCTTTCTTTTTATATCCACCGGGCGAGTTGGCCGTGCGGTTAGGGGCGCACAGCTGTGTGCTTGCATCCGGAAGATAGTGGGTTCAAACACCACTATCGGAAGCCCTAAAGATGGTTTTCTGTGTTTTCCCATTTTCACACCAGGCAAATGCTGGGGCTGTACCTTAATTAAGGCCACGGCCGCTTCTTCCCACTCTCAGCCCTTTCCTTTCCCATCGTCGCCATAAGACCTACGGTGCGAAATTATTTTGTGGGTACGCCACTGCATCCACTCACCATTTAAGGTACAAGGTAAGTCCGAAGAATGGTTGGATACTCAAAATACGCCACCATAAATGATGCGGTTTTGGCTCAAAAGTGTAAGGAAACGTAAGGGACGGGATCTGTGTTTTAAGTAGAAACCGTATCAATAGAACGTGACTTCCCATTTTAAAAATGTTTCATGTATCGACTGCGATTCAAGCCTGGGCCATCCTGATGAGAAGATAGAACCATTGGAACTGAGTTATCACGCCCGCCAATTACAAAATAGTTACCCGCACTTTTGATGGTGCCATTTGAGGTTCCAATCAGTCCCCAGACATTTGATAAAATATATAGGCCTACCTATCGAACTTAGGCACGACTCCGCGATTGTCTTGCTATTTTAAAAGTGAAAAAACATTTTCATAACTTACCGAGGATGCACATAGTGTTGGCTTCTCAGTGACAGAACGGCCCCTCTTCAAAACAAAGTTACTTATATGGCACAAAATGAGGAACTAACGTGCAGCTCACAATCCTGTCACAGTCTTCCCAGCGCTGCAACTTAAACACAGCACATCTCTCAACCACGGTACAACCCGAGGATCCCTAGGACATTGTTGTTTTCTGGAACTGATATGCAAAAGCTGACACGATGTTGTTATCTCGGTGGTCACGTTCCGGCCCCCTACTGAGTAATCCCTTCCTAATTACCCCTTTCTCCATGTCTTGACATTTGTCAACACACGGTTACATTCTCAATACTGAGGCCTCTACAGGTAAATATCCCCGCGCATCACAATCCTAAGTGTCTTCCTTTCATTCAAACAGTACAAATGTGGAGACTTATGTATGGCCCTATTGAGCCCTGCTAGTAGATTCTTGTCGCTACGTTAACTTAACATTTCGGCGTACGTTTTTAAGTTGTTCGTACCGTACGTAAAACAACGGCTGATCCTCGCTCTAGTTTCAGGAAATATTTTTGGGGGGGGGGCCCGGCCCCACTGCCCCCCCCCCCTTGGCTACGCCAGTGCTATACTAGGATGTTTGCTCTTCACTTCCCTGAAGATCAGATGTACAGGCTATTGTGGAAGGCATTTCACCATCCTATAGGTCATATTTGTGTTTCGCGGCGTGCCCGCAAACCTTCTCTGAACTTGAAGCATTGGCCGTCTCAGCGGAAGGAGTTAGATACGCCGATTCCTTGCGTGTCGCGAAAGAACCCCCTCCTTCTTATAGTAATCCTCGGCCTCCAATTCGCCGACCAGTCACACCCCGTAAATGTTATGCTTGCGGGTCGCCTGACCATCTTCGGAACAAGTGCCCATCAATCAAGTCTAGTGGGACAAGGAATGGAGCAGGGTCATCTCTAGGCTGTTTTAAATGTGGAGCTTTCTCACATATCGCCAAGAATTGCCCAAATTCGAATAGCACCCCCTCCTGCTCAACTTCTGGTGCAAATTCCACCAATGCCAATAATAAAAAGTGACTAGTGGCTTCGGCTGAGTCGACTAATCCATCTTCCCGAGGCTCAGCCTCTGGTAAACAGGTCGAAAATTCAGGGAAAACTCAATCTTCAGATTTATCTTTTGAATGCCCCAAATAATATCTTAGGATTGCGGCGGATTTCCCCGCACCTGTGCCCTTCCTCAAAATTGAGTTAAATAATGAACCTGTAACAGCTCTTTTAGATTCAGGCAGTGTTTGTTCAATTATTTCGGCTCAATGGTATTCGAAATTGAAATCTATTTGTAAACTTCCTGACTATTGTTCATCGTCTGTTCAATATGTTTCGGCTAATTCTTCTCCATTAGAAATTTTAGGTTCCGTATATGTCAAAATTCGTATTTTTAAATTTACATGGAAAATTAAATTGTTTGTGGCCAAGCACTTGTCTTGCCCCATTATATTGGGAGCTGACTTCATTTCTCACACCGGTCTAGTGCTCGACCTTCAGAGTAAGTCGTGCACATTCAAATTTGCTTCCAATTGTAAAATCCCCTTGTTAAAGTGTAATTCTGTATCATGTTCCTCTATTTCGCCTACCCAGGATGAGATGTTGTTAGATCTTAGACATCTACCTGAGGACCAGGCTGATAGTATTCGTAAGTTGTGTCAGTCGTTTCCAGAGGTGTTCTCTGATACTCTCGGTGCTACTGACCTTATTGAATACAAAATTGAGGTAACGGATTCGATTCCGGTCCGTTTTCCACCTTATAGGCTATCTCCACATAAAATGAAGGCTCTGAAAGAAATCATTGATCAAATGTTAAAGGATGGTATTATTCGGCCCTCTAAGTCAGCGTATTCATCACCTCTTTTTCTAGTCCCGAAACCCCAAGGTGGCTTCAGGCCTGTTATTGATTATAGGGCTCTCAATCGGAAGGTGGTGTTACAATCTGTGCCCCTTCCTGACCTTCATTCTTGTTTTTCATGGTTTCGTAAGGCCAAGTTCTTCACCATCTTGGATTTGAATCAGGCTTATAATCAAATTCCCCTAGCTGAAGAGTCTAAACACCTTACAGCGTTTGCCACAGATTGGAATTTGTATGAATACAACCGCGTGCCTTTCGTGCTCCCCACGGGAGCAGCTGTACTCACTAGATTGCTAGATAGGGTCTTCTCCGATATCAAATTCGAGTACTTGTATCACTATCTTGATGATGTCGTCGTATTTTCGGAGACTTTTGAAGAACATCTAGATCATCTGCGAGAAGTTCTCAACTGCCTTCGTAAGGCCGGGTTAACTGTGAAGTAGTCCAAGGTTGCCTTTGCTAAGCCCTCCTTGTCATTCCTAGGGCATATTGTGTCACCTGATGGTGTTGCAGTCGATCATTCTAGAACACAGGCCATCCGTGATTTTAAACCTCCTAAGGACATCAAAGGTATCGCCAGGTTCATTGGTGTGGTGAATTTCTTCAGGAAATTTATTCCAAATTTCGCTAATAGAGCGGCGCCCTTGAACTTACTCCGTAGGAAAGGCGTCAAATTCGAGTGGGGACCTTCTCAACAAGCCGCTTTTGAATATCTTAAATTAGTTCTCTGTAATGCCCCTGTCCTTGTTATGCCTGATTTCTCGAAGAAATTCATCGTCCAAACCGACGCGTCGTCGTCGGCGGTAGCTGCAGTCCTCCTTCAAGAGACTGAACTAGGGAGGCGACCCATCGCCTATGCATCTAGGACTCTATCGGCTCAAGAAGCCAAGTATTCCATCTATGAGCTCGAAGGTTTGGCAGTCTTATTTGCCTTAGAAAAGTTCCGTCTCTATCTGGAACATGTCAAATTCGACCTGGAGACGGATAATCAAGCCTTAAGCTGGGTCTTAGGTAGGCCGCGTCGTACTGGTCGTATAGCTCGTTGGGCCATCCGAATTTCTGCCTTACAATTTGACGTCAGGCATATCAGAGGTACTGAAAATGTTGTCGCAGACGGACTCAGCCGTATGTTTTCCAACGACGTCGAGACCCATGAACCGGTCGAGAGTTCATCACCTCCCGAGTCCATACTATCTGAGGTTAATGCCATCTTAACAGATGCTCCTATGCTCTTTAGGGACATTGAGAAATACTAACGTGAAGATCCGACGCTGGCTCCGATAATGGAAACCCCTTCTTCTGGGGAACATGTTGTCCCTTATGTACTGAGGAATGGTGTTTTATGTTGCCCTTCGAGGCATGATAAGATGATGAAGGTTGTAGTTCCAGCTGTTCTTGTACCTATGATCTTTAAGTACTATCATGAGACCCCATTAGGGGGGGCATCTAGGCATCTTTAAAACTCGTGAAAAGATTCGTGAAAGGTTCATCTGGAAGGGCATGGACGGTGAAATTCGTGAACTAGTAAAGGCTTGTAAATCCTGCTTGCTTAGTAAACCAACCATGTCCACCAAGGTAGGCCTGTTGTCTTCTCATCAAGCGTCGCGCCCTATGGAACGCCTGTATATTGATTATGTAGGACCCTTCCCCCAGTCAAAGGGAAATGCCAACAAGTTCATCTTTGTATGTGTAGATGGTTTTACAAGATTTACAAGTTCATCTTTGTATGTGTAGATGGTTTTACAAGATTTTCCTGGGTATTTCCGACTAAGCTGGCTACCGCTCAGTCCACCATTACTTGTCTAAATTCTATCTTTGCTTCTTTTGGTCCGTGTCAATATATTGTGTCTGATAATGCTAAGGCTTTTACATCTAATCTATTTCGTAAATTCTGCTTTGACCTGTCCATCTCTCATGTGACAACTTCTGCTTATTACCCTCAACCATCTCTGGCTGAACGGGTTAATCGCAATCTCAGGTCCGCCCTTATTGCCTATCATCACGAAGATCATTCTAGGTGGGACACGTCCCTGCACTGGTTAGCCTTTGCTTTGAACTCGGCGGTTCATGAATCACATAAATTTACTCCAGCTTCGTTGATGTTCAAGTTTGTTCCCAACACGCCGCTCTCTAACCTCTGGTCTCTGAGTGACATTCTACCTGAGACAATAGATCCAGATAACATTAAAGATCTTTGGAAGAAGGCTAAAGCCAATCTTAAGGTGTCTCATGAAAAGGTTAGGGAAAGATATGATCGTGGACGGAGACCCTCCTATTTGAAGGTAGGTGACCAGGTGATGGTCAAGAATTTTGTTCCCGCGGGCAAGCTTGCCCCCAGATTTCATGGGCCGTGTATCATTCTCGATTTCCTTACTCCCGTTACCTTATTGTTAAATAATCCAGCCACCGAGAGGATATTTAGGGTTCACCTGTCGCAGGTGAAACCTGTATAATTTCCGTGCTAACTTGCTTCATATAATCTTGAAAGAAATAGGAAGGTTATATTTTTTGAGGGGTTTCACTTTTAAGGCCTTCTGCCCTTTCAATAATATTTTTTTATATTTAAGCATTTATTGTAAACCTTCCCCGATCAGTTAAACTGCCATCCTGTCCTTACCATGGCCATTACCACGCTCCCGTCTCCTGCTAACATAACACACAGTGGCTTGTATATGAAATGAATATCTTCACGCCGCTGGCCCCTCAACCTCTCCACAAAGCCTGTGCCCTCAAAAAATGATGATGGTCCAACAAAATTCTGCCGCCGAGCTTTAATGTTTCAGTGCCCCCGCAGCAGCGCGGCGCCGTACCGCTACTGAGGCAAGGTACGGGCCCGCCCTTCTCCAGTGAGGCCAACCAGAGTCCTCCTCCCGGCCAAGGATGATGTGCGGCGCACAACCTGTAACTGACCCGCGACCTGCATGTTCGCCGCGGGCGCGGCGTGCTTCAACTCCACTACTCCTCTCATAGTGCGGGCGAGCGGTATCTCAGGGTACTCGAGGGGTCCGAGCGGCCTCCTCTGGACACAAGCAGCAGCGGCCGGTCTGGCCGTCTAACTTGATCAACCTTGGATATATGTAATCAGCTACATGGACATTTAACATCAACAATTACTGCAGTTTTGAATCCAACTGCAATATCTGGTGGACTTAGAAAATTTTTCCTCAACTTTAAAAACTAAAAGTTCCCTTCTGATTTCAACCTCTACAAGCACAAAGACATTACTTTAAAAGTTACTACAAGAACTTTGAAACTGGATCCAATCATTTTAAGAAAATTTGTTGGTAAATACTTCTGCAATTAACTTCTATATCAACATCATAACTTGGACCTTATGTTGAAACAAAAGTTTATGTTCTTCTGTGTTACCCCTTGGAGAGACTTTTGGGGGGGGGAGGTCTGTACCGGGTGGTACACCTCCACGTCGCTAATTCAAACCTTGCGCCGGTTGAAACTCCCCTACTGGAGGAAGCCTGAACTTTATCTACTGTGTTAATTTTCAAGTTTCTCAGAAGATGTCCCTACTTGTAAATTTCGAAGTTTCTGAACTGGGTCGTTTTCGATGTATTTTTGTTTTGCCTGTAGTAAGAAGTGTGAACATTCTCTTCTAGAGGACACTACTGAAGAACTACAATGGTGCACCCTAGTGCGAAGTGAAATAACTGTGTTTTTGGAGAAATTTTGAATTCATAAGTTTGTTCTTTGTTAAATTTATTTCAGTCATTGTTTAAGTTGGCAATATTAACCCTTTCTTTCCCCTTGTTTTGAATTTACCAATCCCGAATTTCTCGAATTAATTTTCCACCAATAATGTGTTTCTTCTCCATCTTGTGTAGGGGTTCTCTTGGTTAGCCAATAAAATTCTTGTGGGAGGGTGTTCTCATTCTTGAAACGCCTCGAACTTTCCGCGAGAGTATATAAACTGCTGATTTTCGGGTCTCCGCGCCACTTCAGTAACAGCTATCAGTGTGTAAATTACGTAGCAGGGGGCGGGAAGCGCCTCTTTCTTCGGGCAGCAGTTCGACCACAAGGTAATGGCCTTTTAATAACTTCTTTTCTTGCTAGCTCAGCAGTTTAACTCTCGGGGCAGGTCCGAAACCTTTTCCATGTAACTTTCCTTTAAAATGTAAAGACACTCGGTATCAATTCTTTCTGTTTTAACTACAAATTGGGATAGAGAGTGCTTAACCCTCTCGAACTCCCACTCATATTGCTTCGAGGTGAACTTATTTTCTCAACCGTTTCTTCTAGCGTAATGTAAATTGTCTTCTCATATAAGTCACCTCTTTAGTATGGGATTAGCCCTTGCATTAACGGCCTAGTGCCAAGTAGGTTTTAAACAAAATGTATTAGGAGTGCAGCTTCGCCTCCTCTCAAATTGGTATTGTCGAGGCCATGTAATATTTCTGTTTCTTCACTTAATAGGCCTCAGTAGGTTGGGTATCTTTTTACCCCTGTGTCTATGTCCTTGGAGGACAGCTTGAAAGTCGAGTTTGGTGTGGCCTTTGATAGGCTTAAACTTTGAGAGCGGATTGCTCTTTTGAAATTGATTTTGGGTGCCTCGAGGAGGCTTTATTTTGTAATTGGGAGCAAGTGCTCCTGAACATGATTGGGGTCTTTTGCCCCTTTGTCGAATCTTGTTTTTGGGTAAAGTTGGGCTAATTGCTCAAGAATTGTGAGTCCGGGGCTCGAAGCCCAAATCCTGTGAATACTGTAATTGTACATTTGTTGCCTTGCTACTCTGTACCTGCCATTCTTGTTATTTCTTGATTTTGCTAAGAAAATATAACCTTGTTAAATTTTATCTTAACTTTAATTTCGTATTTTGAGACCTGTTCACCCCCGCACCTTCTTTCACCTCTGCAAATCCACGATACTCCGGTAACAGTAACTAAACAGATTTTTCTGTTGCATGTGTTCGAATCCCGCAAAATACATCTCCTTTGGACAAAAGTATTCTCTGCTAAGTAGTAAACAAACTCATTTTATCTGCAGTGATTAAGAGAAGTATGTCAGATAGAGATATACAACATTTGCAATTCTATGTGTGCGCGTTGATTGCATAGAAGTGCGATTGTATCAACAGAGAGATTAATCTTAGAATGTTTCGCGTTTAAAGATTTTCTGTTCTGAACACTAATAGCCAACATGTTTTGTCTTGTTCTACAATCAATTCGAGTGTGTGCTATTTGTAACTTGTCTTGGCGATTAGAGACATACAGCACAGTAGCGTTAAAAGTGTTTCTGTTCTAAACACTAATAGTCAACATATTTTGTCTTGTCGGATAAAGACATACAGCATTAGCTTATTCTACAATCAATTCTAGTGTGTGCTAAGTGTAACAAAATTGAACCTGTTTTGTCTTGTCGAACAGAGACATACAGCACAGTAGCGATAAACGTTTTCTGTTTAATAGTCAACATGTTTTGTCTTGTCGGATAAAGACATACAGCATGTCAGTTCTATATTTTTGCAATTGCATTCTGTAACTAGATTGAACCTGTTTTGTCTTGGCGGATACAGCATTTGCTTATCCTACAATATTTTTGCCTGCTGAAAAAATTAATACCTTCTCCTTACCTCCCCCTCCTCCTACCGCTCCCTCCTCAATCGAAAAACTTAGGCGACGAGGACAACGCTACGTAGCATAAGTATATTTGTTTGTAATGTGAAGTTCAATTCAGGAAGGCATCTGTCCGTAAGAGGAGCGATTGAGCTAACCTCAGTAACTGTAAGGAGGAGTCATTTTTCCATTTTGCCACGAGGAGCCCTTTTGCCAGGAGCAGCCCTTTTACCAGGAAGAGAGTCCTTTTGCTCTTTTGACAGGAGGAAGAGCCCTTTTGCCATACTGATAAGGAAGAGCCCTTTTGCCCGGATGAGGAGCCCTTTTGCTAGGAGGAGGTGCCCTTTTGGCAAACGGACAAGGAAGAGCCCTTTTTTCCTTTTGCCAGAAAGAGAAGCCCTTTTGCCCTTCTACCCTACTGATGATGAGGTGTCCTTTTTGTTCATTTGCCCTTTTGCTATACAGATGAGGAGGAGGAGGAGGTGGAGGAGGGCGGCTGTGTCCCGTCGGAGGAGGAAGAGGCCATAAGAGCCTATATACAGCCGCCATCTTGCGCAGTAGCCCCTGGGCTAGCTTTCTCCATAAGAGCCTGTGTATAGCCGCTATCTTGCGCAAGCGCCGTTAAGACGTCTCCTTAAATCCTATGACTCCTCTAGACCAGCTTTCTCCATAAGAGTCTATGTATAGCCACCATCTTGCGCAGTAACCCCTGGGCCAGCTTTCTTAAGAACTTGTGTATAGCCGCCATCTTGCGCAAGCGTCCCTAGGCCTTTTTGGTATAGTCGCCATCTTGCACAGTAACCTCTGACCCAGGTTCTAGGAGTTAGTCTCATAAGAGCCTGTGTATAGCCGCCATCTGGTGCAATCGCCCATTCCCGTCATCTTCCTCCTTAAGAGCCCGTGTATAGCCGCCATCTTGCGGAAGCGCCCCTAGGCCGTCTCATAAGGGCTTGTATAGCCGCCATCTTGTGCGATTGGCGTCGGGAAGGGCATCTTGCCGTAAAACTAAGGATAGGCCCTTCAAGATGGCTCGCTCTGTTACGAGCAAAAAAATGCTGACGCAGCGATTTTGAATCCCTACTGCTCTACTATTCTTGTCGTATTCGGACTAAACTAAGGTTGAGCCTGAGGACAGCACCTCACTCAGAGTAAGAGCAGCTAGTAAATTAAGCCCTTACACATGCGAGCTGGAAGAGCAGCCGGCTAGGTTGAGCCTACACTCTAGCTCAGCTCTTAAGTTAGGCAAACTTGTACCTGTTAGGTCAGCTAAAGTTAAGCCCACACTCAAGCTCAGCTCCTAAAGTTACCCGGACTTACGTAGAAAAAACAACCTGGTGTGAGGAAGAGCAATTAGTCAGGTTAAGCTCCACTCTTAACCAAGGTGTAAGGTCCCACTCTTAGCCAGGGTTAAGCTACCTGCTCAGAGTTACAGTGTGAAACGCCTACTTTCAGCCAAAGTGCAAAGTTCTACTCTTAGAAAGAGTGTGAAGTCGCCAAAGCTCCTGTCGTACACGTAGCCGAACGATCAGGTTAAGCCTCTGGTCCTAGCCAAAGTCCCCACTCTTAGCCTAAGTGTAAGCCCCTGCTCTTAAACAAAGTGTTAGGTTACCCAAGCAATCCTAAGCATAAGCAGGCAATCTTTAGGTCAGAAGCATGTAATCCTTCGTAGATCGGATAAGGAGTAGGTGATACTTAATAAACGATATGATTGTCTGCATCGTATTAATTTTTACTTATAAAGAAATTGTTTTATCCATCATCAATGCAGTTCCATTAATGGTTTAAGCAGGTGATACCACAGGTCAAAAGCAGGTGATCCTTAGTGGATCGGATGAGAAGTAAGTAATACTGAATAAACATTATTATTTTGTCAGCATCGTATTAATTTTTACTAATCAAGGAAGTGTTTATCCATTTTCAGTGTAGTTCCTTGTGCGTTATTCATTTTACCCTAAAAACTCCAGCAACAGGTAAGCTGATGTACTGTACAATGCTGCAAAAAATGTAAGGACAAAAAGTAACTTTCGCATGTTGTGTCACTGCCAAGTGACATACCTCTGTGAAACTTGAACCATACATAGGAAGAACTGCTAAAGTATGGTACAGTAGGAAACTGAAAAGAATATGCGATGAGACGAAAAGAAATGCCATTTTTATACAGAGACAATAAATTACACGTAAGTCACTGAGACTCGTGATTGTCCCCTGGACATCACAAAAGAAGGGACATGGTTCTTAAAAGGTATATGATCACCGCAGGTAGCAACGTGCTCCCATGCTGACCAGAAGATCGGTAAGGAGATCTTGTGGTAGGACGTTCCATTCCTCCCTCGGCGCGGCTGACAAATGTTGGATGGGCGTTGGTGCATGTGGACGTGCTGCAATACGTCTTCCCAACACGTCCCACACGTGCTCGATGGAATTTAAGTCGGGTAAACGGGCAGGCCAGTCCATTCGCCGAATATCCTCTCGTTCCAAGAGCTCCGTCACCTGCGCTGTTCGATCAGGTCGTGCATTTCCATCCATGAAAATGAAGGCAGGGTCGAATACAGCCCTGAAAAGACGCACATGGGGAAGGAGTACACTGTTAAAATAACGTCGACCGGTGAGTGTACTCCGTTCAACGATTTGGAGTCGGTACGCCCATGCAACATCATGTCTCCCCACATCAGAACACTTGAACCACCAAAATGATCATGTTCGACAATGTTCTTGGGTGAATTACGTGTTCCCACCTCTCTTCAGATGATGATACGTCTAGAATCACTACTCAGACTGAATCTGCTCTCACCTGAGGAGAGCACGCGACCCCATTCCTCGTCGGTCCAGACCTGATGCTCTTGATGCCATCGTAAACGGTGCCGCCGATGTGCGGGTGCCAATGGAAAATAACTTAATGGTCGTCGAGCAAACAGACTGCACCCATGCAGTCGTCGTGCCACTGTGGAGCGTGAGATTGGGTGCCTCGCAGTCCTGTTAAATGTGGTTGCAATTGCACCCGCTGTTTAACGCGACTCTCTCCTTGCCTGTTGCACAATATAGCGGTCACCCGCTGCTATAGTTTACTGTGGTCGACCCACTCCTTTCCTTCAGAAGCAATGCCTGTGTTTCGGAATGCTCTTTCCTGTGTCAAGTCATCCAAATTTTGTCTCCTAGCCATAACACCACCACAGGGCACCGTAACAGCTCGCTGATTGACTCACTCTGTCTTGTCCCGTTCCTTCAACTGCATCGTTTTGTGGAGCCAGACCCATTTGGCGCTATAGTCTCCCTGGCCTCACGCCAGGTTTCTATGCACGAGTGGAAGGCCTCTGGCAACATATTTTCGCACTCTCATTTATTTCCACCAAGTAGCTGACATGTTATATTGCTTGATCTATCTCGTCCTTAAGTTTTGCACAGTGATGTATATCAGCGGTTAGAAGATAATTTTTAACAAGTTAAGCTAAAAATTAGTCTTCTACAACTAACAGTTTACGAAATATCGAATTTCTAAGTTAAGGGTTGTTTTCGCGCCAACCTACTTTTTACTCTAAACTCATTTATTCACGCCAACCTACTTTTTACTCTAAACTCATTTAAAGTATGCTCCAACACTTTTTAAACGTTAAAAGTCATTTGTACCCCAAACTTTGCAAGAAACAGTCGAGGGTAAGTTGATCTACTGTATATCACCGGTTAGAGGATAATTTGTGATACATTTTAAGCTAAAATCAATTTTCTAGGAGTTATTAAATTTGAAGTTTAGGGCTGTTTTCACCTCCTACCTAATTTTTACTCTAAAAGTCATTTGAAGTAGCCTCCGACACTTTCTTAACGCCAAGAATTATTTTGCCCCCAAAACATTGGAAAGAAATAGCCGGGGTGAGTTGTTTTATATCACCAAATAGAAGATATTTTTTGATGAATTTTAAGCTAAAAGTTCATTTTCTAGGACAATTGGCTTAGTAGTTACTAAATTTTGAAGTTAAGGGGTTTTTTGACCACTAGCTAACTTTTACTCTAAAAGTCATTTAAAGTATCCTCCAGCACTCTTTTAAGTGGTTTTTACCCCAAAACTTCGGAAAGAAACAGTCGGGGGGAGTTGATCACTATCACCAGTTAGAAGATAATTTGTTTATGAATGTTAAGCTAAAAATCAATTTTCTAGGACAATCAGTTTATGAGTTGTTCAACTTTTAAGTTAAAGGCTGATTTCACCCCGAAAATTTTTTATTCTAAACTTCACATTTACTTCAAAACTGTAAGAGAGTCTAGAGAAGGGCAACCTGGTGTAAGGAAGGGCAGCCTAGCGTAAAAAAGATCCGATGAGGTTAACTCCGCACTAACGTTAAGCACTTTTCGAGCAACCAGTTAGGTCAGCATTAGCCTCAGCCTTAGCCCCTACCTAGCTCAGCCTTAATGAGTTTAAGCCCTGTCAAGAAGGGCAGCCGGGAGTAAAAACAGTCAGTGAAGTTAACTGCGGACTCTTAGCTAACGTTAAGTTAGGTTGGCTTAGGTTAGGGTAACTCGTGGTCAGCGTGGTCACCGTGCCAGGACGTAAGCCCCCGCCGTTAGCGAAGGTGTGAGGTTAAGCCCCTGCTCTTAGGTAAAGTGTGAGGTTAAGGCCCCGCCAAAATGTAAGTCCCTTAAAGGCCAGCGGTTAAGCCCCTGCCAGAGTGTGAAATTAGGCCCTTGCTTTTAGCCAGGGTGTGTAGTTAAGCCCCTGCTCTTAGCCAGAGTGTGAGGTTTGCTTAGCTGAACGGTGTGAGGTTAGCTTAGCTTAACTTAGCCGAACTATCCTCACAGGATCGGGTTCTCAGGCGCGGGTGGAAGTGGATGCTACAGAACTCCCTAATTATAACTACTCACTTTGTAGAGTACGGTAACCTACAGAACTTTATACGGTCGCTGCACCGTATATTCCTGCACATGTAATTACTTTGAAAGTTGGAGCATCTGATATGCTTTTCCGTAATCTGTGCGCTCACAAATTATGCAATGGTACCAGTTCATTTCTTTACAACTTGCGCTACGTCGAACCGACACAGATAGGTCTTATGGCGACGATGGAATAGGAAAGGCCTAGGAGTGGGAAGAAATCGGCCATGGCCTTAATTAATTAATTAATTAATTTGCATGTGCGAAAATGGGAAACCACTGAAAACCATCTTCAGCGCTGCCGACAGTGGTCCCGAACCCACTATCTCCCGGATGCAAGCTCACAGCTAGTGATGGGCGAATGATACTCAAGTTCGAGTAGGCTCGAGCCGGCCCGATACGCTACGTAGGCTCGATACGGTATCGAACCTGTTCGAACTGTCAGGCGACCCCACACATACACTATGCGGAGCGCTGACGGACCAGCCGTCGTATTAGACTACTACTAGGTACACTCAGTATATTTATTAGTGGTGGGGACGGAGCGGTTCGATTCGGAGCAGGTACTATGACGTCATTACTCGGTTAAACCGAGTACAGAACCGAGTACAACGTTATAGCGGTAAATTTAAACATTATATCGACCTTCTAAGCTACAGTTTACATTTATAAAGTAGATTATCAATTATCATCCGTGGTACTGTGCTCCGTACTTTCTGAATGAATGAAAACCTACAACCTGTTTTCCAGTCATTGACCGAGTCAGGGATGTAATGAATGAATCATATATAGGCTGTTAGTACGATGGGGTCGCCACTCCCAAAGTGATTTATTAATGACTGATAGATGCTATGAAATGAGAATGGAGAGTGTTGCTGGAATGAAAGATGACAGGGAAAACCGGAGTACCCGGAGAAAAACCTGTCCCGTCTCCGCTTTGTCCAGCACAAATCTCACATGGAGTGCCCGGGATTGGAACCACGGTATCCAGCGATGAGAGGCCGACGCGCTGCCGTCTGAGCCACGGAGGCTTCCGTACTTTCTATTATTGGTTATTTGCACAATTTTTATAATGCAATATAAATTTAGTCCGCCTCTGAGGTGTAGTGGTTAGTGTGATTAGCTGCCACCCCCGGAGGCCCGGGTTCGATTTCAGGCTCTGCCACGAAATTTGAAAAGTGGTACGACGGCTGGAACGGGGTCCACTCAGCCTCGGGAGGTCAACTGAGTACAGGTGGGTTCGATTCCCACCTCAGCCATCCTGGAAATGGTTTTCTGTGGTTTCCCAATTCTCCTCCAGGCAAATGCCGGGATGGTACCTAACTTAAGGCCACGGCCGCTTCCTTCCCTCTTCCTTGTCTATCGCTTCCAATCTTTCCATCCCCGACAAGGCCCTTCTTCAGCATAGCAGGTGAGGCCGCCTGGACGAGTTACTGGTCATTCTCCCCAGTTGTATACACCGACCCAGAGTCTGAAGCTCCAGTATACTGCCCTTGAGGCGGTAGAGGTGGGATCCCTCGCTGAGTCCGAGGGAAAAACCAACCCTGGGGGGTAAACTGATTAAGAAGAAGTATAGATTTAAAACATAACATAACAAACAGTGTAGGCCTACTTACAAATCTGCTCTTAATATGAAGCATATTGAGTATACATAAATAAAGTAATACACATACATATGAATAAATAAATAAAATAAATATTAATGCATATGG
Organism: Anabrus simplex; assembly: GCF_040414725.1. NCBI lineage: Eukaryota > Metazoa > Arthropoda > Insecta > Orthoptera > Tettigoniidae > Anabrus > Anabrus simplex. Next base: position 225,518,645 of record NC_090267.1, read on the forward strand.
GAAAACGTACCGTATTCCATAATGTGATAATTTACGAAACGAAATGTAGTTCTTTGAAATGTGCCTAAGCTTATATAATGTCTGCCAATGACAAATCTGTTAAGATAACATCAGTAATGGAACTAAGTATAAAGTATACAAATGAACTCAATTCTTCATATTGTGACAAGCATTACAATCAGACACAGCCCGTTGTTCACAGACAGTATGGAAAGTACCGTTAGTGTTCTACATTGCATGGAACATGTGTTATAGAGGAGGAATTTCTATTCAGAAATATCAGGGTTTCAGCTCGTTTCGCAGAAAGCGACGACCTTCGGTCTGAAAGAATTTGTCCAGCACATGAAAACACCTCCTCTGCGGGCACAAGCAAGAGCAAGTTCACGAGCCAATGAATACTGAATTTTCACGACCGCATTGTAATCGAAATCGGCTTCCAACCTATTAGGGCCTGTTATGTACAATTATTACGTGTTGAAAAGATGTTAAGTACAGAACAAAATTGGCCAACCGGGCACCAGTGGGATCCGAACCCACAACCACCCGATTTCGCGTTGGTAGCTCTACCAATTAAGCTATGGTCGCCTAGCTCATCTTCGATCTGTTGGAAAGGATCTAAGCTACAGGTCTGGCTCTATCCTCTGTCATCTACAACCTTCAGTGGCTGCATGTCTTCGCATACAAACGTAGCTAAACTCCTATGCAACTTATTTTTTCCTGCACTATCTCTTCCACACGCAGGAATGGAATTACTTTCACGATGTGCAACTGTATCGTGTACCATGTCCTTACGATGCGCCCGTTTTATGCGATTCCATAAATTTGACGTTCCTCCACCTGTACAATGGATTTGATCGCAAATTTTGCAAGTAGCGGATTTTCTACCTGAACTGCTAGTAAAATACTGCCATGTTTGCGAGGACTTTCCCGTGGCATTATTGCTTCCTTCGTATTACAAATATCGATAGAAAATATAGTGCAACGACTTTAAACAATATATATACAGTCAAACCTCCATAAAACGATTACCGATACAACGATAAACCCGGGTACAGCGATCATTTTATATGGTCCCGGCAGATTTCCTATATTTACTATGTTCATTACCCCTCATTAGAACGATGAAGTAATTTTAGTAACACCCTGCCATAACGAAGACAATGTTTCGAAGATCTTACTATTTTATGCTTCTAAGAATCTGACCATAACATTACGTATGATTTGTTAAACCTCTCGACCTTCAACGCTGTATTCTTAGAAGCTTCCCTTCATACTTGGCTTGCAGTAAGCAGGTAGCGAATAGCTTGCGGTAAGCTGTGCTCAACGGCAAGTAGCAAGAGTCAAAAAGCTCCTGTGTTTGAAACAGTGTTAACTGTTGTAGTCTGTACATTATTGAGATTGAGCTGCTGACAGGTGTGTTGTGTTGAGCTTGTACCAAATACAGTAGAGACAATACGCGACACTTCCGGATTTAGCCTTCTTAAAATGGGAGACAAGTCGCAAGTGGCGCTCCTAGTGGCTTGACCTGAAAATTCGCGCTAAATTCAAATATCAATGGAAATGTATACACGGAAATGGATAAATAAATTACGTCTAGAAAGAAAGTGTTACTAAGATATTAACTTCAAAGTTGCTAAAGCAATTCTGGATAAATGAATGAAGAATTATTTAAAAGGTTATTATTTAAAGACTGAAATTAGACATCTAATCAAGATGTGAAATGGACTGCTGTGAAAGAGCTTGATCTTTCATTTATGCACTACTTTTGTAGCTTTAGAATTCCTGTCTGAACGTTCACGGCTAGATTTGACTTTTTTCTCATTTAAAAGCATTGTATCATCATATTAAAACACTTGTCAACAAAAATATAGGCACATTCCTTACACACATAATTCAATTAATTTACATTTAAGAGCTGGACAATTTTCCTTTTAACTTGAAGCCTACTAACAAAAAGAAAATCTATAAATTTAGCCTCAAAAACCTTTAAACTTTCCCTATAAGCAATACTTTCCATAATGCCATTACATTAGGGTAAAGCAAATTTGCATCATCATATTGTTTCCTATGCAACTTATTTTTTCCTGCACTATCTCTTCCACACGCAGGAATGGAATTACATGTACATTTCTTAAATCACCCATATTTTCTTCAGTGCTTGACAACGCATTACGGCATTCCAAATAGGGTAACTTGGAACACAACCAGCCACACTCATATGCATATGTATTTTCCTGAATTAAATCAAACCCACAGATCACACCTACAACAACACATCGGTATTGAAGGTTTAACTGCTGCTCTGCAGTATACAATAAAATATGCGTATTATAATTTAAACCAGTTAAAATATGGGTCGAGCAGGTCAGAAGATTATGAAGTACTATAAAAATCTCTTTGTCACTGGAAGAATATATATGCAAACACAATATTACTTACATTTTCTTGTCACGAGGCAAACGGAAGAAAGACCGCGCATTCTTCTCTACTTCATAGTTACTGCAGCCAAACACAGAACATACCTTTCCCCTCATGTTGAGAGGAGATATCAAGGAATGACACAAGCTACTATTTAATTATGTCAACTCACTGAAAACGCATAAATAGCACCCAAAACTTCACACACAAATACACGTGCTCTTATGACAGAAGCAGTAGTTCTCAGGTCAATCTGTTAGAGAGAGCTCTAATAGCTGTCCCTCGATATCTCGCTGAGTGTCGCGTATTGTCTCTACTGTATTTGCTTGTACGAAATTTATTTACGTGATACCCATGTGCAATCTGTAAATGTTTTTAAGGTGATAAATACGTTTTGGACTTGGCTTATGAGATTTGGACAGTGGCTGGAACTCGGAAACAGATAAACTTAGAGACTAAACTGGAAGTTTTCAAAGACACTGATAACGGGATGAAACAAGTAGACGTGGCGCGGGAGAATTGACTTGCATATTCGACGTTGGCTACGTTCATTAAAAAACGGAAAGAAACTGAAGACAGTTTTCTAGGTGGCAAGTTTAACCCTTCAAGAAAAAGAATGAAGACGAATGCTGCTGACAATGTGGACAGTGCTACACTGCGGTGGTTTAACGTGACGCGTGCGCGGAACATTCCAATTAATGGCCCCTTGATATTTCAAAAAGCCTTAGATTTCGCTAAGTTGCTTGGCGATTCGAAATTTAAGGCAAGTAACGAGTGGCTTTAAGGAGCGGCATGGCGTCATTTTTAAAGTGATTTCAGGCGGAGAAAAATCGGCACCTTTAGGTGATGCAGAATTTTAGCGGAAAAATACCATTTGTAAACTGCTGGAAAAGTACGGTCCTGAAAACATGTACAATGCAGATGAGACGGGATTGTTTTACCAGCTGATGCCAGAGAAGACGATGGCCTTTAGAGGAAAAAATGTAAAGGAGGGAAGCAATCTAAAGTACGCTTAACGGTTCTTCTCTGCAGCAGCGCGACGGCGACACATAAGTTGACACCATTGGTGATCGAAAGATCAGCAAACCCCCGATGCTTCAAAAGTGTAAAAAGCTTACCAGATAAGAGTACATACATTTAATTTTATCGTTCTTTAATTCATAAGTTGATACAGTACCTACTGTAGTCATTTTATGAGTATGCATGAAAAGTAGGTACATACAATACTGTACTCTACCACATAAATTTCAATCTTTTTTTTGTAATTCCAAATGCGATTTTTTTATTGCAGTCAATTATAAGGCAAATTAAAATGCATGGATGACGTCTGCTCTCTTTAGTGAGTGGTTGCTTTCGCTTGATAAAGAGATGGAAAGAAAAAGAGGAAAATTGTATTGCTGGTGCATAATTGTAGTGCGCATAACAACATGCCAGCGTTGAAGAATGTAGAAGTATGCTACTTCCCCCCGAACTGCACTTCGATCCTTCAGCCACAAGACATTGGAATAATTAAAAACTTCAAGACAAAATATCTTTCACGTCTAGTCACGTCATGTGATGGCAAACATTGAAAGAAAGGTGGACAACCCGTACACTTTCAATGTGAAGCAGGCTTGTGACATGATTGCTAGTTCCTGGAACAGTGTAGAGCCGAATGTGATTGCGAACTGCTGGAAAAAGCAAGGATTTCCGAAAGTGAAGATGTTGGTGAGAATGTTGTGGTGGATAAAGAAATACAGGATGATGTTCAAAGTGATCTTGAGGTATATCCAACAGTAACTGGAAAAAACATAGATGTATCAGTGGTTGAATATGTGTCAGTGGATGATGAGGCGTTGGTGTTTGAAGCATACACCGATGAATTTATCATCGAAGAGTTAAAGGGAGATTTTCCTGTACGATTCTGATGATGACACTCATGTGGTAAGTGTGAATGATCTTCCTCCTCTGATGGAACTAATCGGACAGTTAGACACCATCCAGCAAGTAGCATCTTCAATCCCCCAGTGTTTAGCGGAATAATTGATTCCGTTAGAGGAGATAAAAACAATATTTACAAGAGCATCGTTGAGGAAAAAGAAACAACGTAAGGCAAGCTGGTATAAGTACCAACATAGTTGGGGATGTGTGGGATCTGGTAAATGCAGCACGGATGAAGTCTAAGGAAGCGGAGATTGTTTTAACTGGAATACTGTGTAGGAGGGATACTGACTGGAAGGTGATTGGAGATTTAAATGAGACTATGGAATGGGTATGTGGGAAACTGGGAGTGAGATTTCTAGATCCTAGTGGGTGGGTAGGAGACAGGGATCTGCGCTCAGATGGCCTTCACTTAAACCGCAGTGGTACATATAAGTTAGGAAACTTGTTTAGAAGGGTTATAGGCAGGTACATTCAGGGAAACAGGGTGGCCTAGGGAGCGGTGTTAAGCGAACAGGGAACCGGAAATCAAGTAGGGATGACATAAAAATGTTAGTGCTCAATTGTAGAAGCATTATAAACAAAGGAATCGAATTAATTTAATAGATATATACTCACCCGATATTGTAATAGGAGTTGAATCATGGCTGAGAAATGATATAATGGATGCAGAAATATTCTCACGGAACTGGAGTGTGTATCGTAGAGATAGGATAGGAATGGTAGGAGGGGGAGTATTCATTCTGGTGAAAGAAGAATTTGTAAGCTACGAAAAAGTTAAGGATGAAAAACATGAAATTCTGGGTGTAAGGCTCATCTCTAAAGATAATAGGCAACTTGATGTCTTTGGAGAGTACAGACAGGGAAAGGGTAGCGCTGACGCTGATTCAGAATTATTTGATAAGATAATCAGCTATGTGGGAAACGATAAGGAAAGGAACGTGATTGTAGCGGGTGATCTCAATTTACCAAATGTTAATTGGGAAGGTAATGCGAACGACAGGAAGCATGAACAACAAATGGCAAATAAGTTAATATGGGAAGGGCAGCTGATTCCGAAAGTGATGGAACCAACTAGAGGGAAGAATATTTTGGATGTGGTGCTGATAAAACCAGATGAGCTCTATAGAGAAACCGAAGTAATAGATGGTATTAGTGATCACGAAGCTGTTTTTGTCGTAGTTAAAAATAATTATGAAAGAAAGGGAGGTATTAAAATTAGGACTATTAGGCAGTACCATATGGCAGATAAAACAGGCATGAGGGAGTTTTTAAAAAGTAACTATGATCGCTGGAAAATGGTAAATAAAAATATAAACAGACTCTGGGATGGGTCTAAAGCAATTTTTGAGGACTGTGAAAATAGGTTTGTACCTTTAAAGGTGGTAAGGAATGGTAAAGATCCACTATATTATAACAGAGAAGTAAAGAGACTAAGAAGGAGGTGCAGGTTGGAACAAAATAGAGTTAGAAATGGTTAAGGAAGTAAGGAGAAATTGAAGGAACTTACTCGGAAATTGAATCTAGCAAAGACGTCAGCTAAGGATAACATGATGGCAAGCATAATTGGTGGTCATACAAATTTTAGTGAAAAATGGAAGGGTATGTATATGTACTTTAAGGCAGAAACAGGTTCAAAGAAAGACATTCCAGGAAGTATTCATGAACGAGGGGAGTGTGTATGCGAGGATCTTCAAAAGGCAGAAGTATTCAGTCAGCAGTACGCGGTATGTAAAGATTGTTGGTTACAAGGATAATGCCCAGATAGGGGATGTGACTAATACTAAAGTATTAAAATTTATCTATGATAACAATGACATTTACAGTATGATACAAAAGTTGAAAACTAGAAAAGCAGATGGATTTGATAAGATTTCTGTGGATATACTAAAGGCAATGGGTTGGGATATAGTACCATATCTGAAATACTTATTTGATTATTGTTTGATTGAAGGAGCTATACCAAACGAATGGAGAGTTGCTATAGTAGACGCTGTGGATAAAGGAAAGGGTGATAGATATAAAGCTGAAAATTACAGGCCAGTAAGTTTGACATGCATTGCATGTAAGCTTTGGGAAAGCATTCTTTCTGATTATATTAGACAAATTTGTGAAATTAATAAATGGTTTGATAGAAGGCAGTTTGGGTTTAGGAAAGGTTATTCGACCGAAGCTCAGCTTGTAGGATTTCAGCAAGATATAGCAGATATCCTGGATTCAGGAGGCCAAATGGACTGTATTACGATTGATCTATCTAAGGTATTTGATAGGGTAGATCATGGAAGACTACTGGCAAAAGTGAGTGTTATTGGACTAAAAAAAAGAGTGACTGAATGGGTGGCTATATTTCTAGAAAATAGAACTCAGAGAATTAGAGTAGGCGAAGCATTATCTGACCCTGTAATAATTAAGAGGGGAATTCCTCAAGGCAGTATTACAGGACCTTTATGTTTTCTTATATATATCAATGATATGTGTAAAAAGTGGAATCATAAGAGTAATAAATAAGTTACAAGATTGTGAGCGGCTGCAGGGTGACCTCGATAGAGTTGTGAGATGGATGGTGGGCATTGGTATGATGATAAACGGGGTTAAAAGTCAGGTTGTGAGTTTCACAAATAGGAAAAGTCCTCTCACTTTTAATTACTGTGTTGATGGGGTGAAAGTTCCTTTTGGGGATCATTGTAAGTACCTAGGTGTTAATATAAGAAAAGACCTTCATTGGAGTAATCACATAAATATGATTGTTAATAAAGGGTACAGATCTGCACATGGTTATTAGGGTATTTAGGGGTTGTAGTAAGAATGTAAAGCAGAGGGCATATAAGTCTCTGGTAAGACCCCAACTAGAGTATGGTTCCAGTGTATGTGACCCTCACCAGGATTACTTGATTCAAGAATAGGAAAAAATCCAAAGAAAAGCAGCTCGATTCGTTCTGGGCGATTTCCGGCAAAAGAGTAGCGTTACAAAAATGTTGCAAAATTTGGGCTGGGAAGACTTGGGAGAAACGAGACGAGCTGCTCGATTAAGTGGTATGTTCCGAGCTGTCAGTGGAGAGATGGCGTGGGAGGACATCAGTAGACGAATAAGTTTGAGTGGTGTCTTTAAAAGTAGGAAAGATCACAATATGAAGATAAAGTTGTAATTCAAGCGGACAAATTGGGGCAAATATTCGTTTATAGGAAGGGAAGTTAGGCACTGGAATAACTTACCAAGGGAAACGTTCAATAATTTTCCAATTTCTTTCCGATCATTTAAGAAAAGGCTAGGGAAACAACAGATAGGGAATCTGCCACCTGGGCGACTGCCCTAAATGCAGATCAGCAGTGATTTAACCCCTTCAGTCCCGATTTTTTCTGATTAGAAAGAAAAATTATTTCTGACTGGATTTTGATTTTAGGTCATACTGGGGATGTACTTACAAAATTTGGTTGATGAGAGACCTCCCGTTACAAAAATATATCATATACAGTATACTGTACATTTGGTCTCAAGTGTTGCTGAATCCTAAACTTTTACCTTGGGATGGTAACCTTCTTAGGACAGAATTTGGAGGTATACAATGTTTCTACTGTACTAAATAGTAAGCCATGCATTCCTATAGAACTGAAATAATCTATTTTTGAGATATTTTCATTGTTTACAGATAATTACTTACAAATATTCATATTTTGTTCACATGTTACCGACAATGAAATGCTTCATAAATATTCACATTCATTTCATTTGCTTATGAAGGGCTGCAAGGCAGTTCCTGTTCCTATTTATACAAAGATATACTCCACATTTTCTGCAGATAATGTGTGATTGCTGGGTGCAGTCAATCTTCTTGCATCGAATAGGTTCTTTATTGCCATCATGTTCTGATAAGTGATCAACACTATCCATCTGCACTTCCCCCAATGGTCTCCTCTCAGTTGTTTGTTTTTTTATTAGTTGAAGGTGATGTTACAGGGCTTGTAGATGGCCTTCCTCTTTTGATACCCTTGAATTGGTTACCAACTTTCACAAAAGCTTCAGCTACCCTAAGCCTGAAATATAACAAATCCATTATCTCCTGCTGTGCCAAGCCATCATTTCTAGCATCTTGTCTGTACTCCAGCACTCAGAGAAAACAAATATTTATGCACTTCAGAAAGGCGTGACATTCAAGCCAACCACACCTGAGGAAATTAAAGTGTTATTTGGTGCGCACATTGTTACGGGAGCAGAATGTCAGACCTCGTGTCAGGAAAGTATCTTCAACTGAATGTTCAGCATCTCCAGTATCATTTGCCACTTCCCTCGGTTGGGCTGCTTATAGATATCATCTCGACATCAGCTCCTGAAACATATCTCAAAATAAAGCTATATTTTAATAATTATTAGCTAAAAATTTGGGCAACTCAGTTTGCCATAAGAGTACTGGAGTTTCATAATGTGTAATAATATTGAATGTGATAACGTACCAATGCGCTGTATTTGTGCCTGGTGTAGAGTTTGTGGCTCATCCTCATCATCACTAGCTAGTTCCTCCACATAAGACACATCTCCATTCTCCAACAATTTCAAAATCGTATCAACATCGCTTGGGTTAATTTTTATCCTTGATGTGCCTGAATTTCAACAAAAATATATTTTTAGGGAACTCAGAGAACAAAAAAAATAAATTCTTTTTATATTTCTAAGAGAAAATCTAGAATGTATAACACTTAATCTTCTTCTGTATTACTAGAAACTACCAGGTATATAAACAAAACTTTGTGAAAGACAATGAACTCTGTCAAACTATTTGCAACACTTGAGACCCCATGTACAGTATACTGTACATGCTAATATACATGGATGTTATGAGTCAAGGGATATGAAAAACTAACAATAATTAGTATGCATATTCTATTCAAACCTTTCTCTTTAACCCCCAAACAGATCTTTACCATAAACAGAACAAAATGTTAAAAATAAAGAATAACATTTTCCCACTTACCTCGACCAACAGCATGCTTGTGTGCCATGTTTGTTGTTTTTCTTCATAATTCACTAATGTGTTGGTAGATGTCACTTCAACCAATTGAGAAACAAAGACAAAGCATAGAAGTCTCTAGCAAGATAGAGAACTCCTCTATTCACTAATATTTCTTGGTGCTATAAGCTAATGAATTTGATGTACAGTATACTGTACACCTGGACTGAAAGGGTTAACAAAGGAAAATAAGTGAATTCTGTACAAAAGAGTAAAGTACTCTACTAATAAATGGAGTGAACGAAATGTGTTTCATTAATTGTATTTTAATGTTCTTTTCCTTCAGAAGAGTACTGTATATACTGCACTTTTCAGTGCAGTAGGTACAGTACTTTAGTAGTCACTATTTAACAAAACCTCATTATAACAATAACCCTGCTATAACGATATTAATTTTAAGGTCCCCTGGATATTGTTCTATCGAGGTTTGAATGTATAAGGAAACATACAAATAGAACACACGTCTCAGTCTGGAGTCTGAACAACAGCACAGTGGTGTTGCGAGTGTAGCCTGGCTGGAAGGTTTACTGAAGCACCCGCGGCGCTATGAGTATTCGAATTGAATCGGTGCTCCGCTGTGACGTCACGTAACCTCAAGAACCGAGTTACTCTACCTCTACAGTTCTACTCGCTCCGCCCCCACCACTAATATTTATGTGTGTGGGGTGGTGAACACAACGTTCTCTGTGAAGGGAAAGAGCATTTGTTTAATAGTCTTTCTGGTAGTACGAACAGCAGATTGGTAAAAGCAATTTTATGGTAAGCTACGGTATTTATTTCTTTAATACTTAACGTTGCATTTTACATTTTGTCCGCACTTCAGAAATACTTTTCTTTATTACTTTGTCGTGTTTGCAGGCTTAATGTTGTTAATCATTACTTTCAAGTACCGATAGTAAATATGTTTTTCGTATGCTACGAGTTATTATTTTCGCATTAATAATTATTAATAATACGACCGGTAGGAAAAGGTCATGGACTTGGGACTACTTTGAAGAGCTTCCAGACAAGCGAGTAAAATGCACACGATGTGATAAAATATAAAAAAAGCGATAGTAAAATACATCGACGACGATAAGGCACTTAAAAATTCATAATGTTCGTCCTTCGTCGAATGAAACCATTCCAAATGAGGGGGGAGACGTTTCCACCTAAAACGACGTCGACATATGCAGATAAAATATCCTTAATATGCTCCCTTTTTTTCCATGAATAGCACAGTGGACGGCCGCTCGCATTAGAATGGTGAAGCTATTTATTTCGTTAATATTAACGTTGCATTTTACACTTTGTCCGCTCTTCAGAAATACTTTTCTTTATAACTTTGTCGTGTTTGCAGGCTTAATGTTGTTAATCATTACTTTCAAGTACCGATAGTAAATATGTTTTTCGTATGCTACGAGTTATTATTTTCGCATTAATAATTATTAATAATATGACCGGTAGGAAAAGGTCATGGACTTGGGACTACTTTGAAGGCTTAATGTTGTTAATCATTACTTTCAAGTACCGATAGTATGCTACGAATTATTATTTTCTCATTAATAATATAATATATTAAACTTGTCCGCCTGGACAAAGTCTACAAAGTTACTCTACTGCTGAGGTATACAGTTTATACCGGTTTTACGTGCATAAGCATTACGTTATGAAAACATCAATTTATTTATTGATTGGCAATTAGCCTGCCTCTGTGGTATAGTGGTTAATGTGATTAACTGCCACCCCCGGAAGCCCGGGTTGAATTCCCGGCTCTGCCACGAAATTTGAAAAGTGGTACGAGGGCTGGACGGGGCCCACTCAGCCTCGGGAGGTCAACTGAGTAGAGGTGGGCTCGATTCCCACCTCAGCCATCCTCGAAGTGGTTTCCCGTGGTTTCCCACTTCTCCTCCAGGCAAATGCCGGGATGGTCGCTAACTTAAGGCCACGGCCGCTTCCTTCTCTCTTCCTTATCTACCCCCTTCCACTATTCCCATCCCCCAGCAAGGCCCCTGTTCAGCATAGTAGGCGAGGCCGCCTGGGCAAGGTACTGGTCATCTTTCCCAGTTGTATCCTCCGACTCAGAGTTTGAAGCTCCAGGACACTGCCCTTGAGGCGGTAGAGGTGGGATCCCTCGCTGAGTCCGAGGGAAAAACCAACCCTGGAGGGTAAACGAACTAAGAACGAAAATAAATGAAAATAATACCGAGTTCAGTAGCTCCAGTCACTTAAGTGCGGCCAGTATCAGTATTCGGGAGATAGTGGGTTCCAGCCCCTCTGTCGGCAGCCCTGAAGATGGTTTTCCGGAGTTTCCCATCTTCACACCAGGCAAATGCTGGGGCTGTACCTTAATTGAAGCGACGGCCCCTTCCTTTCCGCCTCTAGCCCTCTCCTATCCTAATGTGTCGGAGCGAGGTAAAAGCAAATTGTAAATAATTGTCTAGTAGTTACCAATAAAAGTACACAATAATAATAATAATAATAATAATAATAATAATAATAATAATAATAATAATAATAATAATAATAATAATAATAATAATAATAATAATAATTGTACCGGCTGGTACACCTCAACGCGCACATTTTAATTTTCCGCCTTAAAGTACTCCTCTACAGGAGAAACTGTGAACTTAAAACTGGATCTACTTAAACTTTTGCTCTGAAGATGTCACTGTGTTAATATCGACCTGTTTTTGTTTACTATTTATCAAGAAGTTTGGACATTGTCTCATAGATGTCTCTACTAAAAAACTATGATCATGCACCCTGGTGCGAAGTGAGGGAATTTCCTTGAAGATATTTTGTACTCATAAGTTTTCTTATTACTAAATTTCGTTATTCATTTGTGGGTTGGCAATATTAATCTTTTCTTTCCGCCAGTTTTGAAGTTAGCCAATCAATTATTTCTGTAATTAATTTTTGACCAATCGCGTCTTTCTTCTTCGATTTTGATGTGTAACTGTAAGCTACCCAATAAACGCCTGTGGGTATGTCTTAATTATTCATGAAAGGTCTCGAATTTTCCCCGAGGGTATAAAAACTGCTGATTTTCCTGTCTCTCGGCCACATCATCAACATTTAACTTAGAGTATGGACATGTAGCAGGAGGCGGGAAGCGCCTCTTTCTTCAGGCAGCATTTCTTCAGTAAGGTAATGGCCGCTTAACATCCTTATTTCTTGCTAGCTGAGCAGTTTAACCCGCAGGGAAGGTCCGAAACCTTTACTATGTAACCTATCTTCAAACATGTAATTTTCCGTCGCTTTTGTAAAACTTCATATATCTTTAACTGTAATTCGGGGATAGGGGGTGATTCACCCTCTCGAGCTCCCCTTCATTTTGGTTTGAGGTGACTACGTTTTGTAATTGGTTTTCTTCCTTTCTGTAATGTCTTAAATTTTCCTTATACGAGTCACTTCCATAGTTTGGGAATAGCCCCTGTTCTATCGGCCTTGTACCTCTTAGGTTTTAAGAAGTTTCTTTTAAAAGTGCAAGTACACGCCTCCATTCATTTTGCATTTTGGCCATTTACTTAACCCATTCTTTTTCTATTAAGGCCCAGTAGGTTGGGGACGAGATGTCCCCGCTTCATTTGATGTAAGTTGTGCCTTGAAGGCAATTAAGTGTTAAAGTCTGTTATGGCCTTTAATAGTCTCAGAAAATTGAGAGCGGGCCAGCTCTTTTATATGTGGTAAAAGTGCCTCTAGGAGGCCTGATATGGTTTTTGGAGCAAATGCTCCTTGAACGAAGGGGTTTACTGCCCTTTGGACAAAAATGTGCCTTGGTAAAGTTGGGCAAGTAGCTCAAGGATTGTAAAAATTGGGGCTCGAAGCCCAGAACTTGTAAAGACCCCTAAACTTGTGCTTTCGTGCTCTTGTTTGTAAAATTATACCTTGTACCTGATTTTTCATTGTTATTTCACCTAGTGAAAATTTGTTAAATCGTGTTATCTATTGAAAATATAACCTTCAGTAAAATTTTCAGTTTAGTTTCATATTGTGGATAGACCCATTCCAGCCCGCACCTTCTTTCACCTCTGCATTCCACGGGTATCCCCGTAATAATAATAATAATAATAATAATAATAATAATAATAATAATAATAATAATAATAATAATAATAATAATATAGATTATTCCCCCGCCAAACATCCCTGATGCACCTCTGACTTCTGGCCAGGATGTAATAGCGTCGAGGATAGTAACAAAAATATGTTCCTGGAACGGTACAAATTACTCGCATATATACAAATAATGTTGCCGCAACATTGTAAGAAGAACTTGTTGTGACGCGTCTCCTTGTACTGTACATTCAAATGAAGTTCTGGAAGCAGTCTGTATATTCTGGGGAGGTATTTGCAATGAATCGTCGCACATACACAGATTTTGGCTGTCTCTAAATTGCAAATACAGTTTAAAGGGATTATACGCTCAAAATATACAGAAGTGCACAGCAAACACAGGACGAGGTGGTATCGCCTAGCTCAGTAATCTAGCACAGCCTTCTTGAGGTTTCTGGCTGATAACAAGCAAGCTGCTAAGTCGCCGCGCGCCCAAAAGTTTGAGCAAACCTCGAACTTGTCCGAACTCTGACGTCATCTGTTCGAGCAGCTCGAGCCGGGCTCAAGCACATCGCTACTCACAGCTGCGCGCCCCTAACCGCACGGCCAACTCATCCGGTAGTACCAGGTTGCGAATGAAAGCTCTTCATATATACTTAACACAACAGTATGACGGTAGTCGCATTCAAGTGCAATGAAACGGTGCACAAACTAATGGAGCTGTCAATAGTGTGCGTTTCTTATCAGCGGGCGGTACCATTGTTGGCAAAACAACGTATTTTAGATAGTCCAGCAGCATATGTTTATTGTAAAGAAATTTTGGCTTACCGAATCCATTACTGCCGCACAAAAGGCTCACCTTCTTCGCGATTGTCCTGACTAGAAGATATCTGTAAAATTCACTGCCAAGCTACAAGAATCAGGTCGACCGAGGGCCACAACAGCACGGGCAGACAGAGCGATTGTCAGAACAGCTATCACAGCACCGGAGTCGTCATCAACGATCCAATGTGTAACCCGCACACATGTGTCCAACATGACCATCAACAGACGCCTGAGCGAGAGGAATTTGCGTTCGCGCCGCCCGTTACGCCGCTTACCACTCACGCCTGTTTGCCGTCAAGCCAGATTACAGTGGCGCCACACTCGAGCAACGTGGAACTGCGCTGGCTGGGAGCGTGTAGTCTTTAGTGACGAGTCCCGTTTCCAACGGAGCCCTGACGACAACCGCAGACGTGTTTGGAGACGTCCAGGCCAGCGTGGGGATCCTGCCTTGAATATCGCACGCCACACAACCCCACAACAGGGGGTGATGGTCTGGGGTGCCATCTTTTATGATAGCCGGACCCCTCTGGTAGTCATTCCTGGCACACTAACAGCACAGCGGTATGTTGATGACATTCTACGGCCGGTTGTGTTACCATTCCTTCAGCGACGTCCAGGCCTTACTTTCCAACAGGATAATGCCCGGCCGCACACGGCACGTGTTGCTATGAACTGTCTTCAAGCTTGCCCTATCCTTCCTTGGTCAGCTCGGTCGCCGGATCTCTCTCCCATAGAGCACATTTGGGACATCATGGGAAAGCGACTGCGACCATCCCGGAATGTCACCGATTTAGCCCAACAGTTGGAGACCATTTAGCACGAAATTCCGCAGGAAACCATCCGGGAATTGCATCAGTCTATGACACGTCAAGTGACAGCTTGCATCCAGGCCAGGGGTGGACCAACACCTTACTGACGTCCTCACTTTGTAACGCTCTAACTCTGCAATAAATCATTCGATTGTTCTGCACATTTGACAGTTTGTTTTTCTATGTCTGTTCCTCACATCCACCGATTTTTCTCGCCATCGGACAATTCCTTCCTGGTGCGTGGTGTGTGATTTTTTGTTGTTGTTGTTGTTACACAGTGTATTAATACACTGACCAGCAAGATCTGTTAGTTACTTCCCACATTCACGGAAATTGCCGAGGAATAATTTCTTAATTATTACTTAAATAGTAATTAATGATTACGTTGCATTGCTTCTAACATCTAAATATTACCTACCAGCAATAGCTTAATTTTAAAATTTTAAAATGTATGCATCAAAATGCGAAAATCATTTAACCAAAGGTTAGGTTTTGTAAATTGCATTTGGTTCTACATTTTTAGACTGTGTTTTGCTTTTACTCGCATTAATTTTGGGGAGAAAAGGCTGCACGTACTCAACATTACCAACCCAAGAAATAATCATAATTATGTACTGTAGATTCAATTGGTTACCGAACACTTTCAAGCTTGTTCTGTATCAACAATAAAACTCCCTGCCGTAAATCTGTGCAACAAGAAAGTCAAAAGCAGAACTCATCATCAGCTCGGGAAAATGAGTGAAACACACTCCTTTATTCTTCGTAACAGGTACATTTTCGGTTGGGATTTTCGTTTTATCATAAAGGTAAACTGCCCTCATACGAAGAAAATTACAACATTAGTGTATATTTACTTGTATAGTTGTATTTCCGCAGTGGTGCGCACACGTTCTTAACGTTGTGAAACTGCGAACTTTTACACACACTGTGTTTAAATTCGCAACAAATGGGAATTCCACAAAAACGTGTTATACTGTAGCCTACGATAACAATTCAATGAATAAATTCCACGAGAAGCATTATGCCCTTGAATTTATATTACTCATCACGTGAGGATACCATACCTAACCTAAATTATGAGGTCTCATTATCTGTTTACGTAAATCCTGATGTGATAAATTTAAAGAACAGACATGCAATATACTTAAATATAAAATTCTCACTTTCAACAATCACAATTATCCAGAGAAGACTCCCAATCCTTATGAATTACATTCACAAATACAACTTGCAACATTCGCTTAGCTCGCCTCAATTGATCAACTGATGGGCTTGGCGCGCTTTGTATAGTACGGCCTGTATATTACGAAGGCCGTGATACCGCAAATTACCACATTTTCGGTTTCATTTACATTGTTTTGCTGTCGTAATTGTTGGTAATGTGTTCGTAATGAGGTGTTTGTCGGCTTGTTATTGAGAGTTGATAGTGTCTGCAAAGTTTGGAATACGTGATTTTGTTGTGCGCCTTTGTGTACTTCGAACAGAAATCTTCTGCAAACAAGAACAAATGAAATGTGATTTCTCCCCGTAACTTCGTCTTGAATAAGAATTTTAATTTATGCGCTAATTCGTTTTTTAAATTGTGTAGTGTAGTGATTTATTTTTCTTTAAGTGTCTGTGTAAATTTTGGAACATGCATTGTTGTGTCTTTTTGTACTTCGAACAGGAAAAAGAGCAAAGGGTCACTATCATTTTACTAATTCTCTGTAAACCAGGACAAAACTAAGGAGTGGCTCAAAGAGCAAGGGCATAATGCTTCTCTTGGATTCTAACACTAATTCAGCTTCTTCTGTCGCTGTCGCCTTCATTTCAAAGAACATGATTATTAATTTGTAGGAAAAAGTAGAAGAGTACTAAAGAAAGGTTCTGTACCATCAGTTTTCCCCAACTATCCAAGTTATTAGGTGAGTAGTACCAGTAGTGCTAGAAGAAAAATGACTAGAACCGCACCACCCTCACTCGAAAAACTCAAGAGAGTTGAAGCTGCTTATCATTTTCAAAATCCTGATGCAAGCTGTTCAATAGCAAGTAACGAAGGTACAGGTAAGTTTTTAAATATCTGTGTAACTGTAGAACAACTAGCATAAAGTGAAGATATGCCTGAAGCAGAAATGGCTTTACAAGCAAAAGGATGACTAAAACACCTGAGTTTGTATTATAGCTCCCTACAACCACCCTTGAATTAGTACTTTCATCTTAGTTTTCCGCTTCTATTTTCCGGTATTTATTACCCCCAAATATTCTTTCATTGAATAATCTTTTATCCGGAGTCATATTTGCCACATGACAGCAACACAACACATTTTTATCCAAGGTAATCTGAACTTTAAAATTTAAACACTGACAAGTAGGAACCATTACGGTTATACGCGTGGAGCTAAATGTTACCTGTGTAATGAACAGTTTAAGGACACTGGGTACTCCTGAACATGTGAATTATGTACATTAGCAGGCATCATATTGCTGAGCATTTCCTCAGTTTATGATAAGGCTATAACTAAGATTCTTGTAACATGCAAAAAACAGTTTATATGCTGTGGTGGACGAAGGCCATATTATGGTATTTGAGGTTATGAAATCTGGAAAATAAATACAAATTTAAAAAATAAAAAATCAGAGAAAAAGTAACCTTTGTTCATTCAGGAACCGTTATCTCAGTTGTTTTTCAACCAAATGCTCTATAAATTTTTACACATACTGATAATGGATAATATCAGCTTGGCAACTGTTTTGTTTCATTAGAATTACAATAGAATCCAAGAAAAATATTATTCCCTCCGAACATTTTTTTTTTTTTACATTTTGTGAATGTATTCTTTTTTTCTCAGCCTGTTACAAAATTTTGGAAATTATTTTAGGTTAACATTCAAGAACTCTATTATATAAGTTCATGTAGAAAATTTTTGCCCTCTAGCTCAAATTCTTTCAGAGTTATAGGTACATAAATTTTCAAAATGTATGGTTACAGGAAACAGCTGGAAAAGATAACAGTATAGCCTATTAACAGCTGGCAAAGATAACAGTACAGTGAAACCTCGGAATGCGAGTAACTTGGTCTACGAGTGTTTTGCAAGACGAGCAAATATTTTAAATAAATTGTAACTTGATAAGCGAGTGAGGTTCCGCAATACGAGCGTCACGTGAGCCTATGTTTTCCCCTCCCCTGTTTGTTTGTTGAATGGATGAACGAGATCTTTGGTCCTGTAGTGAAGACATACCTTTCAGAAAATAATCTACCGCTCAAAGTCTTGTTGGTTATGGACAATACTCCTGTTCATCCTCCAGGTCTTGAGGCCTTAAGGACGACTTACTGAAGGAATTCAAGTTCGTTAAGGTTAAGTTCCTTCCTCCCAACACTACTCCACTACTCCAGCCTATGGATCAGTAAGTCATTTCGAACTTCATGAAGCTAAACACCAAAGCACTATTTCAGCGATGCTTCGAAGTGACCGAAGAAACAAATATTACTCTCCGAGAGTTTGAGAGGAATCATTTCCCCATCGTGAACTGCCTAGATATCATCGATAAAGCCTGGGATGGAGTGACCAAGAGAACTCTCACTTCCGCTTGAGGAAAGCTGTGGCCTAAGTGTGTTCTTAGACGTGACTTTGAGGGGATTGTTGATGACAATGAGCCGCCGATTCCCGATGAAATTGTGTCCTTAGGGAAGACTATGGTGGCTGGAGGTGAATGACAAGGATATTCAAGAACTGGTGGAAGAACATAGCTAGGAACCGACACTAACGAACTGATGGACCTGCATCGCGAAAAACAGGAGGAGGTTATGGAGATCTCGTCCGGGGAAGAGGAGGAGGAAAAGTCAGTGGAATCTCTCACTTCAACTGAAATTCGGGAGAAGTGCAAAATGTGGAAAATGGTGCAAAATTTTTGTAGAAAAACACCACCCGAATGAGGCTGTAACAGTGCGAGCGACGAATCAGTTCAATGACAATGCAGTGTCACATTTTCGTGAAATCCTCAAAGAGAGGCAGAAGCAACAGTCATTCGAGAGGTTCCTCGTTAAAGTTGAATGAAAAGAAAACAATTCCAGTGAGCCAACAGATAGCAGTGATTCCGTTAGTGAAATTCGTGCTACACAGCAACACTTGTCATGTCATCTCTCGTCTCCCTCAAACCAACAATGATTCTATTGTAAGTAAAAGTGCACTTTAAATTTGTTTTATGTTATATTTTGTTTTAGAAATGGTATGCGAACAAATATTTTGTGTTGTGGACGAATCATCCGCGTTTCAATTGTTTCTTATGGGAAACTTGCTTTGATATACGAGCGCTTTGGATTACAAGCATGTTGCTGGAACGAATTATGCTCGCAGTCTAAGGTTCCACTGTATATTTTTGCGTAGCTACCTTAACTTTAGAATATCTCAACTGCATAATCTACATCTTTATGTGATTCTGCTTCTTCCCTTATCCTCTTCAGGTTCCTTTTTCTGCTACTGCCCTCCTTAGTCATCAGTTCAGTTAACTTTTCTGCTTCCCGTAGATGCATCTTGTCAATACTAAAGAGAGAATTTTCCATGTTGGGTCCACATTTTATTCCCAAGTTTATCAAGACATTGATCCTTGCTGTTGCATAACCACTGAATCAGATTACTGCATCAAAAACACCCGTCTTGAGAGTATCTAGTTCTATCTAGCACCATCTACCAAATACAGTGATTAAAACTTTCATTGGGATTTTGAGTGCCCCCATGTAAGCATTTGGGTAGATAGATAGATAGATATGATTTATTTTAACTGGCAAAGTTAGGGACACGTGTCCCTGTCTTACACTTAACCAGTGAAATACATAACATAAAAATATATAACATACTGAATAAATGAAAAAAGAGACTGAAACAAATTACTACGGTACTATGCTATCCTGCTGTATATAAAAATAACTATTATAATACACAATATAAATTAAGATTTTGCTTCCTACGAAGAAATTAACATACAACAAAGAACGAATTACAATTTCAATAATAATAATAATAATAATAATAATAATAATAATAATAATAATAATAATAATAATAATAATAATAATATAGATAAACCTACTAATATTTACAATTAATTTGTCCAATTCCAGAAATATATCACATTGACGAATGTTACAGTTTTCATGTGTTTACTGTGGGTGAAAAACATTGCAAAATGGGGATAGGGATAAGGAGCAGGAAACCACAGCTGAGTACTTTCTAACACTGTTGATGAATAATAATAATAAGAAGAAGAAGAAGAAGAGGAGGAGGAAGAAGAAGGACCATGGGGAGAAGAAGAATAAGAATGACCATAATAATAATAATAATAATAATAATAAGAAGAAGAAGAAAAAGAAGAAGAAGAAGAAGACTGTCGCACTACGAGCTCATTTCACAGAGATATTTTGAACACATACTTTTAAATCTTCCGTGGTTTGATATCCCTCTGACCTCCTGCGGAAGGAAGTTCCGTTCACGGCTTGCCACAACAGTGAAGGAATTGTTGTAGGTTGAGAATTTATGCTTAGGAATAGCGAGCAATGTAGAGCTCAGCGCTCTGGTGTTTTTATCATGGTGTTCAGAAAGGCTATGAAATCGTTCATACAGGTAAGATGGGGTAGGAGTTCTACATTACTCAGATCCCTGTAAATTGGTTTAATGGCAAGCATTACTACCTCAGGAAGTGAATTTTTATGATACCAGTGCTTTGTTGGTAAATACACCACGAGTCACTACCCTTCGGGCAGAGTTCATGAACTGGCTGATTATCTGTCGAGATATTTGACATGGGCGTGGCACATGACACACCATTCTTAAATGGCCAATGAAAGATATTTCAGGTGTCAAAACCCGAACAAACTATATATATTAGATTGAGAAAACCCTAGAGAATTTTATGGGACCAAAATTAAAAAAATCGATTTTTTTCGTCATACAAGAGTAGGCCCTACCCGGTGGCCGAAGTATTTACTTAAAATACTTTTCCCTCACTGAATTTTTATTTAAAATTCTAGTGCAGGGTATGAATGAAATTTAATCTGAAACTATATATAATGAAATTAAAATTTAAACATGTTTGAGTCAAAATATTTATGTTATCCATAC
This sequence comes from Anabrus simplex, assembly GCF_040414725.1. NCBI lineage: Eukaryota > Metazoa > Arthropoda > Insecta > Orthoptera > Tettigoniidae > Anabrus > Anabrus simplex. The sequence goes on from NC_090267.1 coordinate 225,539,756, forward strand.
ACCGAATATTCAAGTAGAAAAAAAATAAGACTTTTGTGTTTGACCACGCCCCGTTCCTGACAGCAGCACTTGAAGAATTTTAAAACTCTAATTGAACAATGACTCTTAATATCAAGATTAAAATCAGAAGACAAAAGTATTGTGGTAAGTTCTGCTATGTATCTAAGTGTTATGGATAAAAACAGTAATTACTATTATTCAACACAGTTAAGGAACGTCAGTTAGGCTGCTCCAGCTCTCCGCAGTTTAATTTCACGACGTTATTTTGGTATATATAAAAGAAATTAGCCTTTAGGATTAATCACCTTAACAGTATTTGTCAATGTTACATACTCCTTCATTCCTCTAAATTAAGATAAATCGGCAATCAAAGTCAGTATCAGAACGTCAGCTGAACTACTCCATCTCTCCGCAGTTTCATTTCACATTATTTGGGCAAATATTAATGACGAAAGTAACCTTTAGGATTAATCATTTTAACAGTATTAACCTATGGAACATTATCCATACCTCTAAATTACAATAAATCGTCAAACAAAGTCAATATCATTTCCATGGAGGAGTATGCATTTTTTATTGCAAAAACTTAGGCTGCCAGTGCCACGTGTACAGCTATGAAACTACTGCGATTACAGTGCGTGGACCCGATAGTAAAGGCCACAAAGGAGCTAGCTAGAGCGACGCATCAAATCGTCCGTGCTTCCAGCGAAAGGTTGTTTATCCTAGTCGATAGTCTGACCTTTCTAGATAAATAGCATCACTTGATTCTAGTCTCTTCGAGCGAGAGGTTAATCAGGCTGGTTCATAGACTGATCTCTCCAGGGCAATACCGTCACTTCATTCCAGACTTCTAGTGAGAGGATGTTTCGTAGCAGATATACAGCGAAAGCTGACACTGGAAATGCCATGCCCAAGCGTGAATCTGATGGGCCGAGACGTGATCTTCGTAGAGAGGACCGCATATTAGAACTTACTGCAATGAGGAGGAAAGTATAAGCATGGAGGAAGGAAGAAACATAGAAAAATACTTAACATGGGGAGAAATGGAGGTAGCACTGGACGAGATGAAAGGAGGGAATGCCCCAGGTTCGATGATGTGAGAATTGTGATGGTGAAAGTAAAAGGAGAGGTAGGAAAAGAGTGGCTTTATCGTGTGTTGAAAGTAGTATGGAAAGAGAGGAAGACCCCTGAAGACTCAAAAAAGGGGATAATCATACCTATGTTCAAAAGAGAAAAGATTTTTAAAAACGATAGGGGAGTCACATTGATATGTCGCTGTGCAAAGGTGTTTAAGAGGATTCTGGAGAACAGTATCAGAAATATGGTGGAAGAAAAGCTAAGAGAAGAGCAGTATGGCTTCAGATCAGGAAGATCCATAGGAGACCTTATATTCGCAGTAAGACGACTGGAAGAGCAACATAAAGATCTACCGATGGCCTTCTTGAACTTTCAGAAAGCATATGATCGTGTGTGCAAAAACAAGGTACGGGAAGTTTTACATGAAAAAGGTGCCGAGAAGCAGACAGAAAATGGGAGATGTACTATGGGAGTGTCAGTTGTGTAAAAGTAGAGAGAACAGACTGGTTTGAGCAAAAAAGTGGATTAAGACTAGGAAGTGCTCTGTCACCTTTGCTCTTCATTATAGTAATGGACGAGCTAATGACAAAAGTGGCGAGGAAAATTGGGTAAGGAAAAATGAAAGTGATGATGTTTACAGATGACTTGTTAGTCTGGGGAGAAAAGGTATAGGATATCCAGGAACAGTTAGATGCATGGGAAGTTGAGGTGCGCAAATATGGAATGAATTTTAATGACAAAAAGAGCAAGATAATGATCACAACTAGAAAGGAGATCTACGACAGGGATAATGCTTGGAGGGGAACAGCTTAGGAAGATAGTTTCAAGTACCTGGGAAGTATCATAGAGGAATGTGAAAGAAATGATAAGGGAATAATCTAGCGTGGAAGACAAGCAGAAGCATTCCTGAAAAGTGTCTGAAGATTGTTTTGGAGCAAGGATGTCCCAGAGAGAATAAAAAGAGCGATACACAGGACGTACTATGTACCTGTTCTGACATATGCAGCAGAAACTTGGGTAATGAGGCAGAGAGCTATGGCTAGGATACGAGCAATAAATTGATATTTCTGAGAAGGATAGGAGTGACGAGAATGAATAAGATGAGAAATGAGGAGATTCGAGATATAGTAAAAGAAGAGCCACAATACAACAGAACAGAGGGTACGCTCAGAGTTTAACGTGACCTTTACTTTTGTGATTATAAGCCGTAGGACCTCAATTTTTATGTGAAATCTGGCCCGTAGGATGTGGCATTTCCTTTCGTAAATTCCAAGTAGATTGGCTTGAAATCAAATACGGACTGCCTTGGTGAGGAACGAGCAGCAATACCGCTGGGATTACGTCCATTACGCCCCATTTCATTCCTTTCTTTCAAGTTGCTTTACGTCTCAACCACACGGCCAGCTGACCTTCCTGACGCCAACCATTAGAGGAGAAACGCTGTGCGTTAATGTGGTGGTGACGAGTGCCGTATCTTTTGTGCTGCATCTTTGTTAAAAAAGCTCCGGGACAAGTGTTGTATTTCTGAGGTTGCAGTGCGAACAAAGGAACAAATGCTGGCTTTATGTTAATTGGTATGTGTAAGTTTTTAGATGGCCTTGGCCATGCTTCCACGCACACGCACTAGATGGCAAGGCTGTGTTTAGCAACACTCCATTTGGTTTAGTGACGGTGACACAATGAACGCTAAGTGTGAACAAAGAGTGAGCATTAAGTTTTGCGTTAAGCTCGGGAAAACCCCTAGTAAAACGTGGTCAATGAATACACAAGCATATGAAGGCAATGCACAGTCAAGGAGTCATGTATTCGAGTGGCACAAAAGGCTTCGGGAAGGCAGAGATTCAGTGCATGACGATTCCAGAACTGGCCACCCGTCTACAGCACCTTACGATGCAAATGTGGAGCGTGTACGGCAGTTATTGCAAGAAGACCGTCGTGTAATTGTGCGTGCGATATCAGAAGAGCTTAATTTGAATCGTGACGTGTGTCATAAGATTTTACGCGACTATTTAGGGAAACGGAAACTGAATGAAAAACTCGTCTCGCACACCCTAACAAACGACCAGAAAGAGGAAAGGCGAAGAATTTCTGTGGAACTAATGGATAGAGTCAGACGTGATCCACATTTCCAACAAAGATTGCTGGGGATGAAAGTTGGCGTTATCAGTGCGTCCCCTGAAGCAACTTATATCGTACGATGAAGAATACCGTATATGGCTGTGTTAGACCAGTCCCATGTTATTCTTCTCGCATGCCCACGGCAGGGTTGATGAGCACCGAGGAATAAATTATGCACTAGCCATATGTCTTGGTAGGCGTGCTAGTTACCAACCGACAAGCCCAAATTGGCACAATGGGGCAACACTCTGGCAAAAAGAATGAGTTTAGTGAAGATTATGAATTACCCGGCTAAGGAAAAATTATATTGGAATTGCTAAAATATTGCCCATTTCAACTGGGCAGAAATGAGCCTGGTTTGAGCTTATCCAGACTTTCATTTAAGAGTGTTCGTTCTCTGACCAAATGAACTTGGTAACAGAAATTGAGACAGTGAGTTTGGTCTCATTGCATGGCTCTAGTTCCTAGTACTTGAAATGAAGCAACAGCAAACAAGTTTTGTACTAGTAAACCGTACAGAAAGACATGAGCACAACCTGCAGAGGTTTTTTACTCAAGAAACTAAACTAGTCACCAGTGAGCGTCAGATTCCTTAAAGCGAGCTTGCTTGCCTTTATTAGAAATAAGCAAGAATCGGCGCACTAGCGCCAGCGTCTTGGAAGGTGTAGCATTCCAACTGATGAGCCCACTGCTACACTGGGGCGAAACGCTAGTAATTTCATGATTGAATAAGCCTAAAGACTTAAAGAGCTTAAACGTTGTTAACATCTGCAATCGATTAAATTAAATTATTATTTCCTTCTAGGAAGCTTATTTTTTGATATAGACCAAATGCAGGCATTTACACAAGTGGAGGCACATGCTTCCCCTGGTACACCGCCTACCACACCCTGCCCTGCTACCATAAAACATCAACACAATATATACACACAGATACTTACCTCACTTACCTCTTTTCTTAAATTGCCGTGGACTGACTGGAACGAACTAAAACAGTTCGGAGGTTGACCCGTGCGTAGACAAAAGGGGAGCGAAAGGACAGAAAGGCAAGATCGAAAGAAAATGGGGTTTATTACCAACACACACAATGTTAAAATTAAAGCAAAAATGGGAAGCTTCATTAAAATTACTTATATAACTGCAGAAAAATAGAACATTAAGTAGGATCCCGTTCAATGACATAGTAAGTTTTGTGTTACTCGACGACAGTGCATACGATCGCACTATTCACTTCAGTACGACCACATAAAAAAACGAACTCGTTTCAGAAAAATAATATGTCATGGAACACGTTATCGAAGGAATCAGAAAATGGAACCACCAAAGGGATAACAATATACTAGTAAGAAATGCGGACCACGCACATATCAACAGTTAGCACACCCATGCCCCAATCGAGCGTCCACTCGATGCTAGCGCGTCATAACAGCAGTGCCAAAGCACAGCCTCCCAAAGGAGCAGAAGCAAAAACGAACAAGAAGATGTTGCCACAGTTACAAAAACAAAAACTAATCGCCGACAATGGAGCAGATAACGTCCTAGAAATATAAAATAACACACCACATATGGCCCAAACCGGACAACTAAAACAAAAACAGAAAAGAAAGAAAAATTAAAATTAGGATTACGAGATACGGAGAGTACTATAAACCGTACACAGGCAGACAGCACAGGCACGCACGCACACACACACACACACACACACACACACACACACACACACACACACACACACACACACACACACACGTATAAACAAGAAGAGAGACCCAATATAAAATCGACCCAGACTAGGCCGGTATGTCAAGGCACGCGACGTATACTTACGCGCAGGATAACGACGGATAGCATGAACTCACGAGCTTGGTTCGAACACCACAGATACAATGCTGGGCCGCCGCAAAAATAGGCAAGGCTGATCCAAATATAATCGTAGCAATCATAACTTTCGTCGACCCGCTAGCCGGGACATCGAAATTCTCTCACGTGGACAAACATGGATTAAACCCCGCAGCGTCAAATCATACAATATACCAATGCTCAGCCATGATTCAAAACGATGAGGAAACAGAAGTGCATGGTCTCAAAACCTACAAACATACGAGTCCAAACAACAGATAGGTAAATACCACTCTCCGCTCTCGCGCGTGTGCACACAAACAAAGAGAAAAATTTAAAACACACACAAAATTAATTAACTAAGAGCCTGGAAAGACAGGTAATAAAAACTACAGAAATACAGTCAGATAGAACCGTTCTTGTAACTATGGCACGTGAAATGAAATAAAATGAAATACCTGGGAGCAGCACATCTGGATCCTCAAAATATTTATTTCAATCAAAATAATGACTCCCAGCAGAGAGCTGAGCGTTGAAACAAGTAAATCCACGATAATAGCAATTCGTAGATCAAGAAGCACATTTTAAATCCCAGTTTGTTCATCATTTTCGATCCCTCCATTGTTGGTATCACGAGCAGACCCACTTAACACTCGGAAAGCGAGAGACAGACTGTGTATCAACACAGATGGCTAGAGCGCCATCTTCAATGAGAAACTATAAGTTTCACGCCACATTCGGGTAGTTTTATCGCTAACGACGACAACGACAGTCAAGGAGTGGTGGAATAAAGGAAGTGCGTCACCAAGGCAGGCTTGGTTCAGCACAACCGTCACTGCATTGTCCTACATAGGAGGCTTGAAGAGGTGTCTCAACGGCGCACTAGCGCCAGTGTATTGGAAAGGTGTAGCTTTCCGACCGATGAACCTACTGTTACACAGGGGCGAAACGCTGGAAATTTCACTACTGAATAAGCCTAAAGACTTAAAAAGCTTAAATGTTTTTAACATTTCCAATCGATGAAGTTAAATTATGGTTTCCTTCTATGAACCTTATTTTTTGAAAGTTAATTCTATTGGCTTTACGTCCCATTAACTACTTTTACGATTTTCGGAGACGATGAGGGCCAGAATGTAGTCCCGCGGGAGTTCTTTTATGTTCCAGTAAATCTATCGACACGATGAGGATGACGTATTTGAGCACCTTCAAATACCACCGGACTGAGCCAGGATCGAACCTGCCAAGATGGGGTCAGAAAGCCAGCTCCTCAACCATCTGAGGCACTCAGCCCGGCTAATATTAATTCTACAAGACTTAAAATCCACCTTCCTGAGTGCAATCTGCTAATAAAGCTCTGTATATTTTCGTGTCAAAAGAAATTCCATGGGTTGTAAGTAGGTCAACTGTATTTGCTTTGATGTGAGGTCAAGAGTAGTCTACTAACCCTACAGAAATCACTATCCCTTAAATATACCAGCAGACTAGGATACACTGTTTATTGAACTAAGTTTCTTCGCCACCACTTTCCTATTTCAAATGTTGTACAAGTTCCACATTACTTCCTACTTTGCTTTCAATACTACTACACATTCCGCACATGGTTTTCATCATACTGGAAGTCCAACGCTCCACTTCCTCTTTCCCCAGCCCTTTTGCTGCTGGGTTGTCAATTATGTGGCCTCTAGTTTCTGCGCATGTTGTTTGGTTCTTTTATACCAGTGGTGATCAAAAGATTACGCAAGAAATTAATTTTGATAAGATGAAAAATACGCTCATTCTATTGTTTCATATTTTCTGGAGGAGTGTTTCACAGGAAGTAATTCAATGGGGGAAGGTGCAAGATGTGAGGTTCAGAGCACTCAAACAGACTTCTCTGAATTACCGTGTAGTCTAGTCCTGCGAGTTGCGAATGCATGAAGCAATCATCGAGGGGTATTATGATTTATGATCGACTAAATACAGTAAATTTTATACCTCAACGTGAATCAAATAGGGCCTAATACCACCGAAGAGAACGCTATTTCAAATGATATCATAGGTGTTAAATAATAGAAGGTTTAAACAAAATTATTTGTAACGTATCCATGACGTACGAAGTTTTAATTTTACAAGGAGGTTATTCTGTTATGTTCTGAATGTCCAATATGATATACTATCTGCGCACTTTTTAGCGATAGATTTACACCGTAGTGCTGATGCGGTCAACCTCGGCAATCTTCGAGATTCGTACTGGCAATCTTTGAAACACAAACTATGAATCGCTTATGCATCGCTGTGCGACGTCTGGCGTACACTTTACGTACTAGTACTGTTGTTATTTACACAGCAAAGCCAAACTATAGAATTCACTCTAGGAATACGATTCGCATCCAGAAATGTTATAGAATGTTATATAATGTGTGTGTGACACAGTTGTTGGCTTAAAATAACAAAGGTTTAGAAAATTCATATCGATCGATCATATTATCGATTCAATTCCGATTTTATTTCCATTCAGTTGGCAGTACTAACGGAACCGGAAAAGCTCCCTCCTTACTCCTCAAACCAGTACACAAATCTATCGCTAAGAAGTGCGCAGATAGTACTTAAAATGTTTTAGATAATTATGTTATTAGCTTTAGGTCCCGCGAACTACTTTTATAGTTTTTAGAGACGCCGATGTACACAATCTTGTCCCGTGGGAGTTCTTTACGCGTCTGTACGTAAATCTAGCAACACGGGGCTGATGTATTTGAGCACCTGAAAGAGTGAAGATCGAACATGTTATCTTGGCCTCGGAAAGCCAGCACCTTAACCATCAGAGTCACTCAGTCCAGCTTTAAAATGTTTTTCCCCTGAGAAGTTTAGAAGGGAGGTGACACAGAAAACCACAATTTTCCATGTTGTTGTTTGAGTCATCAGTCCATAGACTGGCTTGATGCAGCTCTTCATGCCACCCTATCCTGTGCTAACTTTTTCATTTCTACGTAACTATTGCATCCTACAACTGTTCTAATCTGGTTGTCATATTCATACCTTGGTCTACCCCTACCGTTCTTACCACCTACACTTCCTTCAAAAACCAACTGAACAAGTCCTGGGTGTCTTAAAGGAGAACACAACACAAAAATCAAGTTGCCTCAGAATCAAAGAGTGTATCGGACAGTGTTCAATTATATATTTGCTTCTGCTGTGCGCCGCTCCGTAGGCCGGTGAATTAAGGAAACACGAGTAGTTGTGACGTCACTGCGCTGTAAGCGCTGAGCGAGCCATCCAGTTGATTATTGCAGTACGCGCTCAGCCGCTCTTCCGTTTACTTGAAGTGTTGTTTATTATAATAGTGCGGTGACTGTCGAAATGCCTTCCTGCAACACAACACAACGAGTAGAAATCGAAAGTGTAGAGAGAAAGAAATACATTTCCATAGGTTTCCAAATCGAAGTAAGTCGCCTCGAAGGTTTAGCAGTTGGGTACAATTTTGCAAGAGGAAACACTTTTCTCCCGGTAAGGGAGCTACTGTGTGCTCAGTGCATTTCAAAAATACAGACTATGATGAAACGCAACTTTTGAAAATAAAGGTGATGCCTACGGAACGGCTGCAAGGTCCGAAATTGAAGCCAGGGTCTGTTCCTTCACTAAGATGTCTGGCGTCGACAGATGGAGATACTTCTCAGGCAGGAATGCTAATTCCTACGGAAGCCGCTTCACAAAATACACTGTGGGAGTACTCGTCAGAAACTGAAAAGAGCAGGACGGAAAGGAATGAGGCTAAAAGACGAAGGGACTTTGTTGACACAGTATTAAACGGAAGTGATAACGATAATGATGTACACGATGTTCAGAATATGAGAGAAAATATTTCTCCAGACAGACACGAATGAAGTGTAGAAATACAGTGTGAGTTAGGAGTGAAATAGCTAGAAAATACTTCGACGTTGCAACTTCCGACACAGCCTTGAACAGTGACGTAATGGGAGAACAGTTGAATGACAGTTTCTATGAACCAGATGAAAGTGACAGTGAAAGTTATATTAGTGATACTGATAACGAATACACTCAGGACGATGTACAAGGTTCATATTTCTTTGTAGCGGGGACAAGTTGCTCACACTCTTTGAAATTTGTTACATTTGTAAAAGTAAAGTGAAAAACATTTCACATTACATTAAAGGGACTATGTTGTAAAATCACTTTGCGATTGTGGTAATAAGGTCCGTTGGTATTCTCAACCTATGGAAGGAAAGAAACCGGAAGCAAATGTCCGAATATCATCAGCATTATTGTTGTCAGGCATTCTGTTTGAACCATTTCGGTCATTCTGCAAGTCCATTAACTTACATATGATGTCATGAACTGTATATGATAGAATTATTCATAGAGTAACTGGTCCGATAGTGGAGGGTGGTTGGGATCAAGAAAGGACTAATGTTATTGATTGTTTGAAAAGCAGTGCCAAACCCATTTGGTTAGCCGGAGATGGCCAGTATGATTCTCCCAGGTTTTCAGCCAAATATTTAGTGTATTCACTAATGGATATAAATACAGGCCGCATAGCTCATTTGGAACTTGTTCAGACAGTGATGGTGAAAGGTGATCTTGAAAGGGCTACGTGTGAAATCGCGATGAGGAAAATTGTACAGGAAGAAAATTGTAATATAAAACTCTTCCTTTCCGATAGACACAAAGGAGTAAGGTATTTACTGAGAACGCAGTATCCTGATATTGAACATGAATTTGATGTTTGGCACATATCAAAAAGTTTAATGAAAAAGATGAAAGCTCTCGGTAAAAATCATCCAGAAGTTCAAGCGTGGAAGGCCAGTATAAATAATCATTTATGGTGGGCAGCACAAACATGTAATGGAAATAGTTCTGTGTTAATTGATAAATTTACGTCAATTTTGCACCACGTAAAAAATGAGCATAATTGGTTAGAAAACGGTGAATGGAAATCCTGTGAGCACGATACATTAACGGAGGAGAAAGAGAGAAAGAAAATGTGGATTAAAGGAAATTCAAGTTCATATGAAGCCTTGAAGAAAATAGTTTTAGACAAACCTTTTTCAAAAGATGTGGAACATATAAAACACTACGTTCACACCGGAAGCCTAGAAAGTTATCACAACCTTCGTTTGAAATACGCTCCTAAAAGAGTTCATTCGTACTGAGGCTTAAAGCTCAGGTCAGTGATTGCTGCATTGGACTATAATTAGGACATCAATAAATTGAAAGCTGGTATTCAAAACTCAGTACTCAAAATCAACAGGAGCCTGGGTGATAAAACAGAAATATGAAGCGTCAAGCGATGGATGGAAGCAGACAATAATGAACAAAATAAATCTCTTGCAAATTAACTATAGTAGAGCCTCACCTGAAGATCAAGCAATGGATCTGTCACTGCCTAAAAACATCGCTCCAATACCTCGACCTTCCAATGACGACCTGATCAAGAAGCACTTCTCACGATTTCACTCGCTGTACCGTACTTCATGTCAAAATAATACATTATCTATATTTATCATACAAACAAGCTCAGGAAACTCTTACATATTTCTACTGTTTTAATTTATTTTTTTCATTTACAGCTTGAAGCCCACATAGGTGCCATCGGGTTCCGGAAATGTGTTCCTTATGGTGTTGACAACACATGATGGTATGACAACTCTGTTCTTTTTACCAATCGCAGTCCATGAATTTACCCACGAAGTGAACTGTTTGTAACAAATAAAACGCCAAGTTCTATTTGATGGATTTAAAGCTGTCAGTAAACGTTTCCTTGCCATGTTCTTTGTTTTTAAGCTCATGTTATACCTTGTCATTGTCAATAGTTCAGGCCTAAAATAAGCCTTGTAAACGAAGGATTTCTTGTTATACACATAAATTTCTCAGCTTTCACTGCTTTTACGTTGTCTAATTCACACCAGCATACACTTTCTTCATCCGTATCCATGACGGTACACTCATTACATTTACACCAAATTCGCGTGCCGGCAAAGCTCTTCCTTGCTTGTGCTAGTCTGCATTTTATGTCCTTACTTCTGACATAATTTGTTATTTTACTACCCAAGTAACAATATTCATCTACTTCCTTTAAGACTTCATTTCCTAATCTAATATTTCCTACATCACCTGCCTTCGTTCGACTGCTCTCCATTACTTTTGTTTTGGACGTATTTATTTTCATCTTGTACTCCTTACCCAAGACTTCATCCATACCATTTAGCAACTTCTCGAGATCTTCTGCAGTCTCAGATAAAATAACAATATCATCGGCAAATCTCAAGGTTTTGATTTCCTCTCCTTGGACTGTGATTCCCTTTCCAAATCTCTCTTTGATTTCCTTTACTGCCTATTCTGTGTAAACATTGAAAGGGAGGGGGGACAAACTGCAGCCTTGCCTCACTCCTTTCTGGATTGCTGCTTCTATTTCAAAGTCCTCGATTCTTATCACTGCAGACTGATTTTTATACAGATTGTAGATAATTCTTCGTTCTCGGTATCTGATCCCTATCATCTTCAGAATCATAAATAGCTTAGTCCAATCAACATTATCGAATGCCTTTTCTAGAATTACGAATGCCATGTACGTGGGCTTGTCCTTCTTGATTCGATCCTCTAAGATCAGACGTAAAGTTCAGGATTGCTTCACGTGTTCCCACATTTCTTCTGAAGCCAAATTGATCTTCTCCCAACTCAGCTTCAACTTGTTTTTCCATTCTTCTGTAAATAATACGTGTTAAAATTTTGCAGGCATGAGATACTAAACTAATGGTGCGGTAGTTTTCACACCTGTCAGCACCGGCTTTCTTGGGAATAAGTATAACAACATTCTTCCGAAAAACGGATGGGACTTCTCCTGTTTCATACATCTTGCACACTAAATGAAAGAACCTTGCCATGCTGGTTTCTCCTAAGGCAGTCAGTAATTCAGAGGGAATGTCATTAATTCCAGGTGCCTTGTTCCTATTGAAGTCACTCACAGCTCTGTCAAACTCTGACCTCAAAATTGGGTCTCCCATTTCATCAGTATCACCAGCCTCTTCATGTTCCAGAACCAAATTATTTACATCTTTACCTTGATACAACTGTTGGATATGCTCCTGCCATCTTTCTGCTTTGTCTTCTTCCCCTAGAAGTGGCTTTCCATCTGAGCTCTTAATATTCATACACCTAGTTTTTTTCTCCAAAGGTTTCCTTGATTTTCCTGTATGCAGCATCTACCTTTCCCAGGACCATACAGCCTTCGACATCCTTGCACTTCTCCTTCAACCATTATTCCTTAGCTACCCTGCACTTTCTGTAATCGCCTGTATTCTTTTCTGCCCTCTTCATTTCTAGCATTCTTGTATTTTTGTCGTTCATCAATCAGGTCTAGTATCTCCTGAGTTATCCACAGATTCTTAGTTGATCTTTTCTACCTTCTTAATATTTCTTCAGCACCCCTACTGACTTCATTTTTCATGACTCTCCACTCTTTCTCTATAGTGTTTCCTTCAGCCTTTTCATTTAGTCCTTGTGCAACATGTTCCTTGAAACAATCCCTCACACTCTTCTCTTTCAACTTGTCTAGATCCCATCTTTTTGCATTCTTTCCTTTCTTCAATTTCTTCAACTTCAGATGGCATTTCATGACCAACAAGTTGTGGTCAGAGTCCACGTCTGCTCCTGAGTGTTAGTTTTGCAATCCAACACCTGGTTTCTGAATCTCTGCCTAATCATAATTAAGTCTATTTGATACCTTCCAGTGTCCCCAGGTCTCGTCCACGTATACAGCCGTCGTTCGTGGTGTTTGAAACAAGTATTGGCACGGACTAAATTATGATCAGTGCAGAATTCAACCAGCCGACTTCCTCTTTCGTTCCTTTGTCCCAATCCAAATTCTCCTACTGTACTACCTTCTCTTCCTTGGCCTACCACTGCATTCCAGTCTCCCATCACAATTAGATTCTCGTCACCTTTGACATATTGTATTAAATCTTCTATCTCATACATTCTTTCGATTTCTTCATCATCCGCTGAACTAGTAGGCATATAGACCTGCACTACTGTGGTGGGCATTGGTTTGGTGTCTATCTTGACGACAATAATTATTTCACTATGCTGGTCGTAGTAGCTTACCCGCTGCCCTATTTTCTTATTCATTATTAAACCAACTCCTGCATTTCCCCTGTTTGATTTTGTGTTGATAATTCGGTAGTCGCCTGACCAAAAATCTTGTTCTTCCTGCCAACGTACTTATACCAACTACATCTAACTTTAGCTTATCCATCTCCCTTTTCAGATTTTCTAACCTACCACAACGATTCAAACTTCTAACATTCCACGCTCCGACTCGCAGAATGTCAGTATCCATCTTCCTGATGATCGCCCCCTCTCGTGTAGTCCCCACCCGGAGATCCGAATTGGCGACTAGTTTACCTCCGGAATATTTTACCCGGGAGGAAGCCATCATCAGTACATCATTCATACAGAGAGAGCTGCATGTCCTCGGGAGTTAGTCACGGCTGTAGTTTCCCGTTGCTTTCAGCCGTGTACCAGTATCAACGCAGCTAAGCCATGTTGACTATTATTACAAGGCCGTATCAGTCAATCATCTAGACTGCCGCCCTTGCAACTACCGAAAGGCAGCTAACCCCCTTTCGATGAACCATTCGTTAGTCTCGTCTCTCAGCAGATACCCATCCAATATGGTTGCACCTGCGGCTCGGTTATCTGCATCATTGGGACACGCAAGCCTCCCCACCGCGGCAAGGTCACATGGTTCGCAGAGGAGGCAATTTGCCATGTAGGTGTTAAATAAGAAATATAATTAAAACATTCTACCCCTAAAACAAAACAATTCCGTCATACGAGGCAAAACTTGCCAAATCGATATTATTTTTCTTTATTTAGCTCAAGAATTATGATTATATAGTTTAAAATAACTTATTACAGAGGAAAGCACCGTAAAACATTTTCAATAGCCCATATCTTTCTTCAAATCTTGTGACATTCAGCACACTGAGAAATACACCAAATAACCTGCATTTTCCATACCTTGATATTTACAAGTAATCATTTTTTAAGCTCACCTTTTTATATGTCTAAATGCGATCTTTCCTGTATGTACATTGTTGTAAAGTAAAATTTTCCTAACTCTCTTAGTAGCTGGGAAGGACACTTTATATGTTTAGGACAGATTTTGGTCGGTCAGTCAGTCTCAAAAACATAGGAAAAGTAATCTACACAGCACAATAATCGATGGAATAAAATTCCCTTCGGGAAAATTTCCTTCCCGCTATGGAAACGTGACTGATTGACATTGTACGCGCAATACCATGCACACCTCCTCACAGTCCAGTAAGTTGCTTAGAAAAAAGGGTAACAACGAAGTTCAGAAGTAGTCATTTGCTTTCGTGTCACATTATACGGCATATGACGTACATGCAGTTGATGTTTTCCTAAGAACATTGTTTTCAGAAGTGTTGGAGATAGTACAGAACCTCGAAGTAGTAAAATAGTTTTCTGATGGGGCAGCGAGCCATTTTAAGCAAATATATACTGTACCTAGGTACTGCACCCTTGTAGAGCTTCGGTGATCCATTGAAGTCCATTCCTGTCTCGGCTGCTCCTAAAGAAAAATATACTCACCGCAATTTAGAGACTCTTCTCATTGGTGATCAGTCCCTGTCGTCAATTTATGGATGCATAAGGGATTATTTAACCAAGGATAACTATCTACTGAAATAAAAGAACTTGACACAGACAGATTCTTAAAAATGTGTATAAATTTTTTAAAATTAAAATCAGAGGAAAATGAAAATGTAATCTTCCTACACCAATAAATGAATTATTAACCAAAGCAAAGGCTGTAGCTAATACTGTATCCATGGCTATCAATCATCCAAATAAGACTTAAATCACATTATTAATTGTGTTTCCAAAAAGTTACATAAAAATTATTATGACATTTTAATTAATTTAAGTTATTAATTAACTTCCAATTTACCACTTATCAGACATGTGTGCAGAATATTTATACACTTTACAATGGTGATACTATAATAATAATAATAATAATAACAATAATTTTGTTTCATCAAAATAATAATAATAAAATAATAGAATAGTCACTGAAGTCAACCTTCATTCTTACCAATGTCTATATATATATATATATATAAAATAAGAGTTTTGTCTGTACATTGCTCAGAATTTGAAAAGAATGGCATTTCTGTATCTGCCATGTCCACAGTAACAAGCAAATGCACTTTTTACTTTTCTGTCATTTCTGTCAGTCTGTATGCATGTACACACATCACTAGAAAACGGCTAAAGAGAACTTAATGAATATCGGTATGCAAAGTCGGGGAATAAGTCGCTACAATCTAGGCCATAAATAATTTTATTCACGTTGATTGAAATGGTAGTTTAGGGAAAGGCCTGAAACTTAATTGTTAAATATTTACATTATTAGTGGTCCTATCTTATTGAAAATTGGTATGCGAAGTCGGAGAATGAGCCACTAAAATCCAGGCTATAAATAATTTAATTCACGCTGAGTGAAATAGTAGTTTAGTGGTAGACGTAAAATTTTATTCTCAAATATTTATATTATTAGTGGTCGTATCGATAAATACTACATAACTAAAGTTATATACAATTAAATTCCCGACCATTTATGTCTTATACATTTTTACCGTACCGGCTATGACAACACAGACATTCATGAATTTGTATTTTGGTTGCCAAGTCCGTATCAACGCCGAGCCAAGAGAAAATGGGTTAACAGAATTTAATGAAGATCGGTATATAGAGTCGGGGAATAAGAAACTACAGTCTAAGCTATAAACAATTTTATTTACCCTGGATGAAATTGTACTTTAGGGAAAGGCGGCTAAAATGTAATTTTAAAATACCAATGTTATTGGTCCTATCTAAAAGTACTACCGGTACATAACAAAAGTTATAGAGAATACAATTTCCGGTCATTTATGTTTTATTCAGTTTTAACGTACCGACTGTTAGAAGAGTGGTATTTCAGAGTCGGAAGAAAACTAAATGTGAAGGCCTACAATATCGAAAGCGCATAACATTTATCAACAATAACATTAAAGTGACCATTGTTTGTTGTGATGTTCTTTGTCTCTTACGCTACAACTTAACTCCGATAGATGGGAGCTGCGTACCGAGTATAACAGCCTGACTGAATATTGGTAGGAAATACCTGGGGAGTTAGAAAACTTTCTTCTTTAGCATGCCATTCCTCTGATTCATACATTTTCTGATACAGCTGGTACGTAACACACTGGTTCATCATAGCATTCCAGCTATTCGATCCCTACGCTGACGCGCTGTGTTGAATGAGCAGTGGGCACAGTTAAGGCAGAGGCTCACTTAGTACAGTAGTAGTAGTATGGCCTGGTCTAGAATAACAATTAGGGCTATTCCAAATTATAGCACCACAATTCGCCAAATAACACAAAATTCAACCCTGAAAAGAGCCGTTTCTTGAGAAAAGCTTATTATTCCATTTTTATTAAAATCTACATTCATTTTATTCCAAATTAGCAGTGTAGAGGGGGTTTCTCCTCTGGTTTGGAGGGAAAATTTGCCTCCAAGTCAGATTTTTCCGCCGCAAGTGTAGTGAATTGATCATTTCCGACTTATCGGGTACTCCTAGAAAAGAGATTAGTAAAAGGGCATAGTTTTGGCTCTGGGACACTCCAATATTCGACTCCCCCCCCCCTTCCCGCCGAAAAAAGACGAAGAGTGTTCACGGCTGTCTGCGGCAGCTTAGCCCTGTTCGTTAAAAGTGAGAAAATGTGACTGATGGTATTCAAGCGGGTCTACCATTACAGTGAAAATTCCCTAACTCCGTCTTCATATGAGAAAAAGGTGTTTGGTAACTTCCCCGTCGCGTTTCTAGGGTAACGTTAAGAGCTATACAATTTCATACTATCATGCTCACAACGTGTACACTACCTAACCTAGAATTCTGTATAAAATGTAGAATTCCGTAGCGAAGCACGGGTACATCAGCTAGTGTATAATAAATTAAATTACTCAGAACATTCAAGGATAATTGAATTAATTCTCCTTTGACAAACATCCCTGATTAACACTTATATTATTCAAACACATTTTTCAAAACAACTATTACGTCATTGTGTAAAATATAAAAGAAAACCATTGAAGTTAGAATTTTCAATATTTCATACCTAGAGATTACTGAATTGCCTGAACAAAATTTGATTAATTAACACAAAGTTTTCAGAATTTAAATAAAATGACTGTACAACTATAGTTCAGTAACTCCTATAATTTATCGCTGTTGTTGCTAGGATTACATCAACTGAATCTAAGATATTTCTTTCTGTATTTTACGCGAGTATTTTCCTTTTTCTTACTTAAATCAAACTAGGGATGATAACTTTCCCATTTAATAAAACTTATGAAGAAAATAAACTACTATTTACAAACGGAGTCACAGTCAAATGAATATATACTACATTCTAAAATCAAATAAAAGTCACACTGCTGAAAAATAATGACATCCTACCACTAGTCCATACACAATGCTATACTTTAGTAAGTTCTCCACACAAGGAGCTGTACCGGTACGAAGAAAATTCAATGTCAGGTTATATAAAATGTATAGTTACGAGGTTGGCTGATTTCAGTGTCCAATATAATATAATCACCAAAATCACCGTTCACCACGACTATGAATATATCACCGTCGTGGCTATCCTCATATTGTCAACTATAAGATTTAATTATATACTGCATAAAATGAAATAAATTTTAGAAAAACCAGTCAAACATGTAGGTAAACACTACTTGTGAAATTATTAACAGTAATAATAATAAAATAATAATAAGAAAGTGTCATGAGTAGGTAGTAAAGGACAGAGCTGGTCTAGGGTCTAATGGGCAAGATGGCGGCTATACACGGGTTCTTATGGGACTAACTCCCGAGAGCTGGCCCAGGGGCTACTGTGCAAGATGGCCACCACACGCAATCCACCTCTAGCCACGCGCTACGACCTCTGACACCTTCAGACAATAGGATGTCGTCATCTTATGGAATACTGTCGTAAGAGGCAACTAAAAGGGGTACCTGACTTGAGAGAACATGGGTTAGCGAACTAGGGGTCTTAAGCTGAGTCTATACGCGAGTGCTAAGCCGTCGTCTATTTAACTTCCTTGGCCAACTCTTGTAGGACACTATTTTGATGTGGTGAGGTTCTAGCAGAGCAAAGCTCCTCCAGGGGCACCCTTGTCTTAGGTGAGAGCCGAGCAACTTCAGCTGTTGTTGTGTCTGCATTGGCGAAATTGCAGGGTCTTTAGCTGAGTCTAGACATGTTGTACGCTAAGCTGTCGTCTATTTAACTTCCTTGGCTAACTCTTGTAGGGGACACTCCAGCCCTAGGGGAGCAGAGTAAATGTCACTCCTAAGGATTTGAACACGGAGTTGACATAAACTCAAAACTAAAGAGCTTATGTGCAATTCAAATATTCTCACTCTGATTGAAATGTGTACATGGTGAAGGTGTACTGACTAGAGTAAATGTAGATACATGCACATCTCAGCAAGAAGAGAAATGACTTCGAAGCTAAGCTTTATTTTTCCGATGACGCACGACACCGAACTTGAGAGAACTCAAAAGTCTTCAACTACCGGTACAGGTCAAAGCTTGTTCGCAGTGACGTTACTACAACTCCTGCTACTATGATGACGTTACTTCACTTAGATCCTAATTTTTATGAGGTAGGATGGAGACGTTAGGTACAATCACGCAGGAAGAACTAACCTATCTTCATACTGAATACCCAATATAATACGTAAAAAATAATGTGGTGCCGGAATTTAGCTCTTCAGGATTTCGCGTATTATCAGAATTCCCGAGTACAGAATAAAATCCCTACCTACACTTGACGTTCGATGCCCCTGCAGGCCTAACGTTGCGTTGACCACTCGTTAACTTCCTAGGACTTGCCGTGGTACCAGGGAGATGGTGTAAGACTTAATGCATATGCTTTATGTATTGAGACGTAACGCTGAAAAGCAATTTTAGGTCTTGGGGAGTTGAGCGACAGCGCAAGGTATCAGCCAAATAAAGAAAAGCGCTACGAAAGGCGTGAAAATTAAGAACTCCTTAGCCCTCGTAAACCTAATAACGTGGGGGTCGGAAAAGAACTAGAGTTAACCGAGGAAGATAAGATGGGATAGATAAAAGTGAGTGGCCTAACACAAGTAAGTAAAAGCATGCGTATACATGGACTCTTATGGCACTAACTCGGCGGAGGCTGTGCTAGGTGTTCTTTTACGTATTACCCTAATTCCAGGTTCTATCCTCCTAACCGGATGCCCTTCCTAACTTGCGACTCTCAGCGAAGTGATGTAACATAGGTAGGAGGGTGATGGAATACTGTTGTCAGAAACGACTAAAAAGGGATGCTGGGGGGCTCTTAACTTCCGAACGTGGTATTAGCGGCTAGAGGACCTTAAGATGAGTCTGGCATTAATTATAGTTGTTTAACTTTCTTTGAATAGGGAATCGAGGGTTTACTGACTTGAGAACTATCTTCTACAATCTTCTAACACACTACAAGATTGTGCTCAACATTCCACTCTTGCGCTCTAAAGCGCAGAGAGGTACGTGCCCCTCCAGCTAAGTCACTGTTAATGCATTTCTTCACAAGTACTGGCAGTTTGAATGGGATAAGATGCAACCCATAAAAAATATAAAAGTTATAAAATATATCATGGCACTAACTCGGCGGAGGCTGTGCTAGGTGTTTTTTTACGTATTACCCTAATTCGAGGTTCTATCCTCCTAACCGGATGACCTTCCTAACTTGCGACTCTCAGCGGAGTGATGTAACATAGGTAGGAGGGTGATATTCATATTAGGCGCCGCATGCAGCTAGTGTGTCAATGTTTTCTTCAGACACTTACTTTGCTTCCTCCAGTGGGCTCTTCGCTGGCCAGTCATGCTGGCCCAGTGCCCTTAGCTGTTGATTCTTTCTTACGTAATTTTCGTTCGCACATGCGTGGAACTATCAACACTCACTGAATGGGAGATTCGGCCATTGGCGGAGCCAGCCCGTTCGTCGTGCAACCACGCCAGAGTGCGCATCGGAGAGACCTAGCCCCGAAGCCTCGAGCCGGACACCCAGACATCCGGCCCGACGACTGCCCGGAGCCCAGCGCCGCCGCCGACAGCAGCCTCCAGCCTCGATTGTTAGTAGAGACTATCGCAACCACGTGTCACCTACGTGACAATAGAACATTTGTCTCTCAGCTTGTGTCCTGAAGTTCGTGACTTGCCCGTGGCGCAATCCACGAAAAACTAATAGCCTGACACGACTCCGGCAACAAGTCGAGCCCCACTAGACAGTCCGCCTTACGGCGTTAGACCTGTATAATATTCCAGTATTTTTATCCATTCCCTCTACCGTAATTTCCATATCCAAGACAATTTAACATGAGCAAAATTCCACAAGAAGAAACAAGCCTGGTCGATCGAGTAACTGGGCCCCTGTTCCACCGCAACCCAGCCAACAGTCCTCACCCAGAAAAGTAGCATCCACACGAAACCCAAGGTCCCCCCAGAATGCTCAGACAGCAGACCGTTTCGACTTAGACGAAGAAAGTCTTCAAGAGCCATTTTTCTACTTCGCCGGAACATCACAAGCCTCTACCACCGCCGAGTGTACAACAATTATATTCCCATTAACCTTCTCAGGAATCATAGCCTCAAACAGGTTCAAAATACTCAATTCCATCAATGATCTCATTTCAACTCACATCGCTAGCATCGGAGAAACTTTTCCTGACATTCTCATAATTGCACCCCATCAAGAAAACCACTTTCTAGAAATCCAGCAAAGACTGGCAACATTCGAGGACGTACCTGACCCTGTCCTCATTCGCCCACCAAAATTTCAAAATGATACCGACATTGAAAGTGAGGAAGAAGAAGGATTTTCAAATTCTGAAGGATCAGAAGAAGAACTGAAGTCGATTACTCCGGAACTATGCGACTGTGGTAAACAAACGACACCTCTACAGACTCCTGAAGAAAAGAGTATTCAGACCTCACCCCCACCCACAACCTTCACCCAAACCAGGGATATCCAAAAAGAAAAACCCGTAAAAACCAAACATAAAGAAACACAAACTAACATCCATAAAACCCAAACCATAGCTTCTCAAAGTACCCTAACAGATTCCCCAAACCCTGAAACAGCCCCGCCACCCCCACCCATCACAAAATTGCAAACCATGCAGACCACATCATGTGAAGAAAAATCCAGCAAACCGAATCAAACCAAGCTACAACCAAGCAATCACGCCGCCCGACCAAAGTCAAACAATCATGTACGTAATACCAAACAGCCTCCAGAAACTACACAACAATCTGCCTTTCCCCCAGATACCAAAAAGCCACATAATCCCAACAATAAACGAAATAATCCAACCAAAGTAGTTCCCAACCTTCCTTGATATTTATGTGCTACAATTGCCTTCAACTCAACCATTCAGCTGCAAACTGTCCCAATGACACTCGCGGCAATAGATGCGGAGATAATCACCACCATTCAGCTTGGCCAATACCACGAGATCAACCTATATGTGCCAATTGCTCAGGTAGTCATGCAGCCTCCTATCCTGGCTGTCCTTACTGTAAAAACGCAGTCAAGGATCACTACAGTGGCAATAAACACCTCAAGTTTCAGTGCCCAAAGATTAGCACCTCATTCCTCCCTAATTTAATTCAAACCTCAGCTACCAGACACCACTGCAACCCTTCCCACTACAGAAATAATTAAATGCCTCCTCACCCTTCTCACAAGCCAGATCTAAACCAAGTATCCCACAATAAAACCCTAGCCCAGAACAATCCCGCAACCCAGAAACACTGTATGCCTCAACTCAAAAGCAATTGAGCACCCACAGTCTCCTCCTGTAGACCTAACTGCCTGCACGACAGATGACAGGTGCCTCCTAGTACAAAAGTACCCCTCAACCCCTTGTCTGCCATTTAAGGTCAACAAACCTTATCTGCCAAATAACTGGCCAAACAAAAAGCACATTCCTTATCTCAAATCGCCACCACCACATCAACTGCCGCAATCCTTCCAAATATCCTACTACTGAAATACTGGAATTATTGCAGGAAACACGCAGCAAGCAACATGCCGAATGCAATAACGTTGTACAAAGCAATCAACCAACCACTCGGTAAGGGACATAAGACCGCATAGGTCAGAGGTCCTACCCTACAATTCCACTGGCGCCGCTGGAGGGTAGCAAACGAGTTCGGATTCGGATTACAAAAATACGCGAAGTCTTATCGCGCCAAGCAGAACATCCGTTTCAAATTTGTGTTCCAAGTCTAGCATTTGTGGTCTGACAAATGTGCTGTGCTGGCTAATGAAATTAGTATCCTATCTCGTAATATTTAGTGTGGTGTCATTAAAAGGAAATCTGTCTTGTGTTGTGTGTGGATATATAGAATCCCTATGAAAAGTCGCATAAGGTATATCACTTTTGCATGGAAATTACAGATGAGGAATGGTGTTTGTTTCATCATGAGTAAAGATCTAGAAGTCTTTGACATTCAGTATGTTAGTGAGAGAATACTAAAGGTGAATGTGCATTTAGGGAAAGAAAAACTAACTTTGGTACAGGTGTATGCCCCTCAAACTGGATGTTGTCAACAGGATAAGAACCAGTTTCTAGATGATTTGGATAAAGTTATTAGTAAAGAGAGAGTAATCATTATAGGAGATCTGAATGCACAGGTTGGGACAGATAGAACAGGATGGATATGAGAACGTAATGGGACCTCATGGATATGGTGGAATGAGTTGGTGGTGAAAAATAGTTTGTTCAAGAAGAGACAGAGCCATAACACTACACAGTTGGGATGGACTACAAAAGACTAATTGATTATCTCACCTCAGATGAAGAAAGGAGCAGAATGGTAAGAGGTCAGAGTAATACCCAGCGAAAGTCTTGACAGTGACCAGCGTCTATTAGTAGCAGAGCTGAGAAAATTCTATGTGCCAAAAGTACAGAACAGCAAAATTCCAAAAATCAAAGTATGGGAACTCCAGAAAACAGATAAGAGAACCGACTATCAGAACCAGATAAAAACCCTGTTACCAAGAGATGAAAGGTAACATGGAGAGGCAGAATGGATCAGGCTAAGGGACACACTGGTTAAGGAAGCAACTGGAGTTTGTGAAAAGACAAATATGAAAACAAGGGAAAAGGAAACACCTTGGTGGAATGAAAGAGTGAGAGCAACAATCAGGGAAAGAAATCTCTTGCGGAAAGAAAGGGATCGGGAGAAAAATAAACCGGATCTTATTACAGATGAGGCAAAGATCAAAAACCTCGAACAATTATACCGGAACAAGAAACTGAACGCTAGCACCCGCATGCTGATGGAAAAGTATTGGGAGAAAGGCATGAACGTGGTCATTGTATTCCTGGATATAGCAAAGGCCTATGATAGTGTTATAAGACATAAGATCTGGGAGTGCCTGAAGGATTGGTAAGGAAAATTCAGATGTACAAAGCTGTGTACAAATTGGGGAAGGTCGATCACCATGGTTTGAGACTAAGAGTGGAGTTCAGCAAGAAAGTGCACTGTCCCCACTACTATTCATCACTGTTATGGACAATATAATGAACGTCAAGGAAAAGTTAAGTAAACTTAATGCAGTGGCCTTTGCTGATGATATCATGATTTGGGATGAAACAGAAAAGTACAGACCAAACACAACGATTAGAAAACCCAGTTCCAGGAATATAACTTCATCAGCGAGACCAAAACTGTGGTGATGGCAGTCAACAGAGAAGGGCGTCCATCAAGTGTAAAACTAGGAGACTACCAACTAGAGTGTGTGGATAATTTTCTTTGCCTTGGAAGTGTAATCTCCAGTGATAATTTGGTCAGAAAGGAAACTACAGAGTGCAAAAGGGATCCGAATTCTACCAACAAGTAAGAACACTTATGGGATGACATGATTCCAAAACCAGACAAACTGATGGCGTTTAACAGCTATTTCATACCAAAAGTGACCTATGGTACTGAAGCGTGCACCCTCATAATAAGATATTCATCAAGACTGCAAGCATCAGAGATGAAATTTCTTAGATCCACCATCCAGAAGACCAAGATGGACAAGTTAATTAAGGTGAGGAAAGAAGCCGGAAATAGACTGAATCGGCACATCCAGACTACAGTGGTATAGGCATGTGATGACGATGGAGCCTAAAAGAAAAGCCAAAATAAATTTGGAAAGACAGGTGGACCTGCAGAAGACCTAAAACCTGATGATCAACGTTGATCTAGTTACCAGAGGATGGACAGTAGATGTTCTCAATGACAAGTTGTATATGGACAGGAAGAAGTGGAAGAGGCTCCTTAACAGTACGCAGAAAACTGGAACTGTACAAACAGCTACAAAAATGCAAAACAGATTCAGTCCAAATATAAAGGCCATTTCTGACTCCGCGAAGTGTGTACCATAATGTGAAGAAATAGATACAATTCCATGTGACCTAGCGGACTACAATAGTTCCCATAAAAGACGTGCAGTAAAATGACAAGGACCATTGCAGTGAAAGACGTCCGCGACGTAATGAATCAAGTGCACGATAGGTTTGCATTTACTGGGTATATTGAAGCTGCAACATTACTGTACTCCGATTCATTTGACAAATTATCTACAAACTTTCCAGAAAATGTATTATATTCTACTCTGTTACATTATCCAATGCTGCAGAAAGAAAGGCTAAAGACGGAATTACAGGCAATTTATAAACGGACAGACTTCAGGCAAGTCAAGGGAGACCTACCACGCCTCACTTTTATTTTAGAAAATAAACTCAAATCAACACTAACACTTCTCAGGATAATAGTGACAACACTAATGTCCACAGCCGAAGCAGAGCCGTTTTTCAACACCGACTCGTTTTAAGACATTTCTACACAACACAGTGACCGAAGAACGACTGTCTGCTCTGGCAATGTTTTCTACTGCAAAAGACCTCATTTATGATATGCCTGACCGACGATAAAGGCATTACCAAGTTTGTGGATTTACAGTACAGAAGAGAATTCATGTTTATGTTTGTTTAAAGGGGCCTAACATCTAGGTCATTGGCCTCTAATTGAACAAAATGTAATGACAATTTAAAGGTCCAAAATCGTCCAGTGACCAGAATTCAAAACATGAGGACGAAGAATGAATGTACATCTTGATTTACTAGTTTCATCTTGATCATGAATGTACAGGTATGAATTTAAAACAATCAGTGGATCCGACCCGCAATGCCTCACATTCACAGAGACTGACAAAAGAATAGTATTACTGACCAAGGGACTGCTTCTATAGCACAATACTGAATCGATGATACTTTTAGTTTAAAGGGGTCCAAAATCCCAAGTCATCGGCCCCTCATAATGGTACTCATCACTAGAGACGGAAATTTGACTATTTTATACCCGTGTTCAGAAACGTAGGCTTTTATGATATAAATCCGTTTTAGGGACTTTTTAGCTATATTTCGTTGGTTTAATGTGGCTATAAACGCTTATTTCAGGGGTTTGTGCCTATTTGGAGTATAATTGCCTGTACGATGCCTTTTGACTGTATTTTAAAAAAGGCCACTTTTCTTCCAATGCATTATATAGTAGCTAGTATGCTCAACAGAATTATCTTTTCTCAATATCTGTTTACCCCACAAACAAAAATGGGAATTTTCAGAAGTCACCACAAATAGTTCTAGCGAAATTTCCATTAGGAGAAACAAGGAACAATTTGACTTCGAAGCCTTCAACCCCTCCAACCTCCTAAGACGTGCGAGAACCAGTCAACGTCGACCTATGCTGCACAACGCATATGCCCTGTACCTCCTTTTCGATGCGAACTGTTTATCTTCAGAACGTGTTGCGATTTATTGTGAAGAGGAAGAAGTCTTTGCAGCAATACCCAAAAAAATCTTTGAAGTCCTACTGGCTGAAGCAGTGGATCACATGGGATCGTAGTTTCACTACGGATGGAATACTGCAAGAGCCAGCTTGGTGGGTCGTTGGCAAGCATAAAGGACGAATCCCTCCTCTGTGCTACTCCGGTATCGTTTCAAGTCTTATTATATTTTTCACCCGGTGAACTCGACACGATACTGCCAAGTTATAACTGAAAATCCTTGAGGACATATCGCTCATTAAATACGTCCTACTTCAAAAACAGCCTGTTCTGAGTTATGCATACCAGTGTAAGTTCAATGACGCAACCAGGGAGAACGGTTGTCTCGTTATTTCCCCTTCTTGCTTTGATCCTTGAGCGCGCAGGAATAACGTACCATTTGAGTTGCTACCTTGGCGCTGTATGGAAGGTATGCCCTTGTGGTTGTGCAAGGGTGACATATTTGGAGTTGTGACACCCTTGCTGTGAGGAAGGTTAGTAAATTACGTTATATAATTTCCCATGCATAACGTATTATTTAGACTTAATGCAGTATGCACTGCAAATCAACCCAGGTTATGCGTGTATTATAAGGAAATAGGACCATCTTGCTCCGAGAAAAAGTTATTTGTACTATTTCATATTGTGACACTATTGCTACAAATCAAAGACATTTCAGGTAGAAATAAAGGTACTAAATTCTATTATGTCATTCTTGCTATGAAGAATGTGTCTTTTTTTAAGAAACGCTCACTGTTATTCTTTATAACCACCACTGAAGCAATTCTTTTTCCATCTCTGTAGACCATGACTTCTCGCGGTAAACTGCTCGTTCAGCTATCCCTCGCCTATATGGAATGGACTGAAACAAAGGAGGCAATTGCGAAGGGACCAGATGGGACAAAGCAGTGTTTAATGTATAATGAGCCTGTCGTTTCGACGTCCTTAGCGGAACCAGATATACATTGCTCTTAATAAGCATCATCTTTGTAGTTGTAGTGCAGTGTTCGTATTTTGTAGTTATTAATTAGTAAACTTTTAAAGTAATTAGTAGTGCAGTTATTCCTTTTCTCTGTTTTGATCGAGGAACTTCAAATTAAACGTGAGGAACTTCATCTTATTTGCCCGTGTTGAACTGAGATCACAATTAAAATAAAAATCTTTAAGGTTCCACCTTGTTCAATACAAATACACTGTTGTTAGATGACTTTTTACAACATATTTTTTATTACAGTACTAGTTTCGGCGCTCTATTAAGGAACCATCATCAGCTGCGCAATTACTAGAGAAACTTGAAGATATAACAATACAAAACAACATACTGATATACTTAACTCCTTAATGTCTATCTAATGATAAGTTTAAAACTCAGGCCCGGTTTCATCAACACATGTTAGTACTTAACAAGGTGTAAAATCATTTTAACATACGATTTAAGAAAATTTGCGTTTCATCAACAACTATTAACATTAACAAATGTTAAACTGCGTATTAAAGTTAACATCAGCCATTTCCAATGTTAAATGGCTAACATTAGCGTTTAGCAACCCGTTCCAAAATGGCTGCTGTGAATCTCGCTTTCGATGCGGAATGGCTCTATTTAGATCTTTTACAAAACAATCCTGATCGAAGAAGAGTTCAGCGACGTAATGACTTTTGAAAATTTGACGGATGCGGAATTTCTTCATAGATACAGGTTATCGAAAATAGTCGTTGCTAAGGTTGTTGACGAAATTCGAGTGAGGTTAGAATATCCTACGAAGAGAAACTTAACCTCTTTCTCCAATGTTGCAGGTACTGATAATATTACGATTTTTTGCTACTGGTTATTTTCACATAATGGTCGGAGACAATGCTGGAATTTCTAAAGCCACTGTTAGTAGAGTTGTTTGACGAGTGTCTGCAGCAATAGCATCCATGAGGAGGAGGCATATAAAATTACATTCCCTTCAGTAGAAGAGCATCAGCAAATTATCCGCGACTTCTATGAAATAAGCCGTTTTCCTAGTGTTTGTTCTAGGTGCAATAGCTTACACACATGAAAGAATCCAATCACCTGGAGGCAATTGGGCCGAAATATATCGTAATCGGAAGGGATATTTCTCTGTTAATGTTCAGTTGATTAATGAGCCTAACCTCCAAATCAGGGATATACTTGCTAGGTGGTCTGGTTCTGCACACGACAATACAATATTTAATAACTCCCATATCGGAGCACAGTTTGAAGTTGGACAATTAACGAAGTGATTTTGTTAGGTGACAGCGGATACCCGCTAAAAAAGTATCTGTTAACCCCATTGAAACCATCGCGGACTTTCTCCCACGCCTCGTCCTTTTGTTTTATCGTCAAGCCATCCGTGCGCTTGCACTCAATAACTTATATAGATTTGCTAACTAATTCAATTAACAACTTTTTCGAAGGAGGAAAAATTAGAACTACGATTCCGTTTCACTTCTCGCGCCATATTTTACAGCTGTACGCAAACAAAAGCGCATCGGAACGCGCTGTAAAACAGAATGTTCCTACCACTGCCTCCTTGATTCGCACCAGTTCGCAATATTGGGAGAGTTAACAGTCGATTAGTTAACATTTCACAAGAAAAGTTTGATGAAACGCAAGAAACCTAGCAAGATGTTAAAATTTTAACTCCGTATTAACTAACTACTTGTTAGTATATATTTAACATGTGTTGATGAACCCGGGCCTTAGTTACAAGCAAGATAACCCTTGTGAGTCGAAATTGTTAAATCTCATGAGTTGTCCACAGAATCTTAAGGAAGTAATAAATATTGAACAGGCATATGAAACCCATACACAAAGTAAAAAGGTACGATCCCAGAAGCAGATGAAGGCAGGGTGTATGGAAATTACAAGCTTCAATGCTCGTTCAAGTTCAGTAATGAGCGTCGACTGCAACTGTTTTCGGCCTACTGGTCGTTAGGTGATGTAGATCTCCAGCGACAATTCATTGCCAGTTCAATGAAGCCTATTGTTCCTAGGTATCGCTATACTCATGTTGGAGGCAGCAGACTTAGACTTCCACGGTAACATAAATATGCATTTTATTTTTGCCTGAATGATGAATAAATTCGTGTCTGTAAAACATCTTTAAGAACACTCTAGATATTAATGATCAGCCAATCAGAACAGTTCTGGAGAAAGGTAATAAGGTCGTGCAGACTCTACTTGTGGCAGATAAAAGAAGAAAACATGGCGAACAGAAAACACTGGATTTATGTATACGAAGCGTGTTTTTAAGTAAGGCCCGTTTTGTCGTAGACACTAGTAGTTCACGTGCATATCGCAACGAGCGCGTGCGTCGTGTACTGGCATGCCTCGGGAACAACTGTGCTCCCTTTCAGCTCTAGCTAACCTGTACGGTTCTGTTCTGTTCTTTCAAAATGTTTAAGACTATCAACTCGTCCACCGCGTGTGAGGTTCGGTCAGTGATTCGGTTTTTGTCAGCAAGGAACCTGTCTGCTGCAGAAATTCGACAGATTTGCGAAGTGTACAGTGATACTGTTATGAGTGAAAACAAAGTGCGTAAGTGGGTATGACAATTCAAAGATAGCCGTGACAACGTCCATGATGAGGACCGCTCCAGTCGCCCTTCTTTGATTACAGATGATTTGGTGGCTTCAGTTGAAGCGAAGATTCGTGAGAACAGGCACTTCACAATAACAGGTCTCTCAAACAAATTTCCTGACGTGTCGAGGTCAGTGCTTTACAACATTGTTTCTGAACACCTAAAGTTTAGGAAACTGTGCTCCCGTTGGGTCCCAAAACTCCTAACAGAGGAGCACAAAAACCAAAGATTTGAGTGTGCGATGTTCTTGACTCGTTATGACGAAGGAGGTGACGGCTTCTTGAATCGGATCGTAACTGGAGACGAAACATGGGTTTCACATATCACGCCCGAATCGAAGCAACAGAGCATGGAATGGAGAGAGACACACTCGCCTGTAAAGGTGAAGGCCAAACAGTCTCTGTCCCAGCGCAAAATCATGGCGTCGGTGTTTTGGGATAGGCATGGTGTTTTGTTGGTCGACTTCATGCAACGAGGAACCACTATCAATGCAGAATACTGCCCAACCCTGACAAAACTACACAGAGCGATTCAAAACAAAAGACGCGGCATGCTGACAAAGGGAATTGTCCTTCTCCATGACAATGCAAGACCTCACAATGCAGGTCAGACCCGCAATTTATTGGACAGTTTTGGCTGGGAAGTTTTAGACCACCCACCCTACAGTCCTGATCTTGCGCCGAGCGATTACCATCTGTTCCTCCACCTCAAACATCACCTCAGTGGCAACCATTTCAATGATGACGGCAACAAAACGGCAGTGAACCCTTTGTTATCGGAGCAGACGGCAAGTTTCTAGGAAGAGGATGTTTTAAAATTGGTTACTAGGTATGAAAAGTGAACAAACTTGGCAACTATGTCAAAAAATAGAGTGAAGGACTAATTTCCGAAAATAAATTTACTTTTTTGAAAAAACCTTACTGAAGGCAATTTATAGATGGAAGCAGGTCACTTGCTTATATTCACAGAGATTATGTTGCCGTCTGCGAAACAAAAAATGAACCTCATGTAAACTATGCAGTTTTTCATCGTGTAACATGCGTTGCCTATGAAAACTCTGATGATCAAGAAAAGGGACATCTGAAAGCGAAATATGATGAACATTCGGTTGAGAAAAATTTGCCTAGAGCAGAAAATAAATGACGAAGACGTCGACGGTATAATAACGGTGTATGACCTTCAGGCTGTTGTACAATTGCCAAAGGGTGATGTTTCCACATTTTATTATAAATCAGAACTGAATGTATTAAACTTTATTGTATATGACCTCAAGGCAAATTCATGCGATTGTTATGCGTGGGATGAGTGAAACGGTAATCGGGGAGTGAATGAATTAGGTTCATGCGTGTTAATGTATTTAAAGCTGAAAGCTAACTCAACTGATAATACTCGGATAACTGTGCCGGCCAGCAAAAAAAAAAAAAATATGTTGAGCCTGTATGTTTATGCTGTCTGTTCTCTCGGAATAAATTTAATAACCCACAAGTATCTCATAAAAGGACACACTCAGAATGAAGGAGACTCTGCTCATTTTCTGACTGAAAAACATATCAAACGCCAATTGAGGGGTGGACCTATCTATACCACTGAACAGTTTATAGCTGCTATTCGAGCTGCAAAGAAACTGGGTGAACCTTTTCATGTGTACAAATTGTGCCATGAAGATTTCTCTGATGTAAAAAACATTGGTTCACAAATACACAAATTCAGTATTTCCAGTGTTTAATACTACCGCTTACAATACTATAGGTTGAACTTTCTACTAGCTTAACATTACAAGTGATAATAAAATGAACTTAAACCATCATTACCCTACAACTATAACGACAACAACGAAAGGAAATATGACAAGAAGTTTGACTACCGAAATTCAGCATCATTATACACAAATTCACACACAACTTACGCATTCCCATTACTTAACAATATGGCTTACAATACTATAGGTTGAACTTACTACTAGCTTAACACTACAGGCGATATCAAAGTTAAAACATAACTACCCAACAACAACAAGAGTACAACAAGCAATTCCATGGAGAGAAAATATTAGAAGAAATACTACCTACTAGTTTAACACTGTAAGTCCAGCTGAAAATCACCAATCCAGTGTCCGTCGTTTACAGCTTTTACTTTCCACTTTACACTAGCGCTAATCATCTTCTTAAATATGATACCGGAAGAGAATCTATCAAATACTGCTGCAGGTAATTTATTTCAGTCCCTTATGGTCCTGTTTGCGAAGGAAAACTTGCCCACATCAGTATGCTGGTTATTACACTACTGTAAGTGACCACTGCCACCGGGATATTTCCCATTTGCGATGCATTGGTTAATAATAATAATAATAATAATAATAATGTGCTTCGGTATATGACAGTGCAATATGTAATTGTCTAGTTGTACGCGACAACTTGAAGACGATGTCCGAAATGCAACGTAAGTCGTGGATGTCGGTTATTTTGAAGAGATGCCACATAGCACAGCCCGCTGTGTTGTTTATTCAAAAGAAGTAAAATACGTCGGCAGAAATACTTCTGGGATGATCTGACACTTAAAAACACATACTATAAATGAAGAGGAATAGTCACAGAACACCTCCGGCCCGGCCTGCATCACAGGAAGCTACCCTGCCGACAAAGATTGCGAGGCATCCAGGTACGTTTACATCCTAATAACAGTTATTAACAAATTATACAGTTTATTCAGCTAAGAAGTCCACCTGAAATAACTCGTGAACAGTTTAAGATAATGACATTCTGTTTTCACTTTCGGTAATGTATTAAGGGGTTCATAGTTGAACGTGCAGTACTTTTCCAGGCTTTTGAAAAATGTATTGGCTCACACGTTTTCATAATGAGAACGTCATTTCGCGCAATAACTGCCCATGATATACTATCAAGTTTACAGTCATAGTTACTGGTACGTCGCACAGCTTGCACTTCAGGAGGATCGGTCTCGAGATTCTCGAGATCTGCAGCGTCAGTCTCGAGCGAGAGCGTTGCCCATCACTACTCATTCCCTTGTTCCTACTCTTTTTTTTTTTTTTTTTTTTTTTTTTTTGTGATTGAAACTTATGATCTCATTTCATTGTAGCATATGGAGAACTATTTATGTATTGTGGCAAGTTGTTTTGCTGCAATGCTGTAGTCATGAACTTTCAATAATTTATATCGCTAAAAAATAATAATAATCCTTAAATTACAGAATGAGGAATGTCGGTGGTTTCATCACAGAATGGATGAAAATTAAATCGGTATTTTGAACCGATTCATTTCCTATGAAAATTGAGATTTACAACTGAAATGCAGTTTTAAAAACTCCCTTTAAAAAAAATCGTGAATTCTATTACAATTCCCTCAAGCCTTTGCGACACACAGGTTGCAGATCCAATGTAGCCCGGCTGGGATGATGCCACAGCGTGTTTTACAAGGATGTCAAGACTATCTCTACAAGACCAGCCAGCAAAAATACCATTGGTCTGGATTGTTGATGTCCAGTCAGTAACTTATGCTGGAGGGGGAAAGCAAAGAGAGTCTGAGGGGCATAAGCTCCCAGGGTAACAAGTCCCTAAGCAACACCTCTAGTCTTGCAAAATTGTGACAAAAATAAGGTTATGCGCGCATGTCACGACAATTTCAAATTACACGGTTTTTAATGTTCAACGAGGGTGGCGGCCTTGTGGGCACACGATACAGGATCTATTGCAGGCAACAGAAAATAGTCTTCATGACAGGTGACCAAAGCTAGCGAACAGAAACACAAAATGTTCACAAATCTGAGATTTATAGTGCCTCCATTTTCATTCTATGTTAAGTACAAATACTGCAAGGGCCAGCTTGGTGGGCTGTTGGCAAGCATAAAAGATGAATCTCTCCCCTATGCTACTCTGGTTTTGTTTCAAGTCTATTATATTTTTCACCCGGTGAACTTTACACGATACTGCCATATTATAACTGAAAATCCTTGCGGACATACTTCCATGTAAATTACTAATTCCCTTGTTCCTACTTTAAAGTTTTGTACTTCTAGAAACATTTCTAATAGTCTTTTTTATGAAACAAAAGCACAATATATACTAAGCATTATTGCCAATTAGGCCAAGTGTAGAAATTTAAGATATAGGGACAATGTAATTTATGTCAATTTTATTATTTTCCAGATCAAATGTGAGAAAAATACCACAAAATATCAACTTAGGAAATCTGCGATGCATCTGGTACGAGTACAGAAATCTGTATCAATGCAGCCTTTCTACCAATCCACTTTGGGCAGCGACCAACAACCAGTTTCTTCAGACCCTATGCACTCCAATGTTGGAAGCTAATATGTCCCTGCATAAACCGGAGTATCTTCACATTTCAACAAGTTGCCGGGAGCAATCACCAAGTTTGAGTGTGGCATGCCCCTGGTGGTCATTTAGGATTGTGGAAGAAGTCTGGGGAAGTTCTGACCAAACCTCTGGGAAGGCAGCCACTGTCAGAAATAAACGCAGATGAAGTGACTTGATCTAAGGTATGTTCCAATCACTTCATTTGGGAGATCTTTCTCTCGGTACAAAAACATTATGCATGAGAGAACAAGAGGGTTACCGGAAAAGATTGAAACGTTGCGTGTAAATTATTTTTATAGCGATTTTTCATGCCTATTTTGTACATTAGTGCCTTTTCAAATGTCTTATTTTGGCTAATTTAAGAGCTTATATGCCTGCCTAATTTAACTGTTTTGAGTGCCTATAATTCTCATCTACTTATCACTAGGAAAGTAGAACCACGGTGTTAGTCATGTTGGAGTACTAATAAAAACTAGACTATTCCACACGTTATGGTACTACTCAGAGGTAATGAAATTTGCACATTGTGGTGCCATTTACAGGTAACAAACTTATTAAGTGTACTAACCACAGGGACTCCTACTATCCCATGGTGTTATTCATACAATGGGTACTAATCCTAGGCAAGCCAGAACCATGGTGTCGCATAGTGGGACTAATCACAGGTACTGTAAAAGCAGACCACACTCTTGCTACTAATTACAAACCTATTTTGTACCCAATATAGTGGCACTACGCGCGACCCAGGGTGTTCCCCGCGTGGTGGTACCAGTAGCCTCGTGGTTCTAATTCGATCATCCCTGGGTCGCCTCTTAGGACAGGCAGGATACCGTGGATGTATTGTCTGCGTTCCCCACCCACAGGGGCGTGAGAATTCGTCTTTAAAGAAAGGAATAATTGTATGACCAGGGTGAATACTGTACTTCATTCGTCCCGTAGACTGTGCATTAGGTCCATCAGCGCCCATATGACAATTTGTAGGGGGGGGGGGGGGGGGGGGGGCGGCCAGACCTGGGGTACATAGCATTTTTAATATTTTGGAAGATAAATGGAGACTTACTCTGTGGTCAAATAACCCACATTGTTCCCTGCCTGTTGGTGAGGAATGGTACTACCGCTTCTACGTAATACCGACTTTTAAATCATTTTCTTGAAAGGAAAACACCTGACTAGACTACAATTTTGCCTTTTCCTGAGAGCTAGGGGGGAGGGGGGGGCCCACCTTGCCCCTGGATATGGGCGCCCTTGATTAGGTCTATCAATCTGTACAGTAATTTGAATGGATGCAAGGATTATGCGGACATCCCAATGTTAGTTCAATAATGAACGTAATTCAGTTACACTTCAGTGACAATAGGTACATTTTTAAACAGTTCAACGATGAAGACAGTGAAGAAGAAGTTTCTCTACAGTTTGTTCAGACAACAAGGATGTCATGTTCAAGATGGCAGCGACTTACATGATGTTCGCGTGTAATATTGTCGCTTGGAACTATTGAATAATCTGTAATTCTAAGCTAAAATTTACCATCTGAAGCACCAGAGTGAAGCTGCTAAGTACTTTTGTAGCGACTGATTTTAAATCTGCATTGTGGAGATTAAGTGTTCATTTAATAACCCCATCCTGCTAGCTAACCGATAATGGCTGCCTCTGTTGATGGAGGTCGGCAAGATTTTTCTAACTCACTGAATCTAAATAATGAAAATCAGCAAGTCTCAAGTAACCCCATGAATCGACAAGATAAAAGCATAATTCCCACACCTACCGGTGAACCAGGTAGCCTCATGACAACCTCTGCTACTGTTCCTAACACTTAACCAATCTCCTAACAATCCAAGGTTAAGTTACTCTGCAGCAATGCAATCCTATTCTACCAGAGATCAAGCTATTGTTATTGAATCTTGTCATGGTATTGGTATCAGAGATTATATTCTAGCAATTGGAAAAGTGACTGGAAGAATATGTATCTTCCTTGCAAGTCAAAAGTGCGTTGAATTAATTTCAAAACATCCCAAGAATCTCATAAATAATGTTTCCTTGGAAATAAGACCTCTCCTAACTAAAAGAGAGTTATTCTTTCTAATGTTTGCCCTGCGATTCCCAATATTGTTATTGAAGAATTTTTCAAACTCGGCATTAAACCAATGTCAAAGATATCACCCATTAGAGCAGGTTTAACAATCCCTGTATTTTCTCACATTCTCAGTTTTCGGAAGACAGATTTATGTTCAAAATAAAGACTAACAAACTTCCAGACTCTCTCCAAATAGAATATGAGGGTACCAATTACTGGATTTATGTATCCTCTGACACTCCCACCTGCTTTCTTTGTAAAACTGAGGGGCACTTAGCTAGAAACTGTCCTGATAATGATGAAATAATAAATTAAGCCTTCTCATTAAATCAAAAGTCATTCTTGTGGCAAGATTAATGTAACAGAATTTCCCCAACTAGTAGAGAATACACAAAAAAAAATTAAAAAGTGTCAAGAAAATATTACCTGTACTCCTTCAGAAACCACTCTTCAAACAAATGCTACATCTACATCGCTTCAGTGTTCTCAAAATCAAAACTGTGGGCCTTTACACTCAGTTGAAATGACTAACATCTCCTTTGGAATGTCCTCAAAACCCCCCATGTGTTCATCTTGCTAGATCAAAGAGGCCAACAACAAAGAGGCTGAACTGATCTTGATTTTAAGAAACCTCCCTTAACAACAACCTAAGATAAGTGAACAGGGGCAGGTAAACACAAGATAAAACAAACAAGAAACCAAAGACAGAAAAAGAAAGCACAACTATTAGCGATAGGCTTAAACCAATTAAGCAAGTTCTAGAAGCCAACCCTCAGTCCTTTCCCCTCAGTTACAACTCCAATCATTTCTTGAAAACAGTATTGGATTTAATGACATAGCAACAATAGCTTCCAATTACACCCAAGATCGAGAGGGTTTAGCCCAAGCTCTTCAAAAACTATATCTATACTACACTGAGAAATCCATTAAGAACAGGAGTACTCGAATAGTCAAGAAACTGCTCAAGGTTAACAGTGAAAACCGAGAAGCAATTGACAGTTTAGTTCCAGATTACTCCAGCAATGAGTACTTCCCCTCACATAATGATAAAATTTCCTCGACACCTGTTAAGTCATTCTTACGACTATAACATTACTTCAACGGAACCTCAACAGTTTAAAATCACAGCAAGGGTATTTACAACTTCTACTAAATAAACATCAGCCTTCTGTCTACAAGAAACTAACTTTAGAGACAACTTTGTTTCCCATTTAAGACAGTTCAATGTACATTATAAAAACCGAATTAATCCAAATCATGCAAGTGGACGCGTAGCTACCCATGTTAAAAATAATTTACACCATCAAGAGGTTCCTCTAACTACTTATTTAGAAGCAGTTGCAGTTTTATTATACCTACCACAAGCTATATACGTATGTAATGTTTATTTTCCTACAAATAGTACATCTCACGCTGATGACTTAAGAAACCTAATACACCAACTCCCCAAACCCTTCATTTTGATGGGTGATTTTAATAGCCACAACAGTTTACGGGGTAGTCGCAATACTGATGCAAGGGGGAAATAAATAGAAGATACTAGATGAATTTACTCTAGTATTATTGAACTCAACTGCTCCAACCCGTTTTGATAAAGCAAACGGAACATATAGTACCATAGATTTAACTATATGTATGCCAGACATAGCTGCACTATTTAACTGGTCCATTTCCCCATCATAATTAACGATTATCAAAGTTCTCCAGACAACACATCAAAACCCCAATACTGTTAATGGAATTTAAATAAGGCAAATTAGCCATCATTTAGAAAGACTAAATAATCATTTAAATGATCTAACTCCAACAAATAAATTTCCTTCCAAGAACATCAATGATATTGTTAGACACTTCACTGAAGTAATAAATCTGCTGACCAGAGTATCCCAAAAACAATTCCTATGCTCTTCAAGAAAACGGTTCCCTGGTGGAATGACTCCTGTAAAGAGGCTATCAAAAATAAAAACCGTGCTTACTACCTGTACAAAAGAAACCCCATGCCTGAAAATAAAATCAATTTTCAGAAATATCAAGTAATAGCACGAAATAAAATTATGTAAGAAAACCTCCTGATTAACATTCGTCTCCTTAACCTCCCAAACTTCACAAAAAGTTATGTGGAATACAATCCAAAGAACAAGTGGTAAATACAATAAACCGGGCGAGTTGGCCATGCGCGTAGAGGCGCGCGGCTATGAGCTTGCATCCGGGAGATAGTAGGTTCGAATCCCACTATCGGCAGCCCTGAAAATGGTTTTCCGTGGTTTCCCATTTTCACACCAGGCAAATGCTGGGGCTGTACCTTAATTAAGGCCACGGCCGCTTCCTTCCAACTCCTAGGCCTTTCCTATCCCATCGTCGCCATAAGACCTAGCTGTGTCGGTGCGACGTAATGCCCCTAGCAAAAAAAAAAAAAAAAAAAAAACAATAAATTTTGCATTACTTCTATAAGAGATCCAGTCACTGGGTCAATTGTAAATGAACCTCAACAAATGGCTGATCAACTGGCTAAATCAGTTTCAAACATCTCTAGCCATAACAATTATGAACATGAATTTCTTTACATGAAAACAACTCGAGATCCAATAGACTTAAGTGAAACTGTACCAACACTGAACTATGCTTACGATACTTCACAGTTACAAGAAATTGTTACAGAACTCAACAAATGCAGCAGATCTAGTCCTGGCCCAGACACCACTCCATATGAATTTTTAAAACAGCTTCCACATAGTGCACTCAATTATCTACTTGCTATTTTCAACTATATATGGAGTTTCAAACTATTTCTATATCAATGGCGTTGTGCTATTGTAGTGCCTATACTCAAACCAGGAAAGGACATTTTGATCCCAGATAATACAAATACAATGTGTAAGCTAATGAAGAAAATTGTTAAGAGATTACGCTGGTATTTGGAACATATACACTAGTTATTGATGCACAAAATTGTTTTCGTGAAGCACGTTCAACAACAGATACTCTATGTTTAGAATCAGAAATCTGAGAAGCTTTCCTGAATAATCAGCACCTCATTGCCGTTAGTTCAGACATTGAGAAGGCATATGACATGGCGTGGAAAGACTATAATTGAAACATTGATGAAACCTAATATTTCAGAAAACTTGTTTTACTTTTTAATTTGCCAAATTCAAGTCAGGACAAATTGAACCCTTGCACATGAAGTAACCATTGACAATGCAGTTCCCAAGGATCAGTCATCAGTGTCACATTATTCCTCGTTGCAATAAATGGCATTGTCTCCCAACATTCACCTACCAGTAAAGGCTTGCCTTTTCGCTGATGATTTGACTATACTAAGTGCAGGAAGAAATTAACTACTCAACAACTACTTCAAGAATAAATTGATAATATCCAAAAATGGGCTAAAGTTACAGGGTTCAAGTTTTCCAAAACTAAAACCAAATGCATACTCTCCTCCAAATGTAAACATACTGTACAAGACCCTGAGCTTTACATGGACAATCACAAAATTGAAACAGGAACAACTATGAAAATCTTAGGTGATTTATTCAAGGAAATACAGGAGGGGTAGTTTAGGGTTGGTTATTGGGGGTAGAAAACGTGGGTAGGAACTGAAAGGCATGGCAAATCTTATTCGGGTTTAGAA
This sequence comes from Anabrus simplex, assembly GCF_040414725.1. Lineage (NCBI taxonomy): Eukaryota > Metazoa > Arthropoda > Insecta > Orthoptera > Tettigoniidae > Anabrus > Anabrus simplex. Next base: position 225,579,370 of record NC_090267.1, read on the forward strand.
ATTTAGAATTTTTGAGAAGATTTAGGAAGTCAAATAGGATATTGGGTTTTTCAGAAATTTTGTTTAAATTGAAATTAGGGTTGAAGTATTGGTTAAGGTAAATAAAAATTTTCAGTAGTGTTTAGAAGGGGGCCTTTGTTAATGATTGAGTATTTTTATGTCTTTTCAATATTGGTGGAATTATGCTTGGAGTCTTGTATGTGTTGTCCTACAGCAGAGAATCTTTTGTATTTAAAAGGTGTCGATATGTTCGGAGTATGATAAGTTGCGGCCAGTTTGTCCGATGTACGAGGAGCTGCAGTTGTTACCTTTGAATCTGAATACTCCAGATTTAGAAAAAATAGATTTATTCAGTGATTTAGAATTGTGTAATATATCAAGATATCTGTTATTGGTTCTAAAAGAAATGTTCATGTTGTGTTTAAGAATATAAAGTTATTTTATAAGCATCTTGAATGAAAGTAAAAGTGGAAAATGCAGTGGGTTTGGTTTTGTCTTTTGATAACATAGTTTGAATATGCTGATTATATTGTTTATGAAAGAGTAGTTAAAGCCATTATATTTAGCGATAATACGGATTGTTGCAAGTTATGAATCTCATTCCGTATTGACGGTTATCACTTTACAAAAGAAAATAAAAAATCCTCCTATCAATACAATTCAAGTCATCTGTTAGATGAAGCAAAGTCTATACATGTTTCAGCCTAACCTCAAGGCCATCTTCAGTAGTAACTCACTAATCATGATCACTGTCACTTCACATCATTACGATTTTTAATTTGTTTGTAAATTATGTAATCATTGTTTTACTACTGAAGATGGCCTTGAGATTAGGCTGAAACATGTATAGACTTTGCTTCATCTAACAGATGACTTGAATTGTATTGATAGGATTTTTTATTTTCTTTTGTAAAGAAATACGGATTGTGTTAAATTCATAATTTAAATCTATTTTAAGACATTGGGGTGTCGTAGGCACGAGAAGTAAGGCTATTGTAAGTAGCACGTTTATGTGCTTGAGGGTGTGAAGAATCTTGCCGTATTGCGGTTGCTGTTTGGGTTGGCTTTCTGAAAAATTAACTTAACGAAGGATGGCCTGGGTTCATGTTTATTTAGTGTTTTCTTGGCCTGTGAGGAGAAAGGAAGTGTTAAAGGCTTGTTTGAGCAGGCATTGGATTTCAGTGGTTGGATCTTTTTACTATAGAAAAAGAAGAGGTGTTGAAGAAACCTTTAGTTTTAGCTATGTGGTCAGTTTTTTCCATTATGACAGTGGTGTTGCCTTTATCAGATTTGGTTATGACATGATTGTCATTGATTTCCTCTTGAAAATCTAGAATGTGTCTCATGAATTAAATTATGATTTAGGGAAGTTTGTTATTAATGAAGATTAAGTTTTCTTTTTACTTCCTATCTGATTTCATCTTTTTCTTCTGTCAGGATTTTATTAATGGCTATTTGAGATTGTTATTAAATTGGTAGCTATGTTGAGAGTATCGAGGTTGGGCCAATGTGTCTGCGGCCCTCAGAAAGAATTAAGTTTTCATCATCACTCAAGAGTTGTTTTAGATAAATTGACAATGGGAGGGTGGAATTGTTCAATGGTTTTGGAAGGTGTTAATGTCCTCGATATGATATTTATGTGAAGAATTGTTCTTTAGAATGTTGAGTTTTTCCTTAAGGGTTTGCTGCTTAATTGACAACTCATGAAAATTTATTGTCAACTCTAGTTACGAAAAGGTTCCATTGTGCACTTGGGAGAAGATTAGTAATTTCTATGTGTTTCATGTTATTTAAAAACAATTTTTTCTAGTATAAGAAACGGATTGTTTTTCAACCAAATTTTGTTGGTTATTTTTGAGGAGAATTGGTTCTCCTCACACTAGTGAGAAATTTTGGAGTAAGGTTATAGGAAATGCATTGTTTTAGGAAGTCTGTACTTTTCCTAATTTAGCAATCTATCTTTAGGCCCATGTAAGAGAAGGCTTTATGTTTAGCTTGTGCATTTAAAGATAAAAATTTCATGTTCCATATTGAACTGTATCACAAATTCAAATAAAGAAAAAACTGTATAATCAACAAATTCCAACACCATCCTAAAACTACTTTATCAAAAGACAAAACCAAACCCACTGCATTTTCCACTTTTACTTTCACTCCAGATGCTTATAAAATAACTTCTTATTAAAAAAACACAACATGAACATTTCGTTTAGAACCAATAACAGAAATCTTGATATATTACACAACTCTAAATCACAAAATAAATCTGTTTTTTCTATAAGCAGTACCTGCCTCCCCCTATATGTACGACGCATAATGGACTCTCCCAAGCTGCGCATTTTTCCTTACCATCAAGCTGGATAAGAAGGAAGTCCGACGCCCGCGTGCTGAGTCGCGAGAGTTCTTTGTTGACAAGTACTGTTAAGATGCCCAAAGTTAAAGTGCAATTGTTAAATTATAACAATTTGTTAAACATGGAGAAATTATTTTTTCCACTGATGGGAAAATATTTTGCCAAGTGTGTGTTGTGAGAGTTTCAGCAGAAAAGAAGTTTGCAGGTGAACAACAGTCTCAACAAAAGCAAGCGTGGTGTGCAGACTAAAATAAAAGAAATCGTGGCTTACACCAGACACTACTGGGTGAATCTTCATTTTCTGTTTCATGAGAAACAGTGTACAGCATTTGTATGTGCAGATATTCCACTGAACAAACTGAACCATCCAAAGCTGTGTACATTCCTAGGAGAGACTGGAAAATCAATACCAGATCCTACGTTGGAAGGGCATTGACAAAATGTTCTGAGAAATTACGATAGGAGACAAACATGGGTATAAAGAGGTGAAAACAGTATGGGACGATATATAGCCAACATTATTGTAGGTGTCCTGGAAGCAGGGAATGCTGGAGAACCATTTGTACTGCAGTCAGCAATTGGTCAAAGCTAACTGGTCCATAATTAGAAAAATGACCAGCCTGAGGCTACTGTGGATCGATGGCATTCGGAATGACAATGTGCAGCTGCACCCTACACGGTGAAAGCTGCAAATTCGTTATGTGTGCCCTTCTCAGAAATGATGCACGTCACACGCCTTACAGACTGCGGAGGTACGACAATTTTCCTGACACGTTAATTGGATGCATGAAGCCCCGTCTATGAGTTTTAGCATTCAAAACAAACTCCTGAAATTCCCTTGCCCATTTTGACTAGATGGGGAATGTGGATTGAGGCTTGTTATTAGCGCAAGAACTTTGAAATTGTAAAGAAAGTGGTAGATCCCTACGACAAAGCTGAGGCAGGAACTCTTGGCTGACAAATTGCAGGTAAATTTCCTACATAAGAACTAATTTCAGATCCCTTCCTAATGCAGTAAGTGCTCTAGAAAAATCTCAAGTGCGACTAGTGGAGCAGCCACAAATTGTGAATGATCTGAATCGTGCATGGTAAAGTATCTGAAATTGAACAAGGTGTAGGAAAAAGCATTGTCTGGTTCTCTTGCAGACAATTGAATCCGGGATATATTGCTTGTTTTCTGTATGCACCAATTGTTTCAGTTGAGGTAGAGAGAAGCTTCTCCATGTACAAATCGTTACTTGCAGACAACAGGCAATCCTTTCCATTTGAGAACCTACGCAGTGTGCATTTCAATTGGAATTTATTGTAAACAGCTACTGATGTTTTCTCAAATATTCTTTGTTAAATTAATTACACCCATTTGTTAGAGCATTTTAAAAATTATGCCATATTTTCCACCAGGGGTAGCAAAGTTGTATTTACTGTAATAGGAGTACCAATAATTTAAACTTTATGCATTGTCATCCATAATTCTCTCTAATCAGCTAATTGTTTCTTGAAGGATTAATAAGTGATGTATGAATAATTTGTTATTTTTAACAATATTTAGGTCATAAATGCATTTATTTTGCATTTTCTTGGGCCCACTTTCATTGGCAGCGAGCGCACACTTATCACGAGATAGTTCCTTATTACATAAAATCAGCTTCATGGTCCGTATCGCACTTCAATAGATTCACAATTAAGTATTTAATTTATTTTCCACCTAGTCGATACAATGATTGCTTAAGAGGCGGCCGGAGTCAGTTCTAGAACCGCCTTTTATTTCAAAATATCGCCACTAGTCTCGTTGCTGTCGACAGCTAACTCCACTGATAGTTACATCGCGGGTGCATAGATGTCAGTAAGAAAGGCCGAGCGAGCGAGCGATTCCCCTCTCACCCTCCCATGTCACATAGTCTGTCACCAGGAAGTTGTGATACAGTACTTGCACGGAGCTGATGGTGTTGACATTTGTACGGAATGCGAAACATTCCAGGAAATAATTGAGCATCGGTTAGTGCTGAGCAAAACAGTCAAAATAAGGTACTGTTTCCGACAAAAATAAATGAAATGGCGTATGACTTTTAGTGCGGGAGTGTCCGAAGACAAGTTCGGCTCGCCAGATGCAGGTCTTTTTATTTGACACCCGTAGGCGACCTGCGCGTCGTAATGAGGATGACATGATGATGGAGACGACATATACACCCAGCCCCCATGCCGGAGAAATTAACCAATTATGGTTAAAATTCCCGACCCTGCCGGAAATCGAACCCGGGACCCCTGTGACCAAAGGCCAGCACGCCGGACACTGTTTCCGATGTTGAAATGAAGTAGTGCATCAACCCCGTCCCCGCCTCACGTCTTTCCCTGTACCGGCCAGTCAGTGATACATAATATAATTCTAGCCAATGAAAATACAAACTGATATAAAAGTTAATTCATTTACGCATTTTTAGTCACACGGTGATACTTTGGACATACAATAAAGATTGTAACGCGACCAAGAACGGAATTTTCCAACAACCCTGAGTAAAAAAAAAAGCCTTACAAATTTATAACAGTTTTTTCCCCTTGGAAACAAACAGTTCTGAAATATATAAACAATGTATAAAACATCCCATTGCATATTGTGTTAAAATTTGAATTCGATCAAATAACTTGTTTTCGGAGACGCACAGGTGCCGGAATGTTGTCCCGCAAGAGTTCTTTAACGTGTCGACCTTCCAATACCACCGCTCTGAGCCAGGATCGAACCTGCCAAGGGGCAGAAGGCCTGCGTTCCAACCTTCGAGCCATTGTGAGAGTCTCTTTGTCTTTACAAAGACGGATTTGAAGTCGTATGTTTTCGTATTAGTTTTAATAAATGTTACAGCATCTAAATATCCATTAGTTCTGTATTTCATGACTTGAATGGAGTGTAATTAGAGTAACTACTGAGCTCAAAAAAATACCACTTCATTCTTGCTCTCGGTGACGTCAGGCGCTTTAGCCAATAGCAACGCTGCTCACCGGAATGACCTATCTGACCTGTGAGTTCTTTTAGTTACGTTGGAAAACCCCATTTCCAAGAAATACAAGGATTGCAAACGACGGTTTTGTATATCTACCCGTTATGAAACTCTGAAACGGTGCTGGTAAAGAATGCAACAGCTGAGGGGCACTGCAACTTCCCTCTCTAGGTGGGGGTAGTAGAATAACACCCACAGTATCCCCTGCCTGCCGTAACAGGCGACTAAAGCGGGCCCCTTGGGCTCTAAACTTGGGAGTCTGGGTTGGCGACCACGGAGCCCTTTGCTGAGTCCTAGCTTTATTTCCACTAACCACGAACCTACTACGCTGGCGTAGGAGGGGGAGAGGTGCTACTCCCACGTGGCGCGTCCCAGGTGGCGGATAGGGGGGTCCTAACCGGCTTGCCGGCGGACTTGAGGGAAATAAAATACCTCTCGCGGACCAAACACACTACCCCCTGCGGGTGGGGACGCACATGTAGAATACACTCGCGGTACCCCTTGCCTGTCGTAAAAGGCGACTAAAAGGGGCGACCAAGGGATGATTGAATTAGGACCATGAAACTACTTTTGATTCGTACCATCACGCGGGGAACACCATGGGTTGCCTGTACTTGCGAGTAGTACCACTACATTAGGTACGAAATAGGTTTGTGATTAGTTGCAGTAAAGAGGCTGGCCTGGTGGTTTCCAGTACCCGTGCGTTGTACCCATGTGGGCAACACCGCGGGTCTGGGTGTAGCCTGTGAGTTGTACCGCTATATGAGCGGCACCGTGGGTCAGCGTTGCCTGTGATTGGTACCCACTATGTGAGGAACACCACGGGAATACCGGCGCCCATGACTAGCACACCTAGGTGAGGAACCTTACCGGTTTGCGTTGGCTGTGAGTGGCGCCATTGTGTGAGAAACACCATAGGTCTGCGTTCCCTGTACGAAGTGCAATACTTGTGAGTAGTACGATCTTGTGTGGAACACCGTGAGTCTTCGCTACTTTTGATTAGTACCCCAAATTGACAAATACCATGGTTCTACTTTACTCGCGACATGTACCTTAAAATAGTTTTATAAATGTATACACACAGAGATAATGCAGAAACATTAGTAGCAACTACTATTCAGTACGCGTATTCTCAACCATTACTGCATCTCTTTCTGTAACGTTACGCCATTTAGCCATTCTTTTAGTGAGATATGTTGTAGCTTATTCGAACTGACGATTCACCTCCGACCTACAATTACCAATAAAAATAAGTTAATTGTCTTAGTTTGAATAGTAAGCATCATTGCGTCACTAATATAACAAAGAAAATACAATAAAGTCGGATAACACCTACCTCAGATAAGGCAGCTTTTTTAAGTTCATTCGCAATTTCATGGTGTTCTTCACCAACATACTTGTCATATTCTTCGGCGTGTTTTAAAGAATAATGTCGATGAATGTTAATTTTTTTTTGCTAGTGGTTTTATGCCGCACCGACACAGATAGGTCTTATGGCGACGATGGGATAAGAAAGGCCTAGGAGTTGGAAGGAAGCGGCCGCGGCCTTAATTAAGGTACATCTCCAGCATTTGCCTGGTGTGAAAATGGGAAACCAGGGAAAACCATCTTCAGGGCTGCCGACAGTGGGATTCGAACCCACTATCTCCCGGATGCAAGCTCACAGCCGCGCGCCGCTAACCGCACGGCCAACTCGCCCAGTGTTAAAATTTTTAATAAAGTTTAATGTCTTATTACAAATCAAGCATTTTGCCATTCCATTGCACTCAGTAAAAAGATACGGCATAATAAAACACGACAAAATATAACGTGCTATTGAAAGGTCATACCACAACTAGCGCGTAACAAAGTATTGTCAGCGTGTCCACTGCCGCTTGTTATGAAGTACGGGTGAGGAAGCGACTGATAGCAGCTGAAGATCTCACTCACCACATCCCTGCGTGGGTAAGAGCTAATCTGTCATCATCCCTCTTCAAGGACAAGGCTTTGTGACGCTGCGGCATCTGACGGAAACTGGCTGAACTACCAGCACTAGAATTCGGCCGACACTCATAAGTCAATAAGCAGAGCTTCATTAAAATCACGATTAAATATATTAAGAATCCCTAATTTTATATTATGTTAAAGTAGCCGCTTAGAGAAAAAAATAAACTTCCCTACGGTATAGTTTACTTCTAATTTGAACACCATCTTGACTTAAAACAAGTTTAGGAAAATCGCGGTTCAGAGCTCAATTTCATATGGAGATTCTTTATTTTAACCACCATTTTATAACTATATTTGCATTTCTTTTTGAAATGCTTCTACACTAATGAAAAGTGTATCAGACTACGGTACGCTATAAAAGCAAAATAATTTTACCTTGTTCCGTTTCCTTATAAAAACTCTTACAAACTTTTGACCCATGTAACAACAACTACTGAGCTGGTGGCCGGCCGTTCCAGCTCCGGCCGCCTCTTAAGGCAATTTTTAATGGTCAAAAGTGGTACATGTTTCGTATATTATCAACATCTTCAGCCACATTTTAGTGTTATGTGGCTGAAGATGTTGATAATATACGAAACATGTACCATTAAAAATTGCCTTAAGCAATCATTGTATCGACTAGGTGGAAAATAAATTAAATACTTAATTGTGAATCAATAGTTCCCTATGTCAATAAAAACTAAACAGGCTACATAATTATGTAAATTACCCAATATATCTATAAACCCTACAACGTTCATGTTTTCCACATTTTAAAATTCCCTGTTTTCCAGACAAAAAAAACAGTTTTTTCCCTGACACATGACAAAAAAAACAATTATAAAGGAAGTGTCAGTAATATTAAAATACATTTTTAAAACTTAACATCCAAACAAAATAAATGAGCAATCAATGTGCTTATTAAAACTTGGAAGTTTAATTTAGTCCGATTAAATTCACTTTAAGATTTTTTTACATGTATTACCATTACTGCTTCAGCAAAGAAACTTCTTTGTAGCCACCAACGACTCTAGCTTCTGCCATCACCCTCCACTTCTTTTCTTTTAATTCTTTCAGCAACAAAGCAGCCTCTCTTATTTTTTGCAAAGAATCTTCTACTTCCAATATTTCAAGTTTCTCCTTTAGATTTTGAACGTACAAAGCATGAGCACTCCTTGCTGCATAGAGCATGTTATTAATGGAGACCTTTTCAATTCCACCAGGGATAGAATTATCTATTATTCTTTGTGCTACAAGGGATACTTGTAGCATGTTCTCTACTATAATTTCTTTATTAACAGGAAAACCACATTCAAGTGAAGCACTTGTATGAAATAATTGAGAAATGAAGCCAACTTTTGTTTTCAAATTTACTATTGGAAGAACAGTGCAAAGCCAAAAGTGATCTAACCTCTCGCCTTTAGAATACAAAGAATTCACTTCTTTCAAAGTAGCATTCTCACAAACAGAAGTGAACTCCCTTTGTACATGAATGGCTTCATTACCCAAGATCGATCTGTTTTCAACAAAGGCATTTAAAGCTATCCTTAGCAGACTGCTGCTTAGAGGCTACTTGGATCAAAACAAGAAATTAATTTAGTCAGTTTATATGCTAGTGGTGAGCAGATGCGACCAACAGCTGGAAACTGCAGATGATGACGATATGCCAGCGGTGACCTTTCCAGTAACTATTTGCACAAAGCTACCATTCCTTTTAGACAATCTGTGCAAAACACTAATATATCTCTATCATTTAATCCAGGATTGACACGAAGTGCTGCTTTAGCAGTATAACCTATGGCAATTTTAGATGCAGGCAGAAGATTTTCTTTACTGTCTAAATACGTTTTAGATCTTCTGAAGACTGCAGTGACTCAGACTTAAACCTTGTCATGATATTTATCATCAATGAAAGATTCTTTTCTTTTTGCTAGGTGCTTTACGTCGCGCCGACACAGATAGGTCTTATGGCGACGATGGGATAGGAAACGCCTAGGAGTTGGAAGGAAGCGGCCGTGGCCTTAAGGTACAGCCCCAGCATTTGCCTGGTGTGAAAATAGGATACCACGGAAAACCATTTTCAGGGCTGCCAATAGTGGGATTCGAACCTACTATCTCCCGGATGCAAGCTCACAGCCGCGCCTCTACGTGCATGGCCAACTCGCCTGGTTAATGAAAGATTCATAAAGGAGTGATGCAAATGGGAGATCTGTCTTTTAAGAATGGTTCCAAATCTCTAAGTGATGATAAAAATGACAACTTGGCCTTAAGAACCTTATCCAAGTTGATACCATTTTGAAGCTGTTACAGCTTGGCATTTTCTTGTTTGTTCCTTCAACATATTTTTCGACATTAGGTAGGATATCTATAGCATGTTCAATGACTAAAACTTTCAAGCCATCTTATAGCACAATATTTGGAAGGAAATACGTTTGCACCTGAATAATGTATATAATCAGCACGACTTACAGGAGCGTAGCAAAACAAGAAGTGAAGAGCACGAAGAAATTCTGCAATATTCCACTGGCTTTCTTTTACTGCCATTTTTATATGAATTGTGCACATTATGCAAGTCACAAGATCCAATGTTCAACAAAATAGGAACATCTAGATCATCTAATAAATTACCAAAATCCTGAAGGAACTTTTTATTAACATTTGGACCATCCACTGAAAATGAGCTAGATGCAATAGCATGAGGCATGCTTCACGAGTGGCATGTTCAGCTGCCGCCCGTTCTCTGGCTGGAGATGTCGGCGCGTGGAAGAGAAGGTTTTGTGGCGTCACATTTAATAAAAGACTGGGTATCAGCACTTTGACCTATGTTTCTAAGAATGCCCTCTGCTAAAAGCAACAGATTCATGATACATAAGTTTGTGCGACTTTATTACCATAATGGTGTTGTATCCGAGTCACAGCTTTAATGATTTGAGGCTACATGATGTAAGAAAGTGGTGTAAAAGCAGACAAAAGGGTTGTTATTTCACTAATAAAATGAAAATGTTAAGTGGTATGTGAAAGTCATGTCTGTGTGTAATGATTCCCTAGTCTGCTAATGCAGCATGTGAAGATGAATCCACCTGATTTTGATCAATGATGCATTTGAGTATTTCAAACAAGACACACGTCTAAATCTCTATTATATACTTGATTTTTTTTGTTCCTTTTCTTTTAGGTTTAGAGAATCATTTTGTAAATGAAATTAGGAATAAAAGTCGTTCAGAAAAAAAGTTACTAATTACATTTCAATTATTTGTTGGGGGAAGTGGGTGGGGGGGTCAATTACCGTAGCATACCATAGTTGGAGCGCACTAACAAAATTCTCGACCCTTTACGCAAAAAGAATGAAAAAGGTGAATATTAAATAAAGAATAAACTTGGTTTTACCTTTCTAAGTTGAGAAATTTTTGGTATCCGTTTTAGGAATTTGTTCTTAATTTTAGTAAGTTTAGACATTTTGGAGAATTGAGGTGGGATAAATTGCCACTTTTGTTCCTTGATAGTGCGTGACCTTAGAATGACAAGGTTCTATCTGACAAAATTTGTGAAAGTTATATTTTTACACTACAGGGTTCTATTTGACGTGTTCTATTCGAAAACAAGCACTATCATGCCATCTGTGAGAAAATGTGGAAACTACGAGTGTGACAAAGTTCTATCTGCAGACCTTATAATCACACTTAAACAAGACATGGTTCTATCTGCGAGTGTGGAGCAGATAGAACCTTGTTTTGTTTCACCTTTTTCCCGGCTAGCAGATACACCCTTGTCATTTTTACTTCCTTGTTGCATGTGAGCGGAAAGCAGTGATTGGCTGTTCGTAAGCCAGTGATCCAATAGAAACACAGTTTATAATATTTTCATCCAATCACATCTGCACAATCACCATCCCCGCAATCCACATTCATAGCGTTATTGTTCTTGTGAATATATATTATAGGCCTACTGTCGTAGAAATGAGTTTCGAATACAATTCAGATCGCATTAATAAACTGTTAAGTAGTGTTCTTAGTGACTGATTCCTCTGATTCATACCATCCATCAGGTGACGAGACTTCAGACAATGAAGGAGAATCGAAGCCTTCCAAGAGGTATATTATTGTTTAGACTAAGTGATATTGTAGAAAACCAAGATAATCTGAACATATTAAATGTGCGTCAATAGGAAGAATTTATTGAGGAACGGACTTCTAATTCATTAATAAGGTTAATGAGGGATAAATACAAACTTAAGGGTACTGGAGCTGAAAGGACGCAATAATATATTATTGACATAATTGTTACTAGTGCCAGTATTAGTGTTAGCATGGCATAAGGGATTTGCTGAATGACTTATATTTGAAATACGTGCTCGTTTTTCCTAGATTACAGTTATCAGCAAAAGCAGATATCAGAGCAGCAGTCTCAGAGTGTGATACCAGTAAGCTAATTTTAGAAGGCAGCGAAGTAGGTGGAATGCTACGAGCAGATAAATATGACAGTGCTCCTAATGAGAAAATCAACCGCAAATCTCCTGAAAGGTAATTACTTCGAACAATTTTAAGGTCGTAGTACTGTAGTTTATTAGATTTTTCTAATATGAATAAATTTTCCAGGATACAGTGACTATTATACTAATTTATGGCCTTTCGTTTAGGGATTTGGATCTCCACTACCAGACAACTCATAACCAAGATTTAGAGGCAGACACTGCCTGTTGTCCTGTTCAAGTTGATGCTATCCCAACTACAGAAGATTTGAAACAACAAAAAGAATAGAGTAAGGAAAACAATCCCTTGTCCTACAAACTGGAAGGCAAATATTCAAAAGGAAAGGCACCAAGCAGGACGTGCTTATACCAGCAAACGAGGAAAATATGTACCAGCTAAGAAGGTAATCAACACAAAGGACTGCTTGAACACTTGCAAATTTAAGTGCAGTACCAAAATTTGTGCTTCTGAAAGACATGCACTTTTTAGTTCTTATTATTCTTTAACCCAAAATGAAAAATACCATTTCCTTGCTTCTAGTACTGAGAGATTGATGAGAAGTAGAATTACAAAACCAGGAGAGGAATCCTGGCGTGGATTTTCATTTAAGTATCCTTTTAGTGTAAGAAATGAGAATGTTAAGAGTTTGCAAGCAATTTTATTTAGGGACTTTAAACATATCACAGAAGCCGGTCTACAATGTGCACAAGAACAAAGATCGAAGAGTGATCGCTGCGATCTGTGTGAATCTTATAAGGTTTTGGAGGGTCAACATTTAACAACCATAGAGCAGAAAACAGAATACGAAGAGCATTTCCTGAATAAAACTTTGTCTCGAGCTGACAGAGACAGACAGGAAAAACAAGGATATACCTGTATTAAGTTTTGATCTGCAGAATGTGATTGCTTGTCCTAGGGCAGAAATAAGTTCTTTCTTTTATAGGAGAAAATTGAACACGTATAATTTGACTGCTGTTTTGTCAACAACAAGACAAGTTTACTGTGCTCTCTGGACTGAGGTACAATCGGGAAGAACAGGAAATTGTATCGCTAGTGCATTCAGGGTAATACTGGATCAAGTAATTGCAGAGAACAATATTGATGAACTGATAACATGGAGCGACTCGTGTGTTCCACATAATAGGAATGCGCATATTTCGTTTGCTGTGTTAGATTTTTTGAGAGACAACATTGATGTGAAGCACATCACAATGAAATATGCCACTCCAGGTCACTCGTGTATTCAGGAAGTGGACAACGTACATAGTTGCATTGAAAAAGCCATGCGGGTTAATGAATTCTTCTCTCCCTTAGGACTAATCAGAATTTTGAAAGGCATCAATAGAACAAGACCTTACAAGATTGTGCAAATGAAGGACACTAATTTTAAGGACTTTGGTACCCCTGCGAAGCTTCTGAACTACAAATTGATTCCCTTCACGAAAGTGAGTTCTATAATATTTAGTCAGATACTACATGAAGTTCAGTTTGTCCTCAGCCACTCTCCTGATTCTCAGCCACAGGTTGTCAACCTAAAGATGCTGCAGAAGCCAGTGCGCCGAACAACACAGAAAGTGATGAATGCCCAGTCTACTTCTCCAGGTGTGACTTCAATCTTGGAACTAAAGCCAAAAGTCTCCAAGCAAATATATCAGGTTACAGAAGAAAAGAAGAAAGATATAAAGGCCATGTTTCAATTCATGCCTTTACAAGACAGAGCATACTACAACACAGTCCTGCATTTATAATCGTAAAAGTTGTAAGTTCCAATCATGTTAGTTCAGAGTAACTTATTATCAATGAACATTATATGGGTATATTGTATGCTTCTTGTAATAAATATAATACGTTGAAATTTCTGACATTTAATTAACTGGCTTTCTCGTTTTAATTACTTCATCCCAATGAAAAATTGAAATATTTAACGTAAAAAATGTAATAACAGGCAAAGCTGCAAATTTTACCTGAAATATTCCATTGCACAGGATAGCAAACAAGGCATTATACAGTATTATTCCTGTGAAATTAACAAGACAAGGTTTTAAGAGCACATAGAACCCTGTCAAATTAAGATTTAAAGTTATCTTGAGCAGACAAGGTTCTAACTGCATTTTTACGCTTTCAGTTTATGGTAAAATTGAAACGATATTGATTTTCTGACGCAATGCATTTGTGTCTATTGTGTGTCTCAGGTAATTCAGAAAATTTGAAGTGTTTGTTAAAACTGAACAAAGTTATGATGGTTTGAATTTTCAAATGCAAGTTTCTCCAAATAATAGAAATGGCAGATAGAACCTTGTCATTCTAAGGTCACGAGTGGCCGATCATGCTTTCCTAACTCCCTGATCAATACTGATATATGGCAAAATATAACATTCCTGCTCTTCATGCAATAACAGCATATAAAATTAAATTTTAAATAACTCTTGTCTTTCTTATTAGCTAACAGATCATTAAAATTCTTTGGGAAATGCATTTCCTGGCTCTTTTAAATGTCCTTAAATGAAATTCAGGTTGATTCCTGATATTACTTTTAACTCAGAACATTTATAAACTTCAAGCTTCTGTTTCTCAAGGTAACGTAAGTCTACTAACGCTGTTATTTGATCCAACCCCTCAAATTGTAATTATTTTTAGATAGAGTCCTTGCTGTGCTTGCAAGAAACAATTTAACAAATCTGAGGAGGTAGAGTGATCAAGAAACATGGAATCAAAATAAGAAGTGCATACTTCATTACTATCAGGATTGAAACAATGAACTACAAGATCCATTTGGCCTATCTGAGAAACTATTCAGTGACTCGTCAAACCCAACGGTGTAATGTGTGCACTTGCTACCCATCTCAAGAACTTGTTTATGGAAATAGAGCCAAACCATGAGTGATTTGTATATGCAACTTTTGTTCTGAGCAGTTGAACTTTCAAAGCTGTATCAGTCTGGAAACATTACTGGAAAAAACTGAGAACGCAATATAGGTCTAATTCATCGACCTCACCATTCCCCAACACAGAACATTCAATAATGAGCAGATGAAAACATTGAAAATTCGATTGATCAGGACACATTGATCAAGCTATTGATATTTTTGATTACTTCACATTCGAGGTCACACTAACTTTTCATTAAAATTTATTCCTGGCATAAAAGACATGCCCTAGATTAATGTTATAAAAACTGAAAAATGTGTATTACACGGATAAATACGGTATGTCAATTTTATCGGGCAGAAGAATAATTTTCCAAATTTTTCCTGAATTCCCCGACATTTCCAGGTTTTCCCGTTAATTATCGAATTCCCTGCCTCCCATACAGGTGGACACCCTGAATAACAGGGAATAGATATGGTATATTTATAAGGCTCAGTGCAAACCGGACCATGCATGGCATGTACTACTGGGGTGCATATTCCATCAGAAATCCTCAAACCATGTCAAACTTCCAACAGTCCTTTTAAACACCCATGAACATGGCAAAGAGAAGATAATAGGAACTGCACAGAAACCTCAATGCATTACTTGCGTGCATGCGCCTGAATCTACGGAACATCTAATGCACAAAAAGCAGCACGAGGGGTGGCCTCGAATGTATATTTATTAAACTTGCAAACCAATAATGTAAAGTTTGAAAACATAGCTGCTATACTGCCGTGGAATGCAGTGAAGATTTAGGTAACAGCTAAAACGAAATAACAGCGGATGTTATCACCATTCCAGAAATGGGTCGGAGAAACACCTAAGACTGCTATGAGAATTTTTTTCCTCCAGAGTTCAAAAGTGGTCACCAAAACAGTTCCCTAACATCATGCTTTTGATTTGTGAACCACATCAAGGAGAGCAGCTGTAAATTACTTGTGGTCTTAACACTTTGAAGACAATGTCACCCCATGTGGGGTGACGGACCCTCATACAAAATATAGTATGTCACCCCTCATGGGGTGACACGGCAGTGTGTCCAGGTCTTGGAACTTTAGGCTGTCGCACGAAACTAGCGCTACCATTCACTGTTGTATTGCATTGCTTGTTCACGTAAGGTGTTCATAGAGTGCAGCGCAGTGCCCATTCTTTTCTCAGCACGCTGAGCATTGCGCAACAAACAGTGGAATTTCTCTGACATTTGTCACCCCATATGGGGTGACATACGCAACCATCAGAATTCAATTATTAATGGCAAGGAAAATGATGTGGATTGGAGTCTATTATTGCTTTATTCTTACATACTGGTTGAGATTAGCACTCAGATGAAATTGTAAACCGGGGCTACGTGTGAATTAAAAAAATGTTTCTGCAAACCTGGGAATGTTCCCCAGTAATTGTCACTGGCTGATTTGGTTGAATCATTGCCCGATGCAGCACCGGAATCTTTGCTAGTGTCCTCACTACACAAACTACTGTTGAATTCTGACTCTGAAAAGGTGGCATCACACTGCAAATCCTAAATGTCAACATCTCTTGATTCAACTCTCGAACCCTTTTCAGGTTGTTCTATCTCTCTATCGGTAATCATGGCTTACTCAACACAAACACATAACATGAATTAATTTCTTGTCATAAAACTGTAAATTACAAGGAACTCGTTGAAAGGCGCGTAAATCAACAGCTCACAGTACAGAACACAGTGTTCCACAACAACAAAGGTAAAAAGGCCGTCACCCCTGTAGGGGTGACATGCGCTTTCTGTTGCGTAGTCAACCTAATAACCATGTCACCCCAATGGGGGGACACAAAAATAGTAACTTTGAACATAAAATATGTCTTTGATTATCATCTACGAATGAAATTACAAACATCCGTAGCCCACAACAACCTGAAAAATGTATACGGCATTTCAGCAGTTTACCGCGGAAAAAGCAAATGTACACGTCGACGCTAAAGTGTTAAGAGTCAGTGCCACCACATTTGATAGTTCCTCCAAATTCCTTGATAAAATTTGAGAGCAACAGGCAAAAAGATTCATGTAAATTTGATGAAAGGAACAAGACAGTCTCAGTGAAATTTATTTACTGCTTAGGAATTCGTCTCTTGAATAAAGTAACCAAAGGGTCGCACTGCAGCAAAATCCTATCTGAACACCTTCGTGATAAGCACCAGGAAAGCACATTCTTTAGAATTTTCCAGTTCTCTATTGTGTAAGGTTTGAATTTCTCTGAACTTTTCTTTCCTATTTGCACTCCTTTCCAGGTAGTAAGATACATGAAGTATACTTGTGTATTTCCATCCTGCCCAACTGAAGAATCACATCTACAATGTGAACATTTGTCCCTTCATGGTTTAACAAGAAACTCTTCTCTACATGCACTTTTAAAAATTAGCAGAGGACAGGAAATCAGAAGGTAAAATTCTGGAGGGTTTAGTAAAACAAGAGCCTTGTATATATAAAAATTTTAATGAACATTGTACAAGCTGTTCACACAATATTACAAATTAATATTTGTCATTGTGTCACCTTACAAACCTACCTGTTTTCCAAGATGACACCAACAATGCTTGCAATAAGGTAATCTTGCATGAAGGCCAAAACTCCGTCAGGAAACGAAAAGAGACAAGACATCTTCATTAGTCATGGTATTCTGGGGATACATTTGCAAGAAATCCTACCCAAGTGTAATTATTTGCTTGCCACTACACTTAAGTGATTCAATCCACTTTAATGCAATATATTAAGTGACCTAAATTCTGAACCTCAGCTTAGTTATTTAATTCAGACATGTACAATCCATTACAACTACAATACAACTGATCAAAGACTAATACCTGAAGACTTCAAATTACAGGGCAATTTACTCAGGACGAAACACCAAACCCACATTTACACCCACACTAACATCGAGGTCCAAAACTTGTGTCGATATAGGAGATGCCCAACAAATATCCCAGCCATCTAGAATTTACGAGCACTGACCTCCACAGCAGTTACGGTAAAGCTTGATCCATCCTGTCACAAGATTTCGATTAGGGATGCCATACACATTCCTGATCTCTGGCAGTTTCCCTTTTATCACAAAGCTGCAGTGCAAAACTTTTTAGCAAAGATGGACAAACATGCACGTTCAATAACAGTTACCCCCCCTCTACAAAGGGAACCAGGGAACCACCTTATTTCCACCCAGTGGTGGTCTGTACAAGACATCTCAATGCAATATTAAGGCATCACAACTATCAGTAAAAGGATCAACATTTCAATGGAACAATTTTAGTACCATATGATACTGAGGAAAAATTACAATACGATTACATGCGCGTAATATACAGTAATTATGCCATTTTAAATGAACACATTCCTTGAAATTTTGAAATGATTTCCTCCAGAAAATCCACTAATCTCATGTTTAGATGGATTCATTGCACTGAACACATGCCTGTGACACCATTGTGCAATTTTTGTATGACCATTATACAGTATGCAACATCTTTCAATTCCACCATTTGTCTGGAAATTACTTTGCAGAACATCCACATGACCGAGCGTACACCCAATCCAATAAACACTGCACGTTTTAAGAGTCTTTTATAATATGATCACCGTTTCCTACAGCTTCCTCTCCATTTGCAACATGTCTACACATTGACATGGCAAAGCCCAAGTAACAGGCAGACATTCTGCTAACATACTTTAGGAAAGGATCCATTTTAATCATTTACCATATGCAAGTCACAAAAAGTGTTTGGTCCCAAATCACCCTGTACCTTATGTAAGAGGCCTACCTGCAAAGTTTTCCAACTGAATAACCTCACTTTGCCCAGTAGTTTGACAAAATCCAAAATACCACTAGCATCTAGCTTTGCGACGATGCAAGAGTTTTTCAGAATTTCAAGATGCCCTGCACTTAGAAGTAGAATATCTGCTCCCTATTATACTGAAACTAGTCTGAAGTAACCCATTTTGTTTTGTAATACAAACACCTGTAGAAAAGTTCTGCTCTAAGGAACTTAGAATAGATGCATCTACTTCTACCTTACCTGGTTACCTGTGCTAAAGGATTGCCCTTTAACTACAATAATACTGATACATTCTGGAATATGAGGCTGACATGGAGAATAGACCACAAAGTAAAACTCCATCAGTAAAAATTAATCTACAACTGTCACATTTAATACAAATTAAAAACAAAGTTACAAATGAAACCTATAAGGTCACAGTCATTCTATTTTTATCTTTGATGAGATATATATAAGTATCCTTTGTACTGAATAAAGTAAAGAGAATGGAACAGTCACCAAATTCAAGAGGTCCTTGTAGACTACAATACGCAATCACACAACGCATTCCACGTACCTACATAATTCTGTGCTGTGCACTTGGCAACATTGTCCGCACATACAACTCAAAAACCTCAGAACCACTGACAAGATATATACCACTTGTGTCTTGATGTGACTGGGCTGTAAGGATGGCCTACACTGTGTCTCTATGCCTGGCGAATGTTGAACGGGGTTGGCTAAATCTGCTTGCTAAATCCTGCCACCCTGTGCCTCATTAGCCTGCCATGCCTTGTCATTGCCTTCACTCACTATGCCTGCCCTGTCCTGTCAGTTAGCCTAAGGTAGGACCTAAATGAAGGTTCAAGAAATGCACAAAACATGTTAGTTAACACCTTAACAAGAATCAACAGCTATATTATAAAACTGACACCCCGTCATAAATATAAACAATTACACATTCAATTATAACATATGTAACATCTAAAACTGATATCCTTTGAAGTAGCCTAAGTCTCATTTAATATTGCCTAAGATATGTGGATTCAGATCACATTTCAAAACCAGACTATGAACATTCGAACATCTTACCTCAGTCATACAGCAAATTAGATGCAAAGGTTTAGTATCTTCGTGCTCCACCTCCATAACCTCCACCTACGCCACCTGCACTGTAGCCACCACCTCCACCACCTAAAAATAAATGACATTTAAGAATCCTAACAAACAACGCATCACTAAAAGAAGGGTATGATTGACATACTAACCCGAATATGGGCTTGGTCTTCCACCACTTCCACCGAAGTTCCCTCGAACAGGGCCACCTCCATAATTCTGTTGGTATCCACCGCCGAAGCTATCGCTGCTCCAGTTACCACCACCACTGCTATAACCTTGGCCACCACCTTGGCCCCAACCACCACCAGCTCCAGCTTGACTGTCCCAGGGGTCACCACCTATTAGGAAGAAAATTTATTCCTGAAGGTTGCCAAAACAGAGTAATGTACAAAGACTACTGGCCTTATGTTTGGGCAGCAAGGTGCACTGAATGCAAGAACTCAAGACTAGGTATAGCTCTTTTACACTAAACTCCATCTCAAATGACCTGCAAGACGGAGGTGGGAAAAGAGGTTAACAGCTTACCCTTTTTTCCTCAAAATTTTTACAAATGTGTAATGTTAATTTCTGCATAAACATATCCACTCAATCTAAATTTTAACTTTTCACTGCAAAAAGTATTTTAATATACACTTTTGCATTATACCTTTACAAAGGGAACATGTCAACAGCTAAACTGCCATTGCATCCCAGTCTCTAATGGATAGTAAGACAAAGCCTTCATTCCACAGGCTTTTAAAAATGTCAAATGTAAAGTTCAGAGTGTAGTAGCTCCACGGCTTATGGAAGCTATGGAAGTCGGTCGAGTGATTAACACGTGAGAGGTTACTAGTTTTTATTTGGGCTGTAAATAATTACAAATTTTTAATGTCATAGGACTGTGCTTATTGACTGCCCGTCAGTACCTTCCCCTCCCCAACTGTTGGCTAGTGAAGTTTTAGCCTCAAATCATTTTGTTAGTGTGAACACTTTTGTGAACCTCTGGGGCATTTGTCCATGTGCAAGCCTGCAAGTATATCAGCGAGCTGGAGTTTTCATCAGTGTGCAATCTGTAGTATAGAAATAACCCGAACATTTATGCTCAGGGCATTTCAGAAGGGTAGCGTTTTCTGACATTTCAGGTTGAAATGGAAGAAAACTAAAGAATTCTGAAACTGTTGGGACAATGACGAACACTCGGAACTGCTAAGCACAAATACGGAGGGCTCATTACAAAGACAGCTGCTCACTGAAAAAAACTGAAGAGACCTACTGGAGTAAATGATGCTTATGCTTTGGAAGCTCTCATTCCAAAATTTAATTACAGGACTATGTGAACTAGATAGAACGTAAATACAAATCAACACTTAACATTCATGCACTGTCTACAATCGTTAGGATGCCTTCTTGAAATACAATAAGAAACCAGTTACCTCAAGTGCAGGGTCAAGGCAATAGAAGCATGCACTCCACTAGATGTCCAGAAACTTTCTCATTGATAAGGTATCAAATTTACGAACGTATGGATGAAGAAAAACTTAAAAAGCTAATTTCTAGCAGGAAAGACTCAACTGCAGAAATTCAAGCTGCCTTTGGTCTCTTGTGTCAGGAATTCTGAAAGCTTCCCACCTGAATTTGGAAGACCTTGATCGAACACCAGTGTAGAATACTTTCCAAATTGGATGGCTCGAGCATTACAAGTTCTTACCGAGAGCTCAGGCTTGGTATGAATATTGGACAGGAATGAAAATCACATTATGAAGTTGTGCCAGTCTAACTGTTGAAATTTGTAGAAAACTAATTATGTAATTAGTTATTCCACGCATTGTTGTGTTAAAACAATGTTTTTACTTTGTGGTTGAACAATGTCTTACTGTTAAATATTAGTTTTATAAAATTTGTTGCCATCAGAACAATGATAGTTAAGTTTATTTTGGAAACATTGGCTCAGCGCATAGGTACGTACGATGCCTGTACAGTAGAACCTCGATTGTACGTTCCGGAAGCTATGTTTTCCTGTATTAATCATTCAAATTAAGTGGTCCCGCGAGCATCCTAATTAAGTCTCGTAAAAATCCTGCATTATCCCTTCCTCGAAGAAATTAAGGATGGCTACGGCATACTTACGGATTTTGGTGTTCTAACGTCCCATCATTGCAGTAATTTGAGCAAGTACTGTAGCATACTGGAAAAGCAACCGGCAGCACACTTTTATCAGAGACCATCTTAGCATCGCATTCGGGTGGTATTGCTTAGAGAATCCTCTGAAATCATGAAGCAGTGTCCACAATAATACGAAGGAGACGGCGCATTTCGACAGCTTACTTTAAGACAGAAAAGTTTCTTCAAATGTTCGTACTTGCAAAAAATCCACACCACTGTCACGTCTTGTTACTTTTCGAGTGTATCGCTGAACAGGCTGTCGGCACCTTCCCCAGGGCACTAGTCTCTGGGCTTTCAGGCAGGAATCAAAACTGCTCCTCTTAAGGAACTAATTTAGAATTTTAATATAATTACGCTATCGAGACCAGAGCAGATTTACCTTGCATACATGAAGCCTATTACGCTTTTGGCCCTAATACACGACTGGGAATTTCACGTTTGTGTTAAAACGTCAAAAACTGCAGTGGTTTTAATTGCTAACGTTACATTTAAAAACTTTGTATCATTTCGCACTCGTACCGACTTACAGCGAGCGCACTTTCCAGCTGAGCTGAAGGTCACAAATAACCCGTAATTTTGAAAGTATTTATATTTTTACTCTTTCCAATTCATGATTAGCGATGGGCAGAATTGAACACAACACACTGAAGTTGAGAATCAATACATTTGAAACCTTTGAAGTCAATGTAAGCCTAATTCACATGGTACAAGATTTCCATAAACTGACTACGAACAGTATACCGGTGACCAAACTACAATGGCAGATTCATTGTAAGATTACCTTTGAGGAGCTAAAAATAGTCAATTTCGATCCCAGTCTAGAGAGCCAGGAATAGCAGCCAAGAGCATTTGTCACACTGACCATGCGTCACCTCGTAATCTGCAGGCCTTCGAACTGAGTAGCAGTCGCCCCGTACGCGGAAGGCCCAAAGGTGATTTAGTTAGGTCAGGTTTATGGGCGTTTGTAACAACACAAATTTCACTTTTTTAATGTTTGGCTGAATTGTTGATGGTTCATTCGTTCCTGGATTTTCTATTTTGTACGTTTTTCATTCACAGTCCCTCCAAAAACAGAACCGAGGTTCCACTGTATTTGTACTGTAATATTCCAGCTAAAAAGAAATCAGTTGTGACAAATACATCAGGAATAAATCTATACTTGTCTTCGTTAACTACGGATAAAAACCTAGTGACCTATGACGTTCGAGAATGCTAACTCAAGGGTGAAGGATAATAAGTAAATTATTACCTTACTTCCACCAGCTACATCAGCAAGTACATTAATCTTACTAATTATATTTAGTATCTTCATTCTTGTGATCATATTCATACAATATTTAAGGTTTACAGAATTAGTTATTGACCTTGATAGGGTGGTAGTAGTAGTGGCAGGTAATTTGAGATAGGGTATAAAATGCTGAGGAGAGAAAAGTGCACCACAGTTAAGTTTCCAGCTGCACAGAAAGTCTTTCCTTAATTTGATTCTTAACCCCCTTTATGTCACTATGGCTCAATTAGAGCCAGTACTAGGTTTGAAAGACCAAACATAAGTTTAGAATATCCAGCAAAAAAATTTGAAAAAAATTTGATAAGTTGAAATAGTCAATTATCTACATAACACTACAGGCAGACAGACTGGTTTAAAATCCCAAGAATAACTTCTCTGCATCTAATCCAACAGCTGCTAGTCTTTAAATCTGACTGGTTTACGCATGCAATGATAGGCAAGTGTTCAGCAGTTATCAGGTGGAGAATCAAATTACCATCCAACTATCCCCAACTTCAATACTATCTAAAGAGTAAAAAATACAAGTATACAAAATATCACTTATTGCTAACTTATATCAATGAATCCTAGGGATGGTACAAATTCTTATAAAACACCACGAACATGTCAAAAGCTACAAGAGACTTATGCTTGCTCAACTTCCAGGATCATTAATTCTGCAACACTGTGCAAGGAATGAAGCACATTTAATAACAGAATTATTTTTTTTAAATGAAATTTGGTTCAACTCTAGACATTCTGACGCATTTTTAACAGATCCGACATTGTTCAAACTACTCCCGAATGCCTATGAAATATATAAGGTGCTGGGATTCTAAATATTTTCAGATTTTGCCTGCGCCTAAAAGCAACAGCGTAAAGTTGCTGAAATCATTGGCAACCTGCACTAACCTCCATCCAAGTCAAACTGGCCTAGTCTGCAAATGCTAATTCATTTCTTACTTGAAAACTACCTTACTTATTTACACCCAATAAATATTTTTAAAACCGATGTATTTATCTGGATATGTACTGAAAAAATTATTTTCAAAGGAATTAGAATTTCCGAGACATTCCCCAGGGTTCTTTTAGCTCTTTCCTCCAATGATCTTGCAATACCTCCTATTGTAACTACTCACTGTCGAAACTCAAAACACAAGAGATTCGCAAGGGTGGTAGGTTAATAAATCAAAAGCCACCTTTTTGTTTAGCTCAACGTGTTCTACTCTGCATCACCATCGATTCTCCACTCCGGCAGGACAAGTGCAGGATGTATCAAGCAATTTCACTCAATGCAGTAACGAATAACTTATCCCTCTTAAACTACTCAACTTTACAAGAGAGACAAGTTAGCTGATCATCCCACTTCCGCGAAATGAACACAAACCGAAGGAGAACGACTTGAAACTTCGTACCCCGAATCAACGAAATCGGTAAGTCTCAACAAAAGACATGTTCAATTACCACCCCAGCCGCCACTACCGTAGCCACCACCAGTGTTCCAGTCACCTCCGCCTCTGCCACCCCAACCTCCAGCTCCACCGCCGCCACCTGCAGCTCGTGGACCACCGCGACCACCTGCTCTGCCTCCAGGACCAACACCACCAGCCATCTCAGCTTTGCTCAAGGCCTTCTTCACATCAATATGTTTCCCACGGATCTGGTGACTTCTCTGCAAGCATATCTTGTCCACAGGGTCATAATCGTCGAACTCCACAAAACCAAAACCTCTCTTCTTCCCAGTTTCCTTATCGGTGACAATGGCACAGGAAATTATTGTACCAAACGACTTGAAATATTCTCGAAGGTCATCTTCCTCCATATCCTCCTTCAGCCCACCCACAAAAAGCTTCTTCACAGTGGCTCCAGCTTCAGGACGACCAATTTCCTGAAAGAACACACATTCAATGTAGATTCAGGATTAAATGTACAATGCTGCAATAACAAGTGCTAATGGTTATGGATTAACTACATTTACATAAGACCAGACGGGTAGACTAAATCAAGGAATTTGGCACAATTTGACCAGTAAAGGGAATGACAGCGAGGCAAAGGTATGAATATGACAGATTAAAGTAGATCTACACTTGGGGGAATGTTCAGATCTGACTCCAGTTCACTGGAAGTGGCATGAAGTCAGTTAACAAGAAGGATCAGCAAATTCAACAATACTAGAACAAAAGTGCACTCAGCCATCCGTGTTCAGAATAAAGTAGTTATAAAATCTGAAATAAGGTGCCGCAAATATTGCACTTCAGTGGAGAATGTGAAATTGCGGTTAAGTGAAATACCCAGAGAAAGACCATGTTGCAAAAACAGCAATACAATTATTCTAGAGCTTCTTGTGTAATTATAACACACAAAAAAAGCACAGATATTGAAACAGTGAATTATAATGAATATTACTGCATTTTTGGATAAGTGAAACACACAAGTAAATGAAATATCTGAAGTTTTCCACCTTAGACCTATTTTTCATCTTCCCTGGAGTTGAAGATCGGGATGATCCTGCTGCTCATTCATCAGTACTTTTGTTTCCCCGATGTTAATGATTTCAGCTATTCTGTAATCCACAAATCTTCATCTTTCACCTAAAATCTTCCCTATTTATACACCTCAAGCAAATATTTTCAAGATATAAGTATTCCATCCAACGATGTACTGAAGCATTTCACAGCTCTTCAGGTAGAAGACACTTCGGCTGCAATCAATGTGCTGCAAGTGATTCCACTTGGGCACAAATTATCAATTCGTGCAGCCAAAGGACCTCCTAACAGAACTTTGAAAAAATTTGAAGGAATCCTTCAGTAATATTCCCTGGAGTTCTTTTAGCCCCTTCCATCACAATTTTGCATACCTCCAATTGTAACTTCTACTCATACTGCCAACAGGTAAGAAGGGTGCAGTTATCTTCTGCTCCCAAAATATACCCTCTCATTGCTAATTTCACGAGACTGGCTGCGGGAAATGCACTAGAAGACTTCTTAAGCAGTTTTGACTCGACTACTCCCGATGATTTCACTGCTTATCCACAATGCATTTCAAACCTAAATGGCCTGAATGATCTTTGACATATTTTAGGGAACATATGGATTATGAAGACACTCAAACAGTCAATAGCAAAGCTTAGGAATTCCCCACAAAATAACCAATTGAGAACAAGATTTATTTATACACTTTACACAAAACAAACTCAATTCAATGACCACAAAATTAGTTACAGAGAAAATAAAACAAACCTGTCTAGGGACAGCTCTCTTAGGTTCAACAACTCTGCCGTCCACCTTATGAGGCCTTGCATTCTGAGCATCATCAACCATGTGAGCCCTAGAATAAGTGATGAAACCAAAACCTCTCGACCTGAAAAGAGAAGAACACTTACAGTATACACACAAGAAACCTAGTATTAAATGTAATTAAGAAATAAAACCAAACTGTCTAGGTAGCTACACTTAAACTATAGTTACATCAGCAGACCTCTCTGCAGGCTCATTTAAAAAATTGTTTCAATAAAATGGCATGGATAATACAGCTACAGATGGTTTAAATATGATCTAGGAAGCAATACCCAGTTTAAAAAAATTAAGGAACATGCATTGTAACGTCTGGTGTGAACTTAATTTGGTAGTGAACTGTCAGGTCACCCCTTAAACAAAAAAACAATATCAGTGCGTCCATGTGTCGTGAGGTAGACTACTGTGGTCATTTGAGCACCACCACTTCAATGCAGGAAGGATAGACTTTTTGTTGTGTTGCTGTGGATCTCAATGTCTCTCCGTCAGTTATTCAACGCTTGTGGAATCGCTACAATAAGACAGGCCAGTTCACAACAAGGAGGGTTGGACAAGATTGTGGACGCATGACAACCCCTCAGGATGACCCGATATCCGACCATCGGTGCGTTGCAGCATTCAGCAAGTGCCAGAACTCCCAAGACCTCGGGAGGGTCACTGGAGTCACGGTGTGACCAGACAGTAAGGAACAGATTAAGAGAATTGCCCCTACAACCCAGGCGTCCTATTCAGTGTTGCCAACTTATATTTTCAAGATCCGATAAATACTACTAAAAATCCGCTAAAATTCCGCCAAGAAATCCGATGTCAAATAACGAGCAATAATAATAATAATAATAATAATAATAATAATAATAGTAAATGTCTGCACTCACCTTATCTGCGAGTTTGACTGGGATTAACCACCTACCTGTGAGCAGGCAAGCTAAAACTTTTAGGCGTTTTACTGACGGGTGCCAACTAGGTGAATCCTCAACGTCATAGGGCACACACAAAAAAGGCCAGTTCATTAAACTGGTCTTTCATAGCACGACTATAAA
Organism: Anabrus simplex; assembly: GCF_040414725.1. NCBI lineage: Eukaryota > Metazoa > Arthropoda > Insecta > Orthoptera > Tettigoniidae > Anabrus > Anabrus simplex. The sequence goes on from NC_090267.1 coordinate 225,606,704, forward strand.
TGTTGCTCTCCCGCAGTTTCATTATCTGTCATTTGTCAGCTAAGAGATAAGTAACTTTTCCCCACGCATTAGAAGTTTATAATTCCATGATCTCGTAACATCAAATCCAACTGCTATAATAAATCTAGAATTCCGCCAAATATTCTGCTGTCCGCTAAATGATATATTTCTCCGCCGACAGTCTTCTAATTCCGCCAAATTTAGCGGAAAATCCACTAAGTTGGATTCAATAGTGGTCCTGTTCCGAGTGCCCGATTTAACGCAGCAGCATCCTATCCTACAACTGTCCTGTTTGCCCATGCCCACATTAGTAAACTAGCAACTTCGCCAATGGAGACCAGTGTTAGACCGTTTCTGCGAGCATGTCTTCAAATGCTGTCCAGGAAGGACAGATTCAGACAAGGTTCAGGTGATTTGGGGTGGCTTCAGTATACGGATCTTGTCTAGGGTAATCTTACCGCGGAGGGGTACATCAAGCAGATACTGCTGCAGCATGTGTTGGTTGCTGCATATGGTGTTGGCCCTGAATTCGTACTCTTCCATGACAATGCCAGGGCTCATGTAGCACACATCAGAGCTGTCTTGTGAGAACTGGACATTTAAGAAATTGAATGGCCACCAGTGAGTCCCGACCTTAATCCCATCATGCCATGTGTGAGATAGACTTTACGAAAGCGTTCCTGGGTGTCCTGTTGCAGACTCCAAAGGGGCTCTCATTGAAGAATGGGACCCTAAACTGCAACGTGCATCTACTACAGAGCATGCCTCATAGGTACCAAGCTCTGATAAATGCTTGTAGGGGACATACAGCATACTGAAGTTCTCCAACTGAAAAAAATCACATCCAGGACTTATTTTTAGACGCTATTTGGCCATTTCCATTTTATGTTCTGGAAATTAACTCAAATACATCGATTTTCTTCTGTATACTTCAACGGTAAAGAATGAAGGTTTAGTTAGTAATATACCTGGGTGCGAGGTATCGTTTTGGAGTGCATGGTACAGACAAAAACATGTTCCCCTAATTTTTTGAACAGTATTTCACATCAGTTAAGATAGCACATTTATTCTAGATGCTGTTGGTTAGTAATATACATTGAAAAAGCATCAAATAAGTACGCTTGAAAACGAGGTTGCGTAAATTACACAAGCACACAATTTATCTTAGGGGAAGAGTACTAACCGTACTGGAGGTTATACTGCTCAAAAATAGGAAGTAAAAATAAATAAAAATCTGAAGACAAGTTAAAAAACGGAAACTTTCCGGGTAAATCGGAAGGGTTGGCAGGTATGGTCGTAACTTCCACGATTTACACTGCCTGAACAGTCCAACTGATCCAAGTGTAAGCATACGAAACAACTATGCAAGATCTACAAAGTAGTCCGAGTGCATATACAGTACTCATCTGACAATTTGCCCTTTAAAGCAATGTTAGTTCATGATGATACAAAACTTTAGTTCAAATGTAAGTGTAACCTCCTGTAGGGCTCAGATTAAAATAATGTTTAAAGTACATAATTTCAATGAATGGTTCAGGAGTTAGGACCATTTTAGTTGGGGTGGTTAATAGATAACTATAAATTAGGAATTAAAAAATCAATTTCATATCGTATATTGAGATTTCCACCGGCATTTTACAGCATCCAGACTTGCCAACTTTCAAAAGTAAAAAATCTGAAGAAATTTGGCAGCAAATCACAATGTATTATTGACATCACTGATAACAGAACATGTACTAATTCATTTTAATTCAATACATTAACAATTCTATTTCGCAGACATTTTTTTCATCATTTATATGTGAACACTAAATGCTGGACATAGCTGAACTGTACGACTGTTGACTTATCCTTCAACATAGTGATCACATTACAACTAATTGTTCAACTCATAGTAGCCAACTTAGCCCTCTTCAGAAACTCTGAACTAAATTTTGGCTCAAAGCACTTTCCTCGCTGAACTGATTTCAAAGTTAAATGTTTCTTCAAAGTTTGTTCAGACAGCAAGGATCTACTCTATGTCTTTATGACTGCTAAAAATCCTTTCACATTTCGTATTGCACGTGGAATTTATAAAATTCCAAGCATCACCTTAGAGTGTGTCATTTAAGTACACTATCAGCTGATTTCGTCTGACCTACCAATGCCCACTGAACATCAATTCTTCCTTTTGCCAGGTTTCTTAGAGCTGAATGTTACAGATCTATCTAAATGTTCCATTTCACTCGTCACAATGTTAGAAAACTTTTTAATGAAAAACTTAAGGCTAGAAAATTATGCTTTAATAGAATATTTGCAACTCCTGCATTAATTAAACCTCATCTTTGATATGAAATTTGTGAGGAAAGCATCATGTGACAACATGGTACAGACTTCCCAAGTGTTCCCTGAAACAAATGCAGAGTTCCCTATCAGATCACAATCAACCTTTTGATTCACTAGAATATGATAATCTACAAGGCGAGAGGAGCTTTCAATAACATGTGGCTTCACAAACCTTGCATTCACATTCTTCAGTAGTTCCTAAAAAACTGACCTCAATAAGTGGATGGGCAGCATAGTTTTAATTTTTTTTAGTGAAACTGATGACTGGGTTTTCCTTTTTAACCGAGTGTGGTGAAATATGACAATCCTTCACCTTTACAAACAAGACACTTGTACCAAACGCGTAAGGATCTCCAACATTTCCCATTCATGCTGAGACTTTTTGGAGACATCTCCCATAACCTTCCAACAGTTCTCAATATGATTGAGATCAGGGCTACTTCCAGACCACTAACACTAACCCCACTTTGTCAAAGGAAGGATTTTACCCGAAATGTAGAAATGTGTGAGAATTAACCATGAACGTACACCGTTTCATGTTTAGTACAAATATTAATCATAGGACTCTCCTCCAAAAGTCTGCAGCAACGAGCGAAGTCATCTTGCAAAATGCAAGTGGAAACGTCTCCAAATTGCTCGCATCCACATTGAGTGCCATTGACAGTCCAGATGACCTCTGTGATGCAAAAATACACTCCCAGACCAACTGTCCTTGTGGGCTTTTGACAGGATAGCAAAAATTCGCCTTACCTTTAAAGCATAAGTACTATTTCTCCCGCGACATTCAATGTGGACTCTTATGTAAAGATTATTCCGTACCACATGTGTGATGTCCATGTTGCATGTGGTTTTGCACATTTTAGCCGCTATTATCAGTCTTGGTCAAAGGTTTCGTTCTAGGATGACTGACTGGGAGTCCAGCTCCCAATAGTCCATGCGGAAATCTTGAAAAGTTGGGAGCAAAAGATTGGCAATGTTAGCTCCAGTCGCATCCCTTTCTAAATTAGGCAGAGAGTAGACAACTCTGAATTTCGTTGAGCCCAGGCCGAAAAAATGTTATAATGGGATACATTTTAAAAGTCCCTTTTATTGCTACTATCAGTAGCAACAGAAAATGCATTCACCTGCAAATGTAATACGATTTTCGCCCTTCCATGCACATTTCTGTAATGATAGCCAATTTCCGCTCTAACACCCACATCGTTTAGCAATTTTTAGAATCAGGAAACATTTCGTGAAACAAAGGCTCCGCGTGATCAGCACAATTCACATGTATGTAATGTTCTACGATAAATGCCTCTACATTCCTCGCAGGCGTTAGGTTGCACATTCCCATCTATGAAATGTCACTAAAATTTGTCACAAATGGAACATAATTGCTCAAGCACAGCTGTAGTCTAAAATCTGCAGTAAATTAAGAAATATTTTATTTTTGGTGAATATTATTCATACCTACTTTACAAGTACTCTTGCCCACAGTAACGTGTCTTGTTTTACACTTTAAAACAATTTTGTGTGTGTGTTAACTGAAGTTCTTTGCTTTCGTTTTATTGCTTCAGGTCTGAATGACATTTCCTGAATTGTAACGCGATGTGCAAGATTTAATACGCAAAAAAAAAAAGCTATGGCCAACGTCTATAATAAGAACTCTGGACTAGTGATTTATTGGTACAGGGATCATGCTATTTTCATTCGAACAAAAAAAATGATTGGTCCAGGGATCATGCTATTTTTCTTACGGGCATGCTATCGACCTCCATTTTGCTGTTTCAACTGGAGGCTCTAGTCATATGGACAAAGATGAAAGCCCACAGACATAGCACTCCCATTTCTCGGTGGTAGCCCAGGACCTTAAGAAATTAACAAAAGACGGCAGCAGCAGCGAAATAAGACAGGAGTCTTATACAGGCCGTAAGTATGTATTTATATTTCTCTAATAAAGACTATTTCTTAATTTACTGCAGATTTTTCACATCATTCAAGTAAAAGCAATTATGTTCCATTTGCAACATATTTTACAGCGACATTTCGTAGATAGGAATGTGCAATGTAACCCCTCACAGGATTAACAGCTTGGATTTTACATAAAGTTTAGTTTCCTCTTTCTACACATTGCACACTCTCGTTATGTTTTTTCGTTTGCATATACCCGCCAACTTTCAAAAAGACAAATCCGGAAGATCCTTAAGCGGAAATTTTTTAATACGCGCATGTGTAAGTCTTGAGACAATGAAAAAAGGCGGCAAGGGTAGGGGGATTATAAACAATGCTAATAGAAGTCAAATACAGCAGAACCTCGATTCATCGTTCCCGGAACTGTAGCTTTCCGTATTCATTGTTGAATTTATTCGGTCCAAAAAAAGGTTCCATATAAACCAATGTTAAATTTCCCCGCATCTATCGTTTCTCGAACTATCGTTTTACCGCATTGATCGTCGAAATATTATTCGTCCTCAGTCACAATTTTCCCGTATTGATCAATTGTACGTAAGAAAAATATACGCAACATCTCTTTGAATTTAGAGGGACTGCTCAATATTCTTAGCATATAATAGCGGCAACCTGTTGTGAGAATGTACGAGCGATTCGGAGTTGGTAGTCTTGAACAAGGATCTTGTAGGCTGGAGTGCTATGCGCAGGTTATCCACGCGCAACCTCACTATGAGCCTCGTAGTGTCAATGCTTCTCAACCCACTAACCGACCCCTAGAAATATTTTTACAAGAATTAAAACGTAGACAGTGTAAAACTCAAATTTGCCACCATTTTGTGTTATAGGCTGGCTAGGGCTGCCAACTTTGTTGAAGAAAGGAGAAAATGGCGCAGTGCGCCAGATTCGTCGTATATACTCACAGGGTGATAAATCGCGTCACCTTGTGGAATGTATAGGATGCTAGAGACCTGTTGACCACTTTGTAGCCCTCTGCCCAATAATCTTGTTACAAGCCGAACTTCCAAGCCAGACCAATAATATTTTCTCATAGCCTAGTCTTGTAACTAGTTCCTAAGTCGGCAGCTTCGCTCAAGCTGCTGTGACATTCGAGACGCGCTGCGTTGAATTTCTAACCTCTGTGACATCGCCCGAGCTGAGCTGCGGGACCCACGCCGTGTTGGGTATCTAACCTATCGTTCGCACAGGGTCTACGGAATCTTTACCTGAATACAGGTTATTGCCGTAATATTCAAGTATATATTTAATTTGCAATAAAAGAACCGAACTTAAGGTTTTTCAATTATTACGAAATGTATAAAGAAAAGTGAAACTAACGGCGTAAAAGTCACGCTTTTTATTTTCATCTCGTAGGCTTACATCATGGTTGCAATATTTTCATACTGGTATGAGCTAAATGGTTAGCACGTGTTGGTCTTTGGATGAAGGGGACTGGATTGGGTCGAGGATTTTAACTTTCCTCGGTTAATTCCAGCGGTTCGGAGGTTGCCTGTTTACAGAATTAAACATTAGAATTCATCTTAGGTAGGGCCGCATTTTAATATGCGCATAGATTGCCTGCACCCGGCTCCGGAGGCCATGCGCCACTATTGTTCTTATATTTTCAAAACGAAATATGTCCCAATACAGTACCTGTATTTTATTATTTTGCTTTGCCCCTATGTTTATGTTGCCCGCATTTATAATTTTCCCCCTGCACCCTGAAGAACGATGCATCGAGATTTTACTGTACATGTTATAACCACCCCTGAAATTAAATACACAAAGTTACATCTTGATGAGTGCTCCGTCTTTTCACTTTACACTGCAAAACTTCCCGTGATCGTAAAAAACAAGGAAATTAAGCAGAATATGCCTCACGAAAAGACTGATAATATCATTTCTTAGTTGAACTCATTACATACATTACTCAATTGCTTAGAAATTCATCACACAATTCCATGAGTTTTAGAACTACCATACTATACTGAATGTAACATCCTAAACAATGATTGAGAACAAATGTAAGATCTCAATGTATATCAGCCTAGACATAATGTGGTCACGTGCCACACATACAAATACTTTCTCACTAACCACCTAACAACTTTCATATTTAATTTAATTGAACTGAACTAGTCTAACCAGATACAATCTTTTACATGTGATGTTTTTATAAATATTTAATTGTGTGTCAACTGAGGATGATCCCATAGGGATCGAAACCGGTATTGAATGATTTTACCACTTTAGAGTAAATAAAATAATGTATTGATAAGGTGGAAACTTCTCAATTTTCCTTATATTATTGAAGCGAAACCTAGCGCGGATATTCAAAATCCGTACAATAACATTCATCCGTACAACCGTAAAACACTCAGAATCCGTACGTTTTACGGAAAAAACGGAATACTTGGCAGGTATGGCATATGCTCGAGTATACTGCACTTCCTGCCATGCGTAACTGAACAATCGCACCTACATATAGAACAGAATGTGAACATTGGTCCCTTCCCGGATTCACTCGAACATCCCAAAACAAATATTAAGACAACACGAGCACTTCTGTAAAATACGAAACTTACTGATACTGCTCTGAAAATCGGGAGATCATGAGGAAGATGAAAAATTGGGAGTCTCCCACTTAAATCCGGAAAGTTGGCATGTCTGAGCATCCATAACGGCAATCTAAATTCAAAAAAAATGTATAAATCTCAAATTAGATATCCAATGCCCAGTCATCTGAAAAATGAGAATCTATTAACGATACTTCAATGCTTAAGTCTCTAGTAAGGTCAGCTGCCATAACCTGTAAGCGCAGTGCTTTTACACAAGCTATGCATTTGTCTCAGCACCAATTGCTGTTTAGAAATCACGTGGAGGGCACAGGCTTCAGAATACCTCCAGCCTCCTTCACTGCTGTTTTGCAAGCTGTGCTAGGAGATATTTGTGTCTGATGAGTTGAACTGCAAGTTACTGCAGACTATGTTCATTATGGCTGCTAAACATAAGCAGACTTCAACAAAAGATAGACTGATGAAAGGGATAGCCAAGTACTTGTCACAGACTGGAAAAAATTGAGACTTGTCACCCTCTGCGCTGTTTGGCATCAAAACAGTAGGAAGCTATTCTGAGCGCAGTAGTGCAGTTCTGGGATTAAAATATGGAAGACATGTTCCTTGCTGTACAAGGAACTTAACATTTTGATGAAATAGCTGAGAAAAAAAACCCTCAAATTGACAGGAACATAGTTTAACAAATAGCACGAGAAGTCTCACTTAAGCCGGGTTTGGTTAATTTCCATGTTTCGTAATAGCTGCTTAGGTTGTTTAAAAAACCAGCGCGATCTTTCGTTCCAAAACGTGCAGCGCGAGTGCAGTAGTCGATACAGTTCTGTACTGGAAAAAAAAGTACTTTACCTCGACTTCTTGAAGGATATGCTAAGGATTATTTTTATCACCAATGAAACCGGAGTGTATCTAGCTCCCATCCAACAAAACATGCTGTTCGCAGAGAAAAATGCCACGGACACAAGAGGTAAAAGACTGACAGTTTCATGTCAACAGCAACGAGAGTGAAAAATTACCCCCACTAATAGATGGAATGTTTAAGATTCCTATATGTTTCACAAACCGTACACTCCCCGTGTAAATGATTTTTACAAAAAACGAGGATATCAAGAGGTATTTCTAAATTGTTTTAGAAAGCTTGGATGCCAAGATGGGATTGGCAGGAAGATAGTGCTGGTGATGACCAGCTTTTATGAATGACGAGGTATGGTTATCTTAAGAGTGGATACACCAATTCGCAGAATAGGATCTGGGATTTAGAGGAACATCACATTTTACAGCAAAGACATTCGCACAACTTTGAGGTGGGTGTATGGTGCGCTATTAGTGCCCAATGAATTGTCAGATGATTTTCTAGGACAATTGTTTCTGGCTGTTATATTCACAACATTCTGAACCATATTGTGCTGAATTGGGAGAAAGGAATGGCTATGCCCAGCAGGATACTGTAAGAGCTCGTGCAGCACGTAGCTTTTTGCAACTGTTGCAGGTGGTGTTCGATAATCAGATCAATAAAGGCTTATGCCCCCCCCACTCCCCACATTTACCCGATTTAAATACGTTCAACTTATCTATTGGGAAATCTTGAAGGGGAAGTTTATGGAAGTGGACTGGTCTAATATCACAGGAAGCAAAAAAATTCTATTCAGCTAGATTAATTGTTAACCCTGTATTGTAACTAGAAAATTTAACAGCCACATGTGAATATTTTCTGAGGAGAAAATGGTTAAGGGCAGAAACGTCTAAATTTAATTTTTTTAAACCGAAGTTTCCCTAAAATTTAGAATGTTTATAGCAATGAATTTAAGGACACTGAAAAATCCAATGATTTAGTACCACTACGACAGACCTCAACCAAGTCACTAGGAAATAGAAAAATGGCATCACAAAACAGCTTTTGCAGTTCAAAATACTGGCATAACAAAGCTTGTCTTTCAGATACATTCCCATACCTGCCAACTTTCAAAAAGAAATCCAGAAGATCCTAAAGCAGAAATGTTCTAACACGCGCATGCGTCGCCGCCAAGTCTTGAAGACAATGAAAAATGACAGCAAGCAGCAAGATTATAAACAATACTAATGCAAGCCAAATACATGTTATGATCACCCCTGAAATTAAATACACAAAGTTTCTACTTAACACTGGAAATACTTTCCGTGATCATATAAAACAAGGAAATTAGGCAGAATATGCCTCCCTGAAAGACAGTTTCTCAGAACTCATAACGAACACCATTAGAAATACTAAAACTCTTGCAAATTCATCACAATTCCACGAGTTTCAGAACTACCGCCAATGTTACACCTACACAAAGCCCTACACAGCTTCTACGAAGCACAACACAGTTATTGAAGTAGTTGTAATTCACAGCCTGCTACTTTTAACGGATTTCTTTTCTTCAAAATCACAACCTGCTACTTGTTTGGGAACAAGTCGGTGAATGAAACAGCAGTTGAAGTCCAACAGGCGACAAAAGCACGGTGATGTGATTATCGATACATTTACAGGTCTAATTTCAGACACTGCATCTCTTATTACCAGCCACTATTGGAAGGCTAACAAAGCACGGATATTCAAAATCCCCACAACCGTAAAACTAAATCCCTACATTTTACGGAAAAAAATACTTGGCAGGTATGCATTCCATCCAACTAATTACATCAATATTTCACTAAATTTGAAGGCTAACAATATTCTTTACCATTAATTCTTAACATCAAATTATTGTAGGCAGCATACTGTGTTCCTCCTTGCAGCTGTAAATGTACCCACACAGTATTAAGTTCCTCTATATCAATTTTCACATCTGAATTTTGTTTAGGAGGTAATATAACTAAAATGACAGTCTTTCCCTCAGAATCTTGCATGAAAATCAAGGGTGTCTAGTAATCACAGCCCAACACCAATGAACAATCCCAGTACATACCTGCCAACTTTACAAAACCAAAAATCAGGAGGTTTTGATATGAAAATCAGGAAAAATCAGGAGAAATCAGGAGATACATTATTGGTCAAAACTGCTTATTCTACGTCTAGCACAGTACAGCACTATGATATATTTATAACACTTATTGTCTCAAAGCCCGACTGTTGCCATACGAAGCTACAATGCTAAAAATTACACGTCTCTATTCCCTCACAGGAAGTATGTGAGTGAGATGATCGGTCTCTGATAATATTTCCCAAAATAGCATGAATTCATGCTCCACACGTGTGAAGTCATGCACTTAGATGCCATTACTTAGCAAATGCATAGATTAATATAGTGTTGCATCAAGCTTCCGTGCGATTATGCAAAGCGCAATACTATCTGTATCAAATAACTAGCTGATGTACTCGTGCTTTGCTACGGAATTCTCAAAGATTGTCCTTACAGTTTTCCCAACTGAAGTGTCAACATAGGTCATTACAATGACGTCAGTACGAATGTTGCGATTAAAAGCAACGCTGTCATATGAAATATTCGAAAAAATGAAAAACGGCACATTTTCTTACTTTTAACCAAAAAAACACGGTGTCGATCTAACAGTTCAAAGTTCCAGAGCTAGAATGACCAGGACGCAGACAGCTGTGAACACTCCTTTAAGTGTGCACACTGCTCATTCCAATCACCACCCCAGAGTAGGGATTGAATAGCTGGAATACTATGCTGATCCAGTGTGTTACGTACCAGTAGTATCAGAAAATTTATGAACCAGAGGAATAGCATGCTAAAGAAGAGCGACATCTAACTTCCCTGTTACTTTCCGCCAATATTCAGGCAGGCTGTTATACTCAATAACAGTACGCAGCAGTAATCCCATCCATCAGAGATGAATGGCAGAAGAATACACAAAGCACATTACATCAAACAATGGCCAATGTAATGTTATTGTTGATCAATTTTATGAGCTTTCTATACTGCAGGCCTTCACATTTAGTTTTCTTCTGACTGATATTAGAGCATATAATGTAAAGCGAGTCCTTTCTTTCATGACTTCCTCTTGTGTTATTCCAGCGATCGTTCCTTCATGACTTTTTTCTCATTCATATAATCATCTTCACAATTTAATTTCATTTTAGTCAGTACACTAAAACTGAAGACCTAAATAATCGGAAACTGTATTCTCTATTACTTAGTTACGTAGTAATTTTCGATAGACTAAGATAGGTAATAAAAAATTAAATTTCTGGCACCTTCCCCTGACTACCATTTCGAACAGGGTGAATAAAATTATGTATAGCATAGACTGTAATTCCTTATTCCCCGACATAACATACCCATTTTCATTAAATTGTTCTCCCATTTTCTCGTACCTCAGCGCTTACATGGGCTTAGCAACATAAATCCAAATTCATTAATCTCTCTTATCATAGCCGGTACGGTAAAAATGTATAAGACATAAACGAAACAAAATTTAATAATATATAACTTTAGTTATTTAGTATTTAACAGGGCCAATAAAAAAATAAATATTTGAGAATTACATCTTAGGCCTTCCCCTAAACTACCATTTCACTTGGCGTGAATAAAATTATTTATGGCCTAGATTGTAGCAACCTATTCCCCGACTTTATATACCGATTTTCATTAAATTCCCTTCGGCCGTTTTCTCGTGATGGGCGTACATATGTACGTACATACATACATACATATATATATGCATACAGACAGAAATTACGGAAAATTAAAACTTGCATTTCCCCTTGTTACTGCGGTCACGGCTGGTATGGAGATATTCTTTTTTAATTCTGAGCAATGTGCAGACAAAACTCTATTTATATTGAGATAAAATTAGTCAGAATTTTCTCCAAATGGCTCCTAAAATCTCTAGAAAAGTCACTAGTCGTTATCATTGAAATTCTGTCACTAAATTACTAAAAAAGACTCCGTATATAACGACTAGTCTCTAGAATCGTCTACACTGATGTGAACGAACACGAAAATAGCACGCGAGAACAAGAGATTGACAATCTATATACGCGTCGCGATATACAGGTTTCAATAAACATCGCACATTCGCGCATTAATAAACGTCGATATTTCGTTTGAAAGCGGCCAATGAGTGAAGGACTTCCGGCCACTGGCGTAAAAAAAGCTGAAACAGCGGGATTTGAAAACAAATGTCTGAAGTTCACCAAAAAATAAGCTAAAATCGGGAGAAATAATAGAATAATCGGGAGGCGGGAAAAACTGTCGAAAATCGGGAGTCTCCCGCCTAAATCGGGAAAGTTGGCAGGTATGCTTGCACAATACAGGAGTACTGTGGTAGACTATTACAACACTTATTGTCTCAAAACAACTGTTTCTAAACGAGGCTACAAGGCTTAAAAATTACACTTCTCTATTCCCTCACAGGAAGTATGTGAGATAATCAGTGTATGATAAGTCTTCTAAAAAAGTATGAACTCATGCTCCACACGTGTGAATCAGACATGCACACAGATGCCATTACTTAGCAAATTCATACATTAATATACTGCATCACGCGCCCGCGCGATTATGCGAGCGCAATGTTATTTTTATCATGTAATAAATTAAAATTCACCAGAATTGTCTCCAAATGGCTCCTAAAATCTCTAGAAAAGTCACTAGTTGCTATCTTTGAAATTCTGCCACTAAATTACTTAAAAGGACTCCAAATCAAGCGACTCTACTAGACTGGTGTGATCGAATACAAACATAGCACGTGAGAACGAGAGATGACAATCGATATACGCGTCGCGATATACAGGTATCAATAAACATCGCACATTCGCGCACATTTCTCGAATTAATAAACGTCGATATTTCATTTGAAAGTGGCCAATGAGCCGAGGACTTCCGGTCACTTGCGTAAAAAGCTGAAATGGCAGGATTTGAAAACAAATGTTTAAAGTTCACAAAAAAGCTAAAATCGGGAGAAATAGAATAATCAGGAGGCGGGAGAAACTGTCGAAAATCGGGAGTCTCACGCCTAAATCAGGAAAGTTGGCAGGTATGCCAGTATCTACCACAAACACACTTTGCACCCCCCCCCCTTCGGTGTTAGGTACTGCAAGATGCCAAAGCTAGAGATATGATCACATCCAACAAAGTAGGCAAAAATGAGCTTTGAATGCAGGAATATTTTCGTGAAGCATCTAATTGCAGAGGTGGAATAAGTATCACCGGTTTGTTTTCAACTGGCTCTCAAAGTTACAGGATTTTTTTAAGTGTAATTAATATTTGCAAGAAACTGCAAGTAACTGAGCAATAATTTAACCTCTGCTTAACTAACCTGATCAATTAAAACTTTACTTCATTTACTTACCTTTTAGTCTTAGGGTCCTTCATGACTACTACATCCACAATCTCACCCCATTGTTCAAAATGTTTCTTCAAAGACTCGTCAGTGGTCCTATAGTCAAGTCCACCAATAAACAGTTTGCGGACATGCTCAGGTTCGTTCTTGCCATCCTAAAACAAGCAATCAGAATGTTTAAATGAGTAAATGGAAAGAAAACTTCAGACATAAAGACTAGACAGGTCTTAAGACAATGATGGATAGGAAAGGGCCAAGAGTGGGAAGGAAGCAGCCATAGCCTTAATATTAAGGAACAGCCCCAGCATTTGCCTGGAGTGGAAATCTGGAATCCACAAAAAGCAATCTTTAGAGTTGCTGACAACGCATTTTGCACCTACTATCTCCAAAATGCAAGCTCACAGCTGCACACCCCCAGCCTCATAGCCAACTCAGTAAAAAATTTTCAATAATTAATAATAACAAGAAATATTAAGATTAACCCACCCACTGCCAAACCCGTATACAGTTGAACCTCAATTCTAAATGTAACTCAAAGCAGCTCTCGTTCCCGGAAACATGATATGGTGTCGCATGTTATTAAATTGCTTAATTCGAAACAAGGACAAAGTACAATGTCAGCCCCATTACCGAAATTAAGACTTAATTCGAAACTGCCTTTACATTTTATAACAATAGTAACAGTAATTTAATTTCAAAATTTATCCGTGTCATAATAGAACACCTTCCGGAACGTGGAGGGGTAGCTTTCTGCACTTACACCCACTTCAGTGTCTACAATATTCTTCGAAGTTACATGAAATCTCAATTCTCTTGTATTCAACTTTAAAGGAACTCCATAATATCACGCAGCAGGCAGAATCCGCAACACTGGCAATGCCGACAATTTACGAAAAAGCGTGGCTCGAAAACTCAATTCGTAGGCACTGAACAATATTGCCATTGCCGATTAAACTGCATTGCTTTCTTTTAATGCCAAGCCCAAATGGTTTTATAGGAGAAAGTGCCAGCCGGAGAATCGTACAAGGGTGAGGCTGTTTGAACTGTGTTGCAATGCACACAGAACCGAGAAACTTCATACCCTCGTCATAGGAAAGTTTGATAAGCCACAATGTTTTAAGGGCACCTGACATTCCGTAGAAGTATACGGCATCTAAAAAGGCAAACTACAGTAATCCAAAAAAATTATGCATTTGCACAGGGGAACCAGCATAATTCATCCTTGTCTTTGAAACACGTTTGAAACTTCTTTCCTCTCATATACGGCACGATATCAAACAAGTCTAAACTTAGCTTACTCCATGCATGACGTGAGAGTAAATTCTAACCTATATCCGTGCGTTATTTACTTCTTTAGAAATAAACTACAAGATGGTGCTCTTCAGCATTTTACTCTTGTAGTAATTTAGTCCAGGAGTATCTGAAAGGACTAAAATACTTCAGAAGTAATTTACTCTCATATGGAAGTCTCTGCTGACTTCAAGATTACTTTACTACGGAAGTAGAACTTACTGTTGGTTCGTGCTAGCGCTGTGAAGAGGCGGACCTCCTGTTGATTGAATCAGATAATACGATTACAGCACTCCTCCGGTGATCTCCGGTACTACCGACGGAGGCAAAGCACTTACGGAGCTCCGGAGGTTAACCGGTGGGCCGCCTCCTATTCGCAACAGTAGTTTCAAGTGTAAGGACGTAGTGGGCTGAAATTTCAAACTTAAGTCCATGAATGTAGGCGCCCTATAAAAATCGTTACCTACATACACAAAAATTTATCACCGATATTCCATATAATACACCTTAACAAAGAATGTAGTCATTCAGAATAATTAATGCATCCTCTCATTCATTATCAAGAAAATGCAATTATATCGACAATACATATCCCATATACCTGTAGGTATAAACCATGTAGATACAATCTAAATAAGTTCAGTTGTTTATCAGAAAAGTGCAGGCCCTACCAGTGCAGAACTTACACAGTACACTTCGTTCATTATTATGGAAATATTCACATTATATTGGCGCTAAAACAGTGGTTTCAAGTTAAATTTGAATTCGCTTTTAATTTCTGGACATATGTAAAAAACACGAGACGTGCAGAAGGGATGATTTACGAGCGGATAGAGGAAATCAAGCGGTTCAAGTCTAAGTGCTGCGCTGTAACACATGGCACAAACGGCTTAAAAACCGGCCTCAAGGTGTAGGTTGCAACACGTCTGCCCGTCACCCGGCGGCCCCGGGTTCGATTCCCGGCCAAGTCGGGGTTTTTTTATTTAAATTATTAATATTCCTGGTCTGGGGACTGGGTGTTTGTCATCCTTAACGTTCCTTTCCTCACATTGAACATTTTACACTACCGCCCATTTACATAATACACGCAGGTTTCCTCACATATGGTGCAAGTAGAGGCAAAAGATCTTTAAACATCAACGCCCCGAATATATAGCATTTTAAAAAAGTTGAAGGAGTGTAGTTTCACGCAAAATTCCTGTGAAAATGCTTGTCCATTCCTCCTGAATGAAGTTTACACTACGCGCTTGTCATTCAATGTTTTTGTTACATCGCACCTACGCAGATAGGTCTTATGGCGACGATGGGACAGGGAAGAGCTAGGAGTGGGAAGGAAGCGCCCGTGGCCTTAAGGTACAGCTCCAGCATTTGCCTGGTGTGAAAATGGGAAACCACGGAAAACCATGTTCAGGGCTGCTGACAGTGGGGTTCGAACCTACTACCTCCCGAATACTGGACACTGGCCGCACTTAAGCGACTGTAGCTATCGAGCCGTCATTCAATGTTTGTACGTAATAATGCTATCTGTAATATCGTCCAATAATAAGGATACCGGTATAAACTGAGGGGCCTAGTTTCTCACGATAATAGTGGCAAGTTATAACTTCCTGAGAAAATGCGAATTCATTTCTCCCATACCAAGTTCACACTACGTGCTTGTAATTCAACCGGAGGTTCTGTTACATAATTATGTTTGTACGTAAGAATGCTTCTGTAAATAACAGAAGTACTAATGGAGAGGCATAGTTTCCCACACTAATAGCGACAAATTCTTGTACAAATGCTCGTTCACTTCTCCCATACCAAGTTTAAACTACACGCTTGTAATTCAATCGGAGGTTCTCCGGAGGCACTGATTGAAAGCGCCCGGAGCCTCCGCTCCGTTAACAGCGCTAGTTTGTGCACGCCACCGTAAGTCAAAATTATCCTGTCCATCTGTAAAACAAAGTTGGCAGGTATGCACTCCCCTGACCCATTAAATCAGCTAGATGAAGGTTGGCAGATTGATCTGTGACCGAGCAAGATCCCACCCAGCACGTTTAATACAACAAATGCACTTACAACTCCATAATTAACTTACAATATTTTTTTTAAATACTCTTGCTGCTTCCCTGCACAATGCATTTGATACGAAGAGCCTAAGACCACGCTTTTCAAGAGTCCAGAAATAAGCATTCGTGTGACACTGCGAAGCATTAAAACATGCCGACTAAAATTCTCTGCACAAGTTTAGCAAGGCTTTCTTGTGGGACATGGCGGCATACACAGCATATCAACTACAGCCACCCGGTATGAGTGGTAACCGATTGCATACGAATATTGCCAAGCCACTCAGCAAGTTCTCTTGTAACGATTACATGCTTTGGCAAATACAAATTATGAGCTGCCACAAACCATTTAGTTTCATTGTCAGCCTGCATGATCCATAACCTGGAAATCAAACTGTAGGAACATTTGAAACTAATATCTGATTCTTTTCATCATGTGGGATTGATAAACTATGAGAGATTTTTTTAAATTAGCAAGTACTATAGAGCATCCAGGGTTGAGAAAAGACTACAGGTCTTATGGGCTTTTACTTGTATTGGCGTTACCCACTTTGGTTATAAATGTAGAAAAGAATAATGAATTCCTATCAAATTGTATAATTTTACTTATGAAACAAGCATCGGTTGTAAAATACAGTTCTGAAGACAAAGTCATTTTGATATCAGTTTCATTTACTTCTCGCAGCCCACTACGCTACATTCAGCTGCGCACGGAAAGAGTCGTTTGTTTACATGCTCGCGGCCTTCTCGGGAACAATGTTGTGAAACTGTCAACCTCTGTACTTGGGAACTAATGCCGTGATTGTTACATGATAGGCAACACACGAGAGCTGAAATCAGGAATAATGCAAACTTCAGTATCTCCTGTCCCAGCATAAGCACTTAAAAGATGCGACAGTCACAGGAAGTACGAAAGTCTGCGGTCATCAATGGAGAAACAAAAGGATGTCGATGGAAGGAGAAACTGACCAAAATGAAGGAGGCTGCAAAACAGAAGGAGGGTGTCACCTATGCTGCAGGACAGTTCAAATGTCTTTGGTAACCTGAAACCTTGTAAATTGTCCATTTTAGAAAAATGCTTTTTTCTTTCCAATTCACTTTTTCAGGCATTCAAAAAGTTACACGCAGAGCATGTATTATCTGCATTTGCAATGACTATAAACCTGCAGATCAATTTTAGGATGCTTAACTGCATCCGACACAAAAAGTAGTAAATTTGTGATTCTGATTGACTGGTGACCTTCAGTTCACTTTTGTAATGGTGTCAACATGGCTTACAACTGACAAGTTAACAGTCAAGTGCAACCTTATGCCAGCCCACCTATAAAAACACCAAAATTCTTCCCGACAAGTGCTTTTAAACACTGCACCACATTACTTTTTTCAACATTTAGGTCTATAAATAAACATACAACCAACCAGCACTACTACGTAACAACACGAACAGTGACGCAGGTCCTGCCCCAGGCAGACTTCTATGATATTCCACCTCTGAGGTTAGGTTACTCGCTTGCGAGTTCTATTAAGCTAAGGGACAAATGGCTGGCCCACCCTGACCCGTACCGCCTTCCGGTTGTGGTTATTAGAACTATCGACCCATCATATATCGGAACACGCGGGAGTTTAAAATATGAAAATTACCGAAACTGCTCAAAATTGAGGGATGTTATGGCAATGCTGGGGAACGAGAAGAACAAAGAAAAATCTGGTGTATCCTGCTTAAAGCAGAGTAATGTTATTGTCATGGTAAACAAGTTGACAGGAAGGGGTGGAATAAGAATCCCTGTGTAAACAGGCCGTGAGGTGTAAGGGTGGCATGCCTGGCTCACCCCAGGTCCAGTCAATCAAGCCCATGCGATTACAATATTGAACTGAGATATCAGCCCCTGCCTAGAAAGCTAAGAATTACAAAGAGTTAGCTGTGACAACTACACAACCATCTCTTCACCTATAGGCTTTCAAGATGAGCAACAGTCGCTCGTTAGGCAAAAGAAAAGTTTGGTTTGATGCACTGTAAATATCCAGCAAGTTAAAAGGACACCTTATTCATTACTCGTTTCTTGCAAATAACATAGCTGAAATATCACACCCTCTCAACATGTCTAGTTTCCCCTTCTGGTTTCATGCACAGATTTGGTTGGAAAGATGTGAAAACCGTTTCATCCTCATGAGGCAACCTGGCAAGCCCAAAGACCACACTGCAATCACCCTAACCACTGCAGACAAATTGAGTTTGCTCAGTAAACTATGCCCTTTTATCACTTGTCCAGGCCCTAACATAACCAATCCAGACCAATAGTTTCGTCAGTATTACTCCAGCCTGGTTGATAATATTTATATCATAATTAAGTGGAAATGCACGTCTTCAATGGTAATCAGTTACCAACCCCAGCACAACAAAAGTGCAAGAAAATTTAACATTTTAAGGAAACAACATACAAAAAAACTCCAGCCCAATGCCTTGACCTGGTTCTATCCACGTCTACACGGCAAGAACTCACAAATTGTGCAACAAGTTGCCACCACCAAATATCTAGTACATTTACATGGGATTGAGATAGATTTGAGTACACTTATCTATTGAATACAATCCCTGTTTACATGTAGCACTTGCATATCATATTGAATCCACCAGGCAACATCGATGCATACAAACGATGCAGATTAGTAAAACAGATCAATCTCTTAGAATTTAAAAACACCAAATGCAGTAGAAGCCCAGGAGATAACTTTCGGTTCTGAAAGCGTGTGGTACTCCAAATTGGTGTGTAGATGGAACACATTCCAATTTTACCTCAACAGAAGGTTATTGCGATTTTGTTAATCGCAAGGACTGACCATCTTATATGATGGCAGTTGATCATTTATATAGGCAAATATATGTACCGGCTTATATTTGTTATTGCAACAGAAGAAACCTGGGGTGTGGGCGCAGTAGTTTTCAATACTATCTCAGTACAATCCACATTTACATGGAACTTGAACCGAGTAAGATACTTCCCAGAATTTACCGCATCGACCTTGAGACAATCCGAAGCAAGTCCCCGTTTACATGGCATTTTAAATACGAAAAGTGTACTCAGATCCATCCAAATCCTGCATGTAAAAGTACTAATCGAAGCACCACTCTCTCAGTTCCTAAGTACAGAGGTTGGCAGCAAGCATGTAAACAAACTAGTCTTTCGGCAGTTGTGAGTCGTCCAGGTCCTTGCTGTAACCAACCCAGACCATAGTCTTGTCCAGGCCCTACCCTAACCTACCTAGACCTTTCCGCCCTTAGCCCCATATTCTTAAAAATAGAGGTTGGCAACCTTTTGCACCGCCTGACCACGTCTTCCATGAAAAGTAGGACAGTCATTCCAAGCATGTATGTTTGGTAGTGAGGGAGCAAGTACTGATATAATTGACCTTAAACGATAAATTACAACACATTTTCCTTGCAGCTAAACACCTTCTAATAATAATAATGTTCCACTACTTCTGACGTTTCGGATACTCCAGAATTTTGTCCCGCAGATGTTCTCTAATCTGCCAATAAATCTACCAACACGAGGCCAACTTAGTTGAGCCCCTAAAAACACCACCGGGCTGAGCCAGGATTGAACCTGCCATGTTGGGGTCAGAAGGCCAGCGTCTCAACCGTCTCAGCCCTTCTAGCAGTGAGAAAGGCTGAGAATGCGACCAAGAGACTAGCAAAAAGTTTTAAGAATCCAAACCCAAATAGGCCCACAGTGCACTTGCAAAGTAAACAAATATCCCATTACATCTACCTCTTCCACAGTTTCCCAACTAATGTACTCAGCTCAGGACTGCATTCAGGACACGATTATAAAGAGGAAACAAGATGCCTTGTTAAATGCGAGGAAGAAAGCTTAAGAGTATTTGAGTACTGGACTGCTTTATAGATATAAGTTTAGGAATGTACATCCTGTGTCCCCAGTGAAAGTGTAAGTTGCATCATTCTGTAAGTAATAATGAAGCGCAGTAATCAAATAGGTGTACTATACAGTACTAAATACCTCAACCTTGATAGGGTCTTGCATAGACAGATTCAGGCAAGTTCCAAATAATTATTTTTTGACTTAAAACATTAAATATTAAAGGATTTTCTGTGCAATGCAGAAACTTCAATTTAAAAAATTCTTATGGTCCCATGCAATCCTCGAAGAGTATTTTACCGTTCATAAAGCAACGGGAAACTAGCTCGCTCATTTTCCTAGTACGCTCTTCAGTGATGCCTAAGCAATCTATTACAGCTGATGGCAGAACTGTTGAGAATCCAACCAATCTTAGGGCTGACTACTGAACATACAGATATTGTAACTAGACATTATACACACAGTTCTGTATAGGCAACTAAAGGGGGTAAGAAGCTTCTTTTAACATCAAAACTACGAAATCTGAAAACATGCATAAGAAAGTTCATACAATGAACACCAAATTGCAGCAATGCACACTAAATGATACTACCTACCATTGCATAGAATGCAACACTGAAGGGATACCCTACAAAATTAGCCAATGAATAGCCCCCCCCCCCCCAAAAAAAACCTGAGCAAATTCGGCAGTTTTTGTAGTGGAGAGTAACTTCAGCAATACAAAAGAGTACTGAATTGAATATAGTTTTAATTAAAATAATGCCCCATGTAGTAAAAGTACCCAACAGGGCAAGACCTTTGTAATAAGAAAAGTACAATATGAATTTAGACCAAAACGAACAAGTTACAATTAACTCCGATATAACCAATTACCTTCAACAGCACTCTAATTCCGCAGCCGAAACACGAATGCTTGTAAAAAAAAAACAAGAAAACTTCTCCATTCTCATTCGCCAACTTCGCTGGCAAATACACAATGCCGGAAGCCCGCGTAAATCCTAATCCCAGGTACACGAACAATGGAAATTTGAAACTGGTATGCACCTAAATAACCGAACACCGGAAAACACCTAGCAGTTCAATTCTGATCCTCCTATCTTGACTGGAAAACTCAACGAAAGGTTCCGTAAAGCCTGCTCAAATACGGCAGCGAAGACTTTACATAGAAAGTTCATACAACTTTGCATTATTGTCAACGTACCATCATCCCAAGTCGCCTCATATAAGGTATAAAATAACCAATGCTACCGAGATCAGACTAGTTATATTTTACATTTCCCGCCTAACCTGAAAACTCCCCAGATAACCTAGTTCGAATCTGAAGTTGTCCTCAAAAAGGACAAATTACTTTTTGGCGATAAAACTACCAGCCATGAACTACAAGCATTTTTCATTATGGCCGAAATTACAACCCAAGATGTGGGACTGAGGAAAGGTTAGCAACTCACGTTAAAGATACCCCATCATGAAAGATTCCACATAACTTAGCCGAGATACCAAATTAGGGCTCTGCAACTCTACGATTAATAACGTAGCAATTTCCAACTAGGGATCCGACTTCACCCGTCAGTCACGATGTGGCTTGGGTAACGCTAATCGCTCAATACAAAATGTCCGCTGTTCTATCACGCCCAATACATTCAGAAGTTTACCTAAACTTTGAAATTAGCAAGCTTGAAAAAATAAAGATCCTGACCAACTCAAATTTACGAAAAATTAAGGAAAATGAAAATGAAGGAAGGAGATACGAAGGCAGAAGAGCCGACGAATCTTCCCGACGCCAAAAGGAAATGAAAGCATTAATTTCGTTAGAATTCAAAATTTTCACCGAAACCGTAAATAAATGCGCTTTCAAATCACGCGTCATAGCCAGGTAGCATACAGTATAAAAAAAATGCACACTTAACCAATTAATACAGAAAATGAAAAACTAATATCCTACTCCTGACTAATGACGCTCCCGGCCGGGCGGCGTAGCCGAATAAAAACCAAGATCCTATTAAGTTAATACACAATAAATTACAGAATTTTAATCGAAATACACACGAAAGGATACTGCGTAATATTATTACAACGTACCATCCTTACCTCATGATCCATCTTCACCATTTTCGCAGAATACTAAGAACGATATCCAGATACGAACCAACCCTCAGTAGACGCCAGCACAAAATGGACGTATTCACAGGACAAAGTCAAGCTTCAAGAAGTTGACACGTCATTCCCAAACGGATGTACAACTAGAGTCAAATACGGTACAAGAGTTTCTTTATTATGAGAAATAACGCCGTGAATTATCTTTTTTCAAAAGTATTTGAATATTAATTGCAAATTATTGTAACATTAATATAATGGCTATTTCATTCAGCAAGTGACCATTACAGAAAAAGCAATAATTATATAAGGTCATAAAGGAAAATATGATGAAATAAGGAAAATAAAAATATTCGTGTCATTTAGAGAAAAATAAAATAATAAAGATAAGTAGTATTTTAACACCTAAAATTATAATTAAAATAATTATAAAATTAATAAATATGCACATTGATTGCACATGTCTATTAACCACAAGGGTCCAATAATTTTACTTACAAACATTGCCCCAAGAGTGCACTGGCGGCAGAAACACAAGTCAATTAAAGAGATAATTTACAACTACTGAAATAAAAAATGAAAGATTTTCTCAGATAACGAATACTTAGAAACATTTATTTAACATAATGGTTAAGAAAAATCATACAGTCAATTATTTCGGCATGAAATTATATCTCAGTGGATAAGTTGGTGGCTAGAGCCGAGATTCAAAACTCGGTCGAAGAAAATCACACAGCGACACGGAGGGAAATTTGGTAGAGACAATACGCAACACTCTGCGAGATATCGAGGAACACAGATTAGAACCCTGTCTAGAGGAGTGACCTGGAGTTACTGATTCTGTCATAACAGCACGTGTATTTGTTTGTGAAGTTTTTAGGGTTATTTATGCGTTTGCAATAAGTTTACATAAATTAATAGTAGCGTGCGTCATTCCTTTATATCTCCTGCCAATATGAGTGGAAAGATATGTGCTGCGTTCGGCTGCAATAACTAAGAAGTGCAGAAGGATTCGCCGTCTTTCTTTCGTTTCCCTCGTGACAAGAAAATTGAAGTAAATACTCTGTTTGCATATTTATACTTCCAGTTACAAAGATTTTTTATACAAGGCCTGCTTCCTACACTTCTGACCTGCACGAACCATATTTTAACTGGCTTTAAATATAATAAGCTTATTTTATTTTATTAATGCAGAAGTTAACCTTCAGTACTGATGTATTGTTGTATACCGGTATGTGATATGTGGGTTTTTATTTCATTCAGGAAAATGCATATGTATATGTGTGTGGCTGGTTGTGTTCCAAGTTACCCCATTTGGAATGACGTAATGCGTTGTCAAGCACTGAAAAAAATATCGGTGATTTAAGAAATGTAATGATGATGCAAATTTGCTAAACCCTAATGTAATGTTTTTGTGGCTAAATGTATAGGTTTTCTTTCTGTTAGTAGGCATCAAGTTAAAAGGAAAATTGTCCAACTCTTAAATGTAAATTCATTGAATCATGTGTGTATGGAATGTGCAGATATTTTTATTGACAAGTGTCCTAATGTGATGACACAATGCTTTTAAATGAGAAAAAAGACAAGTCTAGCCGTGAAAGTTCAAGCAGGTATGCTAAGGCTAAAAAAAGTAATGCATAAATAAAAGATCAAGCCCGTTCACAGCAGTCCATTTCACATCTTGATTATATGTCTAATTTAAGTCTTTAAATAATAGACTGTTAAATAATTCTTCATTCATGTATCCAGAATTGTTTTAGCAACTTTGAAGTTAATATTTTAGTAACACTTTCTTTCTAGACGTAATTTATTTATCCATTTCCGTATATACAAATATTTCCATTGGTATTTGAATTTCGCGCGAATTTTCAGGTCACACCACTAGGAGTGCCACTTGCAAATTGTCTCCCATTTTAGCAAGGCTATATCCGGAAGTGTCGCGTATTATCTCTACTTTATTTGACGAAGGCCATCCGCCCTTCAAATACCAGCCAAAATTAAAATGAGCCCCGGTGACTCCAGCGACCCCACAAATGGGAAAAGGTAGAAATGTAGTGTGGACCATGCGATTGTACAGGACTAACGCAAGGAAAGAGATTTTTCTCAATCACTCGACTACAATTAATTCACCCTACATTTCATCTACGATAAAAAGTGCGTAATTTTTCAAAAATTGGGAATGGAACTGTCTTCTAAAAACAATCCCAATTGCCACCATCCACATTTGGAAAACAGATTCCACCATCTCGGGAATAGAATGCCAAAAACAATGGTGACTACGCCACAAAGATTGATAAGTTAATATTTCCTACAACAGTTCCTGACCTACTCGTATTCCAATGCCAAAACTATCTCCTCAACGGGGGTCACAAATCTCTTGTGAGGAAAGTAATGACAAACTACCAGACTACTCATCCTAATATATACGCCTCATTCTGGCCCCAAGCATAGCCTTTTTAGCGTTTTCCCTATAACCACATAACATTCGGTGGTCATATTGATGGCAATAACCTAAGAAACAAACAGACAGACCACATCACTTAGACCTTTTCATTTGTTTGTTTTCTGTATTCCTTGCAGATATTCCTTCTAGTTTCCTTTGTGTATTGAAGAAATACGGCATTCTGTTCTCTAAATTTATACCTTCATTGACAGTGAATGGAAACTGCGTACTTCAGGGTGAACAGAGCTCACTTTTAACGCCTTAGTTAAATAGACCCTACCTGCGGACGAAACTTTGTGACTTCAAATATGTAAATTTCGAATGTGCACTTCAGTACAAAAACAGGCTATTAATTGGAAGAGAAGTATTCGGAACTTTTCTCCTTCAGAATCGTAAATAGTTATTTCAAAGCCAGAATTGTTTCCAAACTCTCCCTACAACTGAATTCGAGCTAGAGTTCCTGAGCTTCGTTTAAGCCAAATACCCTGGTAGAATATGTTCCTTTCTTACTTAACCGAGTGATTTGACAAGGTTATGCAATACGCGTCATGTAAAGCGGCCCCGTACGTCACCAAAAAATTGAGCAAAGAGGGTGCTGTTACTAGTGATTCAACGACGACCTAACACATCGAAGGTTTTCGGCGAGGAAATGATAACAAGTGGTTAGGACAGGACAGGTTAAAAACCCAGCATTTTCCTGGGGTAAAATGGGAAACCACGCAACAATCTTCATTGCATCTGACGGTGGGGTTCAAACAACCATCTCCCGAATGCAAGCTCACAGTCACGTGACACAAACCGCGCTGCCACCTTGTTCGGAGTAAAATCTATTTGTGAAGTCTGAAGTGTTGTGAACAGAAGCGGCCGGCCCGTAAGGACCACCGGACGATGTCCTCCCTAGAGAACGAACAGGTTTTTTATTCTGTCGATTCTCTGGACTCGAATAACGCTAAGAAAATTACATTTCATCGTAAATCTGTAAATTTTCATCAATAAGGAAGACTGTTAGGAAATATCAAATTTAGGTGACTGAATTATAGCGCACAGTTCGCTGGAATTTTTTTTTCAGTTTGAAGATATGGCACGGGCTCTCGAGATTCCATCCCAGTACATAGTGTTGGTGAGGGGAGATAGACGTAAGGGGGAAGCACGCCGGTGGATGGTTTTGGAGGGCCGAAGGGTGTGGGAAGAGTATTCAAGCTCGGAAGAGTCCGTAGGAGTAAAGGAATATTCACAAACCTCTCTACGAACATGCGCCACGCATGGCTGCAAATTATAACAGTAAATAATAATTCATGACGTCGTTTGGCCTATTATTAATTATATACGAAGACAGAAAAGTAATGAATGATAATGAAATGTAACACTTGAGACCAGGAATATTGATTCAAACTGCAAAGATGAAGTGACACAGGCCTCTGGCTTGCATCCCGCGTTTTGCGAGGGTTGGCAGCAGTGAGCGCGTTCATTTAGTAGCGTCTACGCAACACCACCGATAGAGAAGGCCTTGCAATATGATTCGTGACGTCATGGCGCTAAGGTCAAGAACAGGCTATGGGCGCACGTCATGTCATTCGTAACTTAAACACTTTGACCGGATTATTTCAGTTTGAATTTACAGTTAGCTAACACGCACACATACAATTGCTTCAATATTTATTTTTACCAAGCAATTACCGTACCAAAACATGTAATATATATTACTGATAATTTTGTAACGTAAGGATTACTCGAAAAAAATAACCAATGTTTAAATAACGAAATTTTACACAAATAGGTACCCGGCTATGCCTATACTTCACTCGGCAGTTTCCAAAATATTCACACTCTATTCAAGAGAAAAGTGAAATAATTAGTAACCCACGGATTTTACAGTATGTACTGATGAAACCATAGGCTAAGATATTTCACAAAGCAATTTCTAAACAAGAACGGCAGCATCTTAAAACACACCAGCTATAAGAATGGCATGCACAATCAATGACTCCACATACTTGACTTAATAACATGATAGAGTACATTACTCACAAGCTTACCACTAAAACAAGAACAACTTAAAACACACCAACGAAAAACTGGCATACACAATCAATCACACTACAATCATACAGTCATGCCATTCGTAAACACTTTGACCGGATTATTTCAAATCAAATTTACAGTTAGCTACCACACACACATCCAATTGGTTCAATATTTTTAACGAGCAATTACCGTACCAAAACATGTAGGATGTATTACTGATCATTTCTAACGTAAGGTTGGATGAATTAAATCTAGTACATGGCATAGACTTCAATCTAGAAATTTAAAATATCAATTACTGACATGTGCATAGAGCATTTTAAGTAATATATCAGATAATTTTATATGCAAATTAATTGTCTGCTTTTTAAGTTTAGTCACAGTTCTTACACTAAAAGCAGAGTGTACGCTATTTACAAAATGATTGCCATAATAAGCACTAAACACTACAATTCACTGCATTAGTTTTCTTCGTTTATGCTAGGCGAGAGTTTTAAATTTAGCATCATCATTAAAGTCCTTTACAAAATTATTAATCAATGTATTGGTAGCTGCATGAAGAATGTTCCGCTGAATGAAATCTGTCGTATGGCTGTCGCACTTGTGGCCCATAAACATTTCAGAGGGCAAACAAGTCATAGTTACTTGTAACAACACATTTAACTAACTGGAATGATATAAAAACTGTGTTTTGAAATTCTTCTGTAAGAGTTTATTGATGATTATGAAACAATATGATGTGCACAGTTCCACATCACTGTGTGGATGACACAATCCTCCCCTGCCATTTACATTTATTAAGCTTCAATCGGCAGCACCACTATTACCTGTTTCAATGCGGATAAAAACTTCACAGGAATCGCAGATGTATCGTTTCATTACACCATAGGAAAAGTGTCCACTGATGTAATGTAACAGAGGTCAACATTCTTCTTCAATCCCATCCACATCATTTTCATCTGCTGTAAAATTGCACAAATACACCAACATCACACTCCTTGTCTTCTGCATAATCAGCAATAGCAGCATCCAGTTCCATAACAGACTGAAGTCGCAATTTATTTTCAACCTCATATATTTGCCTGAGAGATATTTTGTACTGACTACCAGCAAGTTGTCAATATTTACCAAACCGAGCTTCCATGTTATCTGTCTGCACTTTTCCAGACAAGAAAAAGCTGTGACCTTTATCAATAAGAAAATAATTTGCCATTTCTGATAAACCCTTTGTAGAGAGGGCAATGCAGTGTGTGGCTCCTTACTGATCTTCCATAACAATTACTAGACTTATAATTATCTAATCATTGCACTAATTTATCCAAATACTTAATTTGACATGAAACTGTGGTTATAGGCTCCTGGAAAGGATTCCTGAAACGTTTACCTTTCCAGAGGGTTTTGAAATTTACTATGTCCCACCGCGTACAGATTATTTCTATAAAATTTGCTGTACTTTCCCAGTATTCCAGGTTCTTCTCAGGTCCTATTTCCTTCAGGGAATTAGTTAGTAGATTATTAAAAACTGACAACAACAAAGAAATATCTTGACAATTCAAATAAGTTGAATACAAAGCTTTCAGCGTCAGAGAGAACCCGTACTTTAGAAGATTCTTCCTTTATAATGAATGCAGATTTTTCAACACACTAAACCATGCAACACGCATCATCTCATAGAAAGTTATGTCTGGGAAATAGACTTGCTGGTCCTTTACAATTAACCAGTTATAAAGATGTAATTGGTCTTTTTCCGGTGAAGAATATGAACTCTGAAACACTGCATGATCTCACACTTAAAGTTTTAGAAGTCATGGTTGAATTAGGTTTTGATGTAGTCTGCTTGATTGCTGATAACCATCGCTCCAACAGAAAAATGTTTGAGCTTTTATGTGGTAGAAATAACTTGAAACACTCTATTCAAAATTCAGCAGACCCATGTAAGTTCCTGTGTTTTCCTTTTGACAGTGTACATATTCTCAAGTGCATTAGAAATAATTGGTTGAACAGATCAGATGAAACCTTCATTGATGAGACATTTGCTGTTTTAAGTGAAGTGGTCAATGGTGATGTTGGTACACAGTCAGTCTGTAAATTTACAACTACTGAGGCCAAATTTTCAGACCTCAAAGAGTTGTTTCACTCAGAGAAGAGATTGTGGTTAAAAATTGCTCAAAATGTATCTAGAAAGGCTCTGTATCCAACACCAATAGAGAGACAAAATGTATCGATAGCAGTAAAAATCTTTGACCCTAAGAATATTGCTGGTTTGGAATTGCTTAAAAGCCATGGTGTGGAAGTTTCTTATGGCACAATTCAGTTTTATGTTTAAAAACATACATAGACATATGGTACATGTCACAAACAGAAGGAAGATTAACAAGTGATACATATACTGCTTTGACACACACTCTTACCACAGTGGTAGAACTGTGTAAATATACTCGTATTTTCAGGAAGTACCGCTGGTCTTATGTGATTAATGCCAAATTGCAGACAGAAAGTTTAGAGGGAAGATTTAGTGCCTACAGAAGATTGAGTGGTTGCACTTATACTGTTTCTGTGGAACAAATTCTTGAGTCTGAAAGAAAGCTCAAAGTGTTAGGAGTATTGAAGATGAGGTCTGCAAAACTTGGTGAATTTACTTTGAAAGACTTTGCCCGCAATGTCCATAACAATAGCCATGATGGAATTATTGATTATTTAGATGCATTAGAGTCTGCATTAAAAGTAGTAGTTCACATCTCGGTTCCCCTTGAAACACTGCGGATTTTGGTGTGCATTGCTAGTTACACCAGTATGCAAGTGATTGAAATATTGTGTAAAAAGTGTGATGACTGCATTAAAATGTTGCAGGGTGAACGGAGGTGGTTTGAAGTGTCCATCGTCTATGGTCATGTCCTTGTGTTGTTACATTTTCAGACTTTTCCAAGCATTAATTAGTGACAGTTACGAACCAGAATTTCTTAAGTTACACAATCAAAGAGAGGCACTGGTAGCGTTAGGAATTCAGTTAATTGAGAGTAGTGTAGGCAACCTTGATGATGATTGTCAGTGTAGCATGAAGTTGAAAACAATGATTAAAAAGTGCATTAATGTGGTAGCAAGTGTTTTCATCAATAACTATGGTAAAGCTCTTGAGGAAACAAGTGTCTCAAAAGAACTGGCAAAGGAACTTCAGCCTAAAAACTTCAAGAGAAGTACCTGTGATGCTGCAAATGCAGAACCAAGACAAAAAGCCAAGCGACGCAAAGTGTTGAAACTTAGCAGTAAATGATCCTCTTCAAAAGATAACATGTCAGTTTAATTTGTTAAGAAAGAAGACCTATTTTCCAGTATTGATTCGTTCACATTTGTTACATTAGCGCTTAATGAATCCCACAGGAGGTAACGTCCGAAATGTGGGTTAGGCTATGTTTATCTATAGTAGGTTCTCTGAACTTACGTACCGTCGTCGCCATTCGCGACGATCCTTGAATTGATTATCATTTATCATTAAAAATAAGATCTTACAAGGTCTCTCTATTTTAAATGTTCCAGTATAATAGGCAGACCATTAAATGCTCATTAAGAACCCTTGCGTAGTTCTAAAAAATTAATTGTAATATGAGAAATAATAATGATAGCAACTACAATGAATAGTATTACTAAGAACACACTAGTGGTAAAGCACCTCACAATGTATGGTGGAGTTGGAGAAGGCAGAACTTTATTAACGCAAGTTCCAAATTTCATATTCGTAGGTGTTTGGACAAAGTAAACAAATATTTAAAAATATTGAATGTGATTTGATAGAATCTGATGTTCTTTTAAGAATGAAGCATGCCATTCTTTGTTTAATAATTTGTTTCTTCAGGTATCTTATAGTGTAATATTTAGCCCATATTTAACTTGTGTGCTCGACAGATTGAAAAGCTTTTTTAAATGTGTCAGTTAAGTTTGTCTCGAATCTTGATTAGTGTCATTGAAAATAACCTGATGTTCTTATAAGTACACCTTTAATTGTATATTTAAAGTACGATGTGGCTGGTGAATGTGTATTTGTATAGCATGTTATTTCACTGTGCTGGGTAATTTGTATTTTTCATGTAATATGCCTTTGCTGGCAAGCCCTAGTGTTCTCAGTGCACTATGTCTTCTGGTGTGGGCTACAGCAATTTTGATACTTTCATTAACCTGTCTCAGTCTCATCCTTGGCTTCTTTGACAACATGAAAGTGATATAGATATTGATTCCCATAGGGAACATGATGGCCTGGCAGGTATCAATTTCTCTCATAGTGCATGGGCACAGCTGGTGGCTCCAGTAGCCTACGCAATGACCTCCACGGTATGCACTAGCTATGCGTCTTGGTAGGTGTGCTATTTACCAAATGATGAGCCCAACTAAGCACACTGGGGCGAAACGGTGGCAACCAGGAAGGAGTTAGCTGGAAAATGTATAATGTCCAATTACAGACCAACAATATTGGTCATTTTCACACCAGGCAAATGCTGGGGCTGTACCTTAATTAAGGCCACGGCCGCTTCCTTCCAACTCCTAGGCCTTTCCTATCCCATCGTCGCCATAAGACCTATCTGTGTCGGTGCGACGTAAAGCCCCTAGCAAGAAAAAACAATATTGGTACTGACATGAAATTGACCGAGGTATGAGTGATGCTAGTAATGCCATTCCTTATGCAGCCAGTCTCTGTCATGGACGGTGTGAAAATATTGCTCATAGAGTCAGTCGGTGTGTTCTTTTTAGTGAGCTTGGCAGAATGATATGTAATAGCAACTTCTGGCTCAGCGAGAACAGCAACGGGGAACTACCTTACTTCTCATTTCCCTAATAGGCCTCTTCAGTGACACCTAGGCCACCTATGACAGCTGATGGTGGAACTTTTGAGGATCAAACCAGCCTCCGAGCTGAGCACTTAACATACATACGTGTTGTGTATTGATGTGATTTACCAACAAATGTTGCTTTAATTTTGTAATTTTCAAGTGTACTGGCTGTAGGATTATGTTAGTCATGTTCATATTTAAAGTAGAATTCGTTGCTGAATTCCTTATTTTCTGAGTACGTTACGCTATTTCAGTGCTATGAGTTTTTTCTTGTAGTGTGTTGCCTGTGCACTGTTCGTTTTTACCAACAAATATTAATTAAATGTTGTCAATTTCAAGTGTTGGATGGTTATGTTACTGAGTCATGTGATATTTAAAGTTGGCCTGGTTACTGCATATCTTATTTACTAAGCGCAGTATATCATTTCACTCTTATGAATGTTGTGTGTGTTTTTTGTAATGTGTGGTTGTTTTACCAACGAATATTAATTACGGTACTTACATTTTGTCATTGTAGGGTTATGCAAGTTGGTTGAATACTTTTTCGATTTTGATATATTATTTTAAGGTCTGATAGGTTGTAGTTGGTCTTGGTTCATCGATACTGTCTCATTCATGGTTGATGATAAAGTTACATTTGCGCAGTGCTGTTGATGTGGGTTCATGATGCCGATGTTGTAGGTTACATATGGCGATCCCATGTGAGGTCTTGCTATTTTCGTTTAATCGGGTCTCCTGCTCAAGCCCAGATATGGTACGGTATTATGTATGTATGTGTATGTTGGGTATTCAGCCCGAAGGCTGGTTGGATCCTCAAAAGGTTCACCATTAGCTGTCATAGATGGCCTAGGTGTCACTGAAGAGGCATACTAGGGAAATGAGGAGTGAGGTAGTTCCCGTTGCTTTCCTCACTGAGGCAGAAGTTGCAATTGCACATCAGTCTGCCAAGCCCACTGAAATGCGTGCACCAACCGACCTTATGAGCGACATTTTCACACCATTCATAGCAGGGACTGGCTGCATAAGGAATGGCATTAATAGCGTCATTCATACCTCAGCCACTTTCATATTGTCAAAGCCAAGTATAAGACTGAGACAGGTCAATGAAAGTAACAATTTTATTCTAGCCCATACAAGAAGACATAGTGCACTGTAAACACTACATCTTGCCAGCAAAACCACCCACATTTTATCTGCGATTTACCTAGATTGAACCACATACTTATTCCTGTCCTTGCTATTCAATTTTCTATCCTATTTAGGGCTTCTGCGATTTACCTAGATTGAACCACATACTTATTCCTGTCCTTGCTATTCAATTTTCTATCCTATTTAGGGCTTCTTCAACTCTATACACTTTCTCAACACCTATTTTCCAAATCTCAAAATTCTCTGCAGGGAAGTACTCTCTTAATTCATTCCCCAGTTCCACTCGCCCACGATTCCTAGGTATCTTTCTCTCCTTTACGCTATCGAATACCGTCGTTTCAACTCTTATACCTTAGCTCATCATTTTTTAGTCGCTGTTACATGATTTGCTTCCACCCATTTCCTAATTATGATTTCTTTGATAACTTGTAAACTATCCCTACAACATACAATTCTGGCAATTTTACTGCCCCCATTTTCTACTATATAGGTTGACTTTCCACGTTCATCTTCCAACAACCAACCATTCAAAATATAAAATACATCTTACGCGCATAAATCTAGTAATTTCCCATTTCTGTTGCAATCTTTATCCCGGGTCTTTCCGTTAACTAATCTTCCTCTACCAAACACAAATACTGTGTTACCGGACGTCATATTGGCTGATATAGATTTCCCATTGTAAAACAGTATTGTTACGTGCTCCAGCGACCGTCAACTTTGTCGCAGCCCCTTTGGTATTTACTGAAAGGGATGACTAAGCCAGCTCGGGGAACGTCCAAGCCCGCCCGAGAACATGCCGCGGCAATTCTTCTATCGTTCCCATCGTCTAATTCCATCTTCAGCCGAATCCTGAATATACTAGTAGCCCGTCATCGAGGTATAAACACAAGGCCGCTGTGAGTGAGTTATTGTTGTGTCGGAGTGGCTGGACTGAAGACGACCTATGGAACGGAAGATTATACTGCCTTAGAGTACTGTGTGTGTGCTTCTGTAGACTGAGAACTGCCGTGCAAATCAGCGTCTGGAGTAGCTTTCGTGAAAGTAATTGGAACAGTGTTAACAGTCGTTTTTTAGAAGAACTGTTCTGCTGCTTAGTACTGTTTCACTGTGTAAATTACTGGAGTCGAACTAACGAATAGTCATCTTGTGTTGTGTGGCCCATAGCTCTGCCATCAAACCTAGTTGACTGCACTCACCTGCGGTGTGGGGTGACTGGACTAGTGGCCGGTTTCTGGAATGACAGTTATCTGTAGATGCGTAGTTATCAGTGACTTAACATGGTGATATGTTTAAAACGAGTTTCCGAAACAACAGTTATCGGCTTCTTCACAGTTATCTGCGCAACGACTAGTAACTGCAGCTAAACTCTATGTTAGAACTGATTCCAACATATACCGCTATGAGGCGCCACTCGTACTAGGTCTTATATTAGTTTCGAAACATTAATACGTGATAATGAACTGGTTATAATATATTTACAGTCATTCATTGTAGTTCTAACGTGCTTGGGTGTGCTGGAGTCGACATTATTTTGGTCAGTACATTTACTTCCACGTTATCACTGGCTTTTAGTCACTGATTCCACTTCAATGGTGTCATCTGTCCCTGTCATCTGTTTAGGTTATAGCCTTCTCGGAGTATGACGCCTCTAATGTAGATGTATCTTGCAATACGGGAAATGAATAGTCAAATAAAATAGAACTCGAATCAAATGAATTTTCATGAAGCTCAAGTTGATCTTTCTGTGTACAGTAGAATTAATGTTAAGATCTCTTTCGTCAGGCTTTGATTCATGTGTCCCACCAACAGTTAGTTAACACCCAGTCTGAAATTATGAAATATTTACATTTGTATTAATAAATATTTTGGGTACCGGTATGCATTTAATAGAAGCCTGCTGAATAATATATATCGATTTTTCATTGCTTTTTTAATGTTATTATATTCTTTAACCGGTGACGTGAGGTCTCATAGACTCCCAGTGAACATAAAACATCTGGACTTAATTCAAAATCTTTCAGGGAGCTGTAGGTTATGTCATCTTATCTGTGTGAAGACACTTCACACCCTAGGTCGGGGTTAGCTCGCTAGGGTCGATTGAAATTCTCAAGTGGACTTCACGTCAGCAGTTACGAGAGTATTTTTGTCAATGCATGTTGCGTGCTCAGTGTAAGTAAAACCTGAAATTACTAGTCCGTTGTCGGACTCATTGGCCGAATGGTCAGCGTACTGGCCTTTGGTTCAGAGGGTCACGGGTTCGATTCCCGGCCGGGTCGGGGATTTTAACCTTCATTGGTTAATTCCAGTGGCTCGGAGCTGAGTGTTTGTGCTGTCTGCAACATCCCTGCAACTCACACACCACACACAACACTATCCTCCACCACAATAACACGCAGTTACCTACACACGCCAGATGCCACTCACCCTCGTCGGAGGGTCTGCATTACAAGGGCTGCAGTCGGCTAGAAATAGCCACACGAAATTATTATTATTATTATTATTATTATTATTATTATTATTATTATTATTATTATTATTATTATTATTATTATTATTATTATTATTATTATTATTATTATTATTATTCCGTTACAGTTATTATGAACTACAAATTCTCAGTTCGAGGAGTACATTAGGGAACTACAGTACTGATGAAA
Organism: Anabrus simplex; assembly: GCF_040414725.1. Classification (NCBI taxonomy): domain Eukaryota; kingdom Metazoa; phylum Arthropoda; class Insecta; order Orthoptera; family Tettigoniidae; genus Anabrus; species Anabrus simplex. The sequence goes on from NC_090267.1 coordinate 225,642,199, forward strand.
AATTGAGTGATATGGCAATTTTCTTTTGGCTGTTGGAGATCGCAGATTGTAATGCTTTCGTGTTGTCAAAGTTGTGCCATGAAAGCCAGGAAAAAATGGAAATCTTGAAGGGTTTGGCATCTGATCAGGTGAAATTACATGTCAAAGAAGAATGATAAATGAGTGAGTTCCCAGAGAGATACGAACGGGAATAAGCAACATTTTGTACGTAAGACTCGGCGTCCAGATACGGCATATGCGCGTTTTAAGTAGGATTTTTCGGTTTGTTTGCAATCTACAAAAAATCTGCAACAGTTGCAGCGGGAACAAATGGATATCGCACAATTAGTGCAGAACTACAGTACCGGAATGATAGGTTCCAAAGTGTGCTGCACGTTTTCTTGTATGGATTTTTTCGTTTACGCTTGTTGTGTTCTGAATCAGTGAAAAGTGATCTGTTTGGAAATTGCTGTGTATTTTTATAATTTTACTGACGACAACGATGAAGGTGCAATTTAGACGATGACTGCGTACTGTGAATAAGAAAGAACGGGAAATATATATAATGTTTGTATTATTTCATCATACATACTGTATATTCATATTATGAGAGATTATTACATGCTAATCAGATTGATTGAGATGACTGTGTACATATTTGCTAACCATTTTTCATTGTAGAAAACTTCTGCTAGTAAAAGTAACTAGATATTACCAAAATAACCCTAAAAACATTTGCGTAGAGACATCTATTGGAGGACGACAGATACTAAACATGACGATAACTGCACTGTTTATTACCAGGACTTATAAATCTCGATTTAAGTTTCCGGAAACTCATTAAATTTAACAGCGCATTTAAAGTTACAAGCGCATTTAGGTAACTCACAGGTAACTGTGGTGTACCAGAAACCGGCTATAGGAGAAGTGAAAGTAAAGGCGAGCCTCTCAATAGGATTTAAACCATCCCCAGATAATATCAATGAGCCGGACCGCCTGCTGTGTGAATAGAACAGAGACTTGTAAATAGTCAGCAATTAGTGATTGGTCATTCATGAGTGTACAGAATGGTGGGTGCGTTTATTGTGTCATCCTGAAATAAATTAGAGTAATAAAACAGACGTTGTTGTATTCGTAGTACTGTTATGACGTCATAACCTGAGCAGAAATGGCGAACAATGCGGCTATAAAAAGTTAACTTATACAGACCATGTTGGACTCGAAGTGTTGTGGAAAACACGTTATATTTGCTTACCTAAAATGTAATTGGTATTATATAACATACAATGTTCTGCCGAAGAGTACTGATAACGTTATACTGACTAAAAGCTTGTTAACATAATTTTTTGATAAGCGAGGAATGTTTGTGACGGACAGATGAACTTGAAACTGAGGGAGAGGTGAACTTCCTCAAGCCGCTATCAAGAGAAAAGATCAGAGAAGCCTTTACTGAATACTTTGTGCTGCCAGATGGAATACAATCTTATAAATTGGAAAGTGTTTATGCCAGATTTTGCTGATCGAGCCCGCCTGGTGGCCGTGATCGTTAAGGCACTGAAGTGTAAACGGTCTGACACCGTGGTTAGCCGGTTCAAGTCCCGTTGGTCGAAAAAATGTTCACCATCAGAATGTTGGCCGGCAGGGTAGGAGAGGTGGTGGTATACAATTTCTAATCACTAGATTGCGTGCCAAAAGCCTGGATTAAATTCCAAACTTCTCCGCAGTGCTCATATGGAGTAAGGGCATATGACGCTGTTGATGGGGATTCTTCCGTCGGATGGAGACGTTAAGCCGTGAGCAGACCCCTTGGTGCTATTGGAGAGGAATAGGTGATGTGCCGGCACCGGGTTTCACCCTCTCCCTACTATCATAAATATATATATCACGTCATCCGTTTCATCTCATTAACTCCTCTGATGAGGCTGATGTCAGGAAGAGCATCCGATCATAAAAACCCGGCACGACAGATTCATCACACCTCATACCCGACCCAGTAGAGAAAAGGGACCACGGTTGGACAAACAACAAAAAGCGATAACTTGTGAATTATAAAATAAAATTTCTTTAACATACCTCAAGCACATACGCCAAATTTCAGAATTCAAATACAGATTTTATATCTGTACAGATATGAGATTGCGTTTTTTGGCTATTTGTTTTACGTCGCACCGACACAGATAGGTTTTATGGCGACGATAGGAGAGGAAAGGCCTAGGAATGGGAAGGAAGCGGCCGTGGCCTTAATTAAGGTACAGCCCCGGCATTTGCCTGGTGTGAAAATGGGAACCACGGAAAACCATCTTCAGGGCTGCCGACAGGGTGGTTCGAACCCATTATCTCCCGGCTGCGTGCTCCTAACTGCACGGCCTACTCGCCCGGTAGTTTGCGTTTTAAGTAGTTGTTTTGTGATATATCATGCAAACGTTACTTGCATTCTAATAAAAAAGAATAAGGTAAAGTATAAGACAAAGTACAATAAAATTTAGGCCTACACAAATAATAGGGCTACTTCTCGTCGATATCTAGGCATCGGCCCCAAACCGAATCATTCGATTAAAGCATGATGGAATGATCAATCATTGGCACTACCCCAGGTAGTAAACAATCCACCGTTGTCAAGAACGTCAGCAAGCTTTTGGATTCTGGGGTTTTTGGGTATTTTTTAGATATCCTTAGATATTTTATTGCTTCTACCATCAAGTACAGAAAATGTAAACTAGATATTGTCAGTAATAATAAAAATAATCTACAGACAATATCTTAGCCATTACAGTCATTAGAAAAAAATATTTTAGCTACCTATATTAGGTCAGTTTTGAAATACCGGTACCACATTCTAGATACTCTTCCACACTATACAATGCCTTTTTCCTTAAACATTGTGACAGTACCCTGTTAAATGCACTATTGTCTAATGTTCGAATACCTATTACACTGATCAGGTTCTAGAGGAATCAAATCTTTGTTATGTGAAGTTTGACTAGCACTTCTTATGATAGACCATGCAGCTTTGCATTTATTGTTCGCACTTTAGATATACCTGCCATTTGCTGCAGGTTTAGCCTCATGTATATGTTTTTGATATAATTTCCTGTAGTTATTGAAAATGTCTTTATCCTCTAAATTATTATTTAGTTTATACTTATTATAATAAGCTAACATAATGCTACGCATTTTACCCAAATCAGGCGTAAATCAGTTTTAACCCTATTTCTTCGCTTAGAGCTGTTGCCCTTAATAGTTACAATTTTTCAGGGAAGGCTGAATTAAAATATATAATTATCATGTTAATGAAATAAGAAAATGCAAAGTTGACATCACTCATGGCATAAAGGCTAGTTCAGTCTGTTCTTATTAATTTGTCTTCGAATTCATTAACCCCTTTAACTGATATGACATGTCTGATGCATTTTAATTCTTTTAATGAATCAAAAACCCTTATCTTACAGTTACTTTTAAATTCAACCCAAATACGACCATGGTCTGACAATAAATCTTGTCCTAGAAACAAACATTTATAAAATGATTTGTGTACATTGGTCACAACATTATCTAGGCATGCATTATTTCTTGTGGGTTCACCATGTGTACAATATAAGTCATGCGATCTTAAAATATTAAGGAAGTTTTGAGTATTTTGTGATACATCTAAGATATTTATATTGAAGTCACCAGCTATAGCAATCTTTTGATCATATTTACAAGTTAAATAAATCAACCTCTCTAACTGTGATATAAATAATCTACGTTGCTGTTAGGGGCACGATCCACAGATCCTAAAACAAAATCATATTCACACAATCTAATAGCTACTGATTCACATAGGTTATTAATGCAAAAGAAAAAAATATATTACTTCAAATTTAAGTGATTTCTTAACATATATTGCAGCTCCACCATGTGTTAGGGGGAAGTCTCTATTAAAAATACTTCCTAATTGAATATCGTGAGGTATATATAGATTGGTCTCATCTTTAGTCATCCAGTGCTCATTTACACACAAAATATCAGTAGGCGTTTTATTGAGTATTACGTCTAATTCATCCAGTTTATTTCTAATTGACTGTAAGTTAATGTTGATCATGATTGTTTCTAGTTTTGTTTCTACAGGTTCATTGATTTTAGTGAACTGATGAGAACCTAACCTTGTCTGTCTACCTTGCACATTAATACTATTCCCCAATAAAACCCGTCTAGACTACCATAAGCATTAATATAATTCCTTGACTCTAACACAACAGACCGACCGACATCGGTCACTTTCTCTAGTTTTTTAGAGGAATGGGAAAAGTTTTACACTCTACATCTTTAATTGCATTAGCAAACTCTAATATACTATTTACAATATACCTTTTTCCCAACCTATTTAGGTGCAGGCCATTTCAGGTACAAAATCTTTTTCCTAAATTACTTATATCTACATATTTTACATTCTTGAAGTGCCTGCATATTTTCAAAAGTTCTTAATTAACCTTGATTACCTCCTTGTTAACACAAGACCATGCCGGAAGATCGTGTCTATGAGGAACCGAAAATACTGCAACATTGGTGTGATGCAACTCCTGTAGTCTTGATCTGAGGAAAGAGATCATTCCTCTTGCATTATTTCTTCCCACGTCGTTAGTCCCTGCTAGATAAACAGCAATCCCCGTAGCTCCTAAATGTTTACAGTATTTTTTACTCTCTGAAGTTTTATCATTAAAATTTGCACCAGGCTTAATCACAGCAGAAACATCATGCATACTGTTTCTAATTAGTTCTGTAGCAATATTCCTCCTCTGACTATCGGCAAAAAGTTTTATCTTCACAGATCTCCGCGAGGTTTTGCAACTTGGTTTTACAAAATTCTTGTTACTTTCACTTCGAACATCCAACAAATTCATTCCAGAGGTGTTATCTACAGATTCATGAGTGCCACTTGCAAGGGGTTCAAACCTATTCTTTAAAACAGGAAAGTGACAATCGTCCTTTATCTGCTTTCTGAAGCCCGCGTATTTTACCGGCACCGATTCCCATCGTCCACAGTTTTTAGGCCTAATTGTTTCAGTTCGGACAGGTTCATAATTCGAATCCAACTCGACCTCTAATCCACGGTAACAATCTGGGCTTCAAGCCCCACTTTTTACCATTTCTGAGCTCTCCGCTCAACTTTACCAAGGCATATTTTTGTTCAAAGTGCAGAAAACCCCTTCATTCAAGGAGCCTTTGCTCAAAAAACCATATCATGCCTCCTAGAGGCACTTTTGCCGCATATAAAAGAGCTGACCCGCTCTCAATTTTCTGAGCCTATCAAAGGCCACAACAGACTTTACCATTAACTGTCCTCAAGGCACACTTACAAAGAAACAGGGGTATCTTGTACCCAACCTACTGGGCCTTAGTAGAAAAATAACAGGTTAAGTTAATGGCCCAAAATGCAAAATGAATGGTGGCGTGAATTTGCACTCCTACATGAAACTTCTTAAAACCTAAGAGGCACTCGGCCGATGAAACAGGGGCTATTCCCAAACTAGGGAGGTGACTCGTATACAGAATAAATTTAACACATTAAGGAAGGGTAGAAAATCGGTTACGAAAACGTAGTCACCTCAAATCAAAATGGAGAGGAGCTCGAGAGGGTAAAGCACTCCCTATCCCCGCATTACGGTTAAAGATATATGAAATTTTTACCAAAGCGACGGAGAATTACTTGTTTGAAGTTAGGTTACATAGTAAGGGTTTCGGACCTTCCTCGAGGGTTAAACTGCTGAGCTAGCAAGAAATAAAGATGTTAAGCGGCCATTACCTTACTGAAGAACTGCTGCCTGAAGAAAGAGGCCCTTCCTGCCTCCTGTTACATGTCCATACACTAAGTTAAATATTGATGATGTGGCAAGAGGCAAGAAAATCAGCAGTTTTTATATCCTCGGGGAAGATTAGAGACCATTCATGAATAATTAAGACACACCCACAGGCGTTTATTGGCTTAAGTCCACACTCACACACAAAATCGAAGAAGAAAGACACGATTGGTCAAAAATTAATTACAGAAATAATTGATTGGCTAACTTCAAAACTGGCGGAAAGAAAAGATTAATATTGCCAACCCACAAGTGAAAGAACGAAATTTAGTAATAAGGAAAGTTATGAGTACAAAATATCTTCAAAAAAGTTCCTTCACTTCGCCCCAGGATGCAAGATCATAGTTTTTTTGGTAGAGACATCTATAAGAGAATGTCAACACTTCTTGATCAAATGGAAAACAAAACAAATTCAAATCCACACAGTATTGACAACTTCATAATCACAAAAGTTACGGTAGTGACATCTGAGAAACTTATGAGTTGATCCAGTTTTTAAAGTTCAGAGTTTCTCCTGTAGAGGAGGACTTTAAGGCGGAAAATTCAAATGTGCGGCGTAGAGGTGTACCAGCTGGTACAATTATTATTATTATTATTATTATTATTATTATTATTATTATTTTCATCTTAAATTCTTAACAGATTTCCTGAATTCTAAGTCGATTCTTTATCTTCTTCTTCGGTTAAGCCTACGATGGACCACGTGATTCTTAACTCCGGTGAGCTTTTTTCTTCCTCTTAGCTCAGTATTCCTTCATTCTAGCGCCATGGATGTCTTTTCTTTCTTGAGTCCATTTCACTCCTATTCCTGGACGCAATGATTTAGCTGTTAGTGACTGGAGAGAGTCAGATGTTTTGATTAACTTTCTGAACTTATCTCGGTTGTAAATGTCAATGTGATCAATGTTTAGGCATTGCAAGACTTTCCGAACTAAATATATTATTCTATAATCTATTATGGATTTGGTGCCCCTACCCTCCCATGTGTAGTGGTGAATAGCCTTATGCTTGAAGAATGTATTCATCAGTGCTAAACCCGTTCTAGCACAGAAGTCCAACAAACGCTTCCCATTTCTATTAGCTTCCATATCTTAACCACATTTATCAATCACCCCGTCGTATCCTTCAGTTCTATTTCCAAATCTCGCATTGAAATCGCCCATTAGCACTGTCCTATCCTTGCTGTTGACCCTGACTACGATGTCGATCAATGTTTAATAAAACTTGTCAAAGTCATCCTCATCTGCATCCTCACATTTTAAATAAACTGAGATAATTCTCGTCCTAAGTCTTCCAACTGCAAAATCTACCCACATCATTCGCTCATTTATGTGCGTAAAATAAAATATGTTGCGTGCAATAGTATTCCCGATAAACGGTCATATACCACACTCTGCACTTCCCTTTTTAATACCTGTCAAGTACACTTCATAATCTCTATCTTTTCCTGATCATCTCCCCTTACCCGAATGTCATTAACTGCTAATACATCCAGGTGCATCATCTTTGCTGACTCAACCGGATCTACTTTTTTCCATAAGCCCCATTAATATTGATAGCTCCCCATTGACTTCGATTTCGTACGCCAAGTTGTTTCCCGCAACGGCTGGGAAATGGGCGTGCGCCTCCGATGCTCCTATAGGTCCGAGGCTTGCTCAAAACATTCTGAGCGTTCTCGGTGAAAATTCTGTGAAGCAGGATGCTACCTTTACATACACATAGTCCAAACGAGGATCCCTCCTCGAACGGGTGCCTCTTGCTAAGCTGCATTTATTTAATTTATTAATTCAAAGTTGTCTTCCAGGAAAACGAAATCATTCTTGGAAAGATGTGAAAGTCACAGGAAGCTAGGTCGTGTGAATAGGCAGGGTGATATGGCACCTCCACGTTTAGTGAGAAACTCGCGACATCTCACGCTTACACATACACACACACACACACACACACACACAGTGCATATGAAAATGCACTGTCAGGTGGTCACCACTACTTTAGTAGCGTTAGCGACGGCCTCAGTGACTTGATGATGCTCCTAATGGAAATATTACACCGTACTATTCATGATTTAATTCTTTAAACCATTGTGTACCTTACGTGATATACAAGGCGTGGAAGAGTATAGTGCAGTGTACGAGGGCGAATCAAAAATAAGTTACACTAGCTCGCCGCGAGAGCACGCTGTGTGTTGTGACCGTGGCCAATGTGGAGCAATCTACAGTAACTGCTAACACGTCCGATAGGAAGATTAGTGTGGTGTCCCGACGTGTTTTGTGTGCAGAGCGGGCTAGACTCAATGGCGCGTCAACTGGATGTTCACGCCAAATTGGAGGAGCGTGCAACGATCAGATTGCGATGGACTAAACGCCTCATTTTCAGGGACATTCATTGTAAAATCACTGGTGTATATGGTGAGCGTGCAATTTCCCATCGAGGTTCTGTAATGTGGTGTAAGCAATTTGACGCGGACGCACGAATCTCACGGACGAATTTCGCTAAGGAAGGCCCACAACGTTCATTACCATTGCAAATGTTGACCTGTGGATGGTATCATTAGAAAGAATCGGCGCATAACACTGCAGAAATTTGCCAACATGCTGAACATTTCGTATGGCAGGTTATTGTCCATTGTTCACCAGCACCTTCGATTTTGTAAACTGTGTCAAAGATGGGTCCCACGCTGCTCATCGATGTTCTAAAGGGCAAAGTTTCCAAACATCACTGGCAATTTTGTAACGGTATTCTCTGGAGTGCAAAGAATTTCTACGGTGAATCATCACAGGTGATGGAACGTGGGCCCACAACTTTACCCCGAAACGAAATAAAGCGAACATCGATGGAATGGGTGAACACCACATCGCACCACATCACCACCACGAAAGAAGGCCAAGGTCCAACCTTTAGCAGGAAAGGTAATAGCGACAGTGTGCTTTGACATGGAGGATGTGCTTCACGCGGAATTTATGACGAAAGGCATGAAAATCAATTCGGCCTCGTATTGTCAAACGTTGAACCAGTTACCTAAGGCAGTGAAAGAAGAGCGGCGGGGGAAATTGAGCACCGGTTTGGTTTTGATACACGATAACGCACACCTCACACGACCCGCCAAATGTCCGAACTACTGCAGCGATTCAAGTGGCAGGTATGGCAAGATCATCCATACAGTCCAGACTTAGGGCCATGCGATTTGCATGTGCTCGGTAAGCTGAAAAAGGATCTCGATGGACGACGATTCCGAAACGCTGAAAAGGAGAAAGTAGCTGTTTCCAGGTGGTTACAAAGCACTGGACGTGATTTCTACCCATCCGGAATCGAAACGTTGGTTGACCGTTCCGATAAATGTTTAGAGTATCTTGGGGATTATGTGGAAAAGTGAATTTACATTGTATGTTGTCATAGCCGTGGTGCCTGTGTGTGGGTGGTTTCATAAATAGCCATAACTTGGAAGTGTAACTTACTTTTCGATTCTCCCTCGTAATTTTGCTGCAAACATAAGAGTTATTGCGAGGGATAATTTTGCCAAGAGGTCTTGTCTTAAAGCTAATATACCACTAGAGAAATTAGAGCACCCTGCTATTGAATAATGGATGAATTAAATCATCGTATGTTGAATAGATGACTGCCGATATTATTATTATTATTATTATTATTATTATTATTATTATTATTATTATTATTATTATTATTATTATTATTATTATTATTGATCAATTCATAACCCCATGGCACTACACCCCTTGAAGTGCCTTGGCCTACCAAGCGACCGGTGTTCAGCGCGAAGGCCTGCAGATTACGAGGTGTCGTGTGGTCAGCACCACGAATCCTCCCGGCCGTTATTCTTGGCTGTCTAGACCGGGGCTGCTATCTCACCGTCAGATAACTCCTAATCACGTAGGCTGAGTGGACCTCGAACCAGCCCTCAGGTCCAGGTGAAATCCCTGACCTGGCAGGGAATCGAACCCGGGGCCTCCGGGTAAGAGGCAGGCATGCTACCCCTACACTTCGGGTGTGGCATTGGTCAATTCAGAAGCGGAAATTTATAACATTAATTCCTAACACATGAAGCGTTATTTAACAAAATACGCTTGTTATGTGATATACTTTGGACAATCAACTGTCTATGCGGCGTATTTTTAAATTGTGTCTCTTATCGGTACTTATAAATTTTGGTGAATTATTGCATTCTTCAATGGACCTTGTATTCGCGGCCTAAACGGAGCTGTGATATTACCACGATGATATGAGACTGGAATTCTACTATGAACTTTGTATCTGGTGGACTCTGCTAATTTAGTGCAGGAGCGCTTTGAACTGTTAGCCTACTCTGTCTATATTTGGCGAATTGGACCTTTCGTCACATAGTAATTCTGCATGTTATTAACCCTAATGGTATTACGGTATTGTGGACAGCTACACGAAATTCTACGCCATCTATGAGTGTATATAGCTACTGCTGTGTGTGTTTAGACAGCGCCCACCAGGGCGAGTATCGGGACTAGTCCGTGTCGCTCCTAGCGGGAAACTTGGAAGTGCGTCAGTCTACGCTTTCAGGTTTCGAAGGCAGACGTTGTCTCGACCAATGGCTTACGTTACCAATGCAAATACAATGCATCTGCAGACTGGTATAGGGTGACGCCCTAAAAAACCTCCCCACCTCGGGAATTATGCTTTTATTAACGTACTGTAGTTGTACTATAGTTATTCTAGTGTAAATATGTAGTTGTAATAATGTGAATATGTAAATTTTATTTCTTACTGGTGAGTTGTAGTTATAGTTCGAAACACGGTTGCCTTACCTAGGCATGTATGAATTAATGTAAGTACGCCTTTATCATTTCCTTGTGCACATATTTTTGTCTCACTTGTGTAAATTTGTTATATGATCGTGCGTGTAACCTTTGTGATTTTAAAATATATCTTAGTTTTGTGGTAAGGCGTCATGTTTCAAGTGTGTTCGGTGTGTAACGAAGAAGACCATTATTGCCTAGGTAATTTCAAAATTCCCTTCCGCCTTGACTAAGTTTTTAATCAGGCCAATCAGAAATTTTTGTATTTGTTTTTTCAGCCAATAATGCGCTTCTTGTAACTTTTAAAACTATCCAATAAAAATGAAAGGGTGTGTCCGGAATTAGTCCAGAGCCGTCTCGAACCGTCAAGTTGCCTATTATCTTTAGAAATGAGCCTTACATCTAAACTTTCATGTTTTTCATCTTTAACTTTTTCGTAGCTTACAAATTCTTCTTTCGCCAGAATGAATACCCCCCACCCACCATTCCTATCCTATCTCTACGATACACACTCCAGTACCGTGAGAAAAATTCTGCATCCATTATATCATTTCACAGCCATGATTCAACTCCTATTACAATATCTGGTATATATATATATATATATATATATATATATATATATTAAATTACTCAATTCTATTCCTTTCTTTCAATACTTCTACAGTTCAACACTAACACTTTCATGTCGTCCCTACTTGATTTCCAGTTCCCTGTTCCCTTATCACCGCTCCCTAGGCCAGCCCGTTTCCCAGAATGTACCTCCCTATTAGCCTTCCAAACAAATTTCCTAACTTATACGTACCACTGCGGTTTAAGTGAAGGCCATCTGAGCACAGATCCCTATCTCCTACCCACCCATTAGGATCTAGAAATTTTACTTCCAGTTTCCCACATACCCACTTCATACTTCCATTAAAATCCCCAATCACCCTCCAGTCAGTATCCCACCTACACCGTATTCTTCCTTAAAATTCACCCGTGCTGCGTTTACAGATCCCACACATCCCCAACTATGTTGGTACTTATGTCAGCTCTCCTTACGTTGTTAGTACCAACGTGAAACACTACCACCTTGTCCTTCTCCTCCTCACTCTTTCTACTTTCCTCAACATCTGCCTCAACCTAATTCCTAGATATCACTCTACCCTGGTTCCCTTTCCTCCACACACTTTCCCCACATGTCTAACGATGGCATCCCCCATGACCAGAGCCTCAACCCTACCCACCTCATTTGATCCCCTCCCCTCCTGCCATATCTTTCCTTATGGCTGCAGAGTCTACTTCCTCCTCCCTTTCCTCCTTCCCATGACCCTGTTCCACCTGTCTTTTTCATCCTCTACTCGACATTTCCCTTTCCTTCCTATTCCCTTCCTCCTGCTTCCACACATCTCAGCAACAGTTCCCTGTTCCTTATCTTCCCTCTGTTGTTCTACCTGGAGTGACTCGTACCGATTTAGCACAGACACCTGGCCTGAATCTGATCCTGAATAGAGCCCTTAGCCTTAGCCTGCAATCTACTTCCCCTTTGAACATGAGACCACCTGTCTTCTACAACTCAACCCTTTCCTTCATCTCCCTCTTGTACATCTACTGTAACCTGTACATTGTTTGAGGGAGGCCTATCTTCCTTCCTGTCTTCCGTGAGAATCCTAATGATCTCTCTCAAACTCTCCAACTCCTCCCTCATACCCCTCAATGCCTCGTCACACCCACAGCTCCTGCACTTACACTCCTTAGCCATTCTTTACGGAAAAAATGAAAATAAGATAAAATAACTTATGTGCAAAAAATTAACTGAGGTATATATTTTCTGGGATAGTACTCAAAGATCACACGAAAATAAGATAATTAATATACGACTACACTAAAATACTACTTCGTCGTAATCTATTTTTGTACAACAACACGCTAACAGGATAAAAACTCTTGTTAATTATTGAATACCGTAAGCAATACACAAGAATTACACAATTCTAAACTGCAATTAACCCTATACTAATAACAACAACATAATTTTAGTAAGAGATTATATACGGATACCTCTACCAGGACGAATAGAAATGAATAGTGTGACGACTCCCTCTGAATCACATGTTAACAGACACAGTGTACATGTTCTCCGCCACCTGCAGCGCTGCTGTCGATAAAAGGGCCAAGTACGCGCGCTTTTCGTCGGCTTACTGTGGAAGTGTGCAAACAGTTTGTGGTCTTTTTCAGTAGTTTTATACATTCTCCAGTTGTATAAGTTCAAAATAGCTGGCATTAACTTTTCATGAACTGAAAAGTGAAAAAGATTATGCATTTGAGATGTAGGACGTATACTTTGACATATGTTTCAATTTACTAACGCGTGTGAATATGCCTACAACTTGCAATGTCCCGGGTTGTAATTCGCATTACAATAAACATTCGAATGATAAGCGTCAATTTTGTTTCACCCCCAAAAGATCCCACTCTATTCTCAAAGTGGTCGAAGGCTATCCCACGTCAACATCTGCCTTAAAGTGGCCTTAAAATGATAGTGCCCTTAACATAATTTTTCAGTCAGATTAGAACCATGGCAAAAGCTGGTTTTCAAAGAGAATGCCAAAATCACAAGTACAGCTCAGGAAAAAAAATACAGCACGCTTACCTTTGATCAGCCACATTTCTTTTGCTAGGTGCTTTAAGTCGCACCGACACAGATAGGTCTTATAGCAACGATAGGATAGGACAGGCCTAGGAGTTGGAAGGAAGCGGCCGTGGCCTTAATTAAGGTACAGCTCCAGAATTTGCCTGGTGTGAAAATGGGAAACCACGGGAAACCATCTTCAGGGCTCCCGACAGTGGGATTCGAACCCACTATCTCCTGGATGCAAGCTCACAGCCGCGTGCCCCTAACCGCACGGCCAACTAACTCGGTCCACCATTATCAAGTTGGGAAGATGAACAAATAGCTCCTTTCACCAGTTCAAAGATTAATGTCATTCATCATTTCTGTGGGTATATTGTTAAAGATGCAAGCGAAGTGATAGGCTGTACAGCATGTATTGGTTCTATGCGAAACTATACAGAGGAGGAACCAACAAGTCTAGACGAATATTTTAACGCATCCAACTATCTTATTTATCCATCGAGTGAATTATTATTGATGTCTTCTCATGTAGAGGAAGTTGTTGTGAGAAATATTAGTGTACAAGAAGCATATGGGGTGAAATAATTCAAGAATGCCTGGATAGTTTACCTTCAATTACTGTTTCTTATAGACTTGGGTGCTGTACTGAACATGCCCAGGACTTGGTACCAAAATTAATTTTTCATTACATACGATGCCGATTTTATTTCCGAACAAAAGAAGTACGGAAAGAAATGCAAGCTTGTACGACCGCAAAACATACCCGGAAAATGTCCAAGGTGTCCAGTTAACTGACTGATGTGGTGAAGTGATGATAAGATTCATTAATTTGAGCATGTTAATATATAATTTAACTTTTTTATGTACGAATTACATATGTATGACATACCGGTACGTAACATCATGAGGGTACCTGCAGAGTTTTAATGTGTTTATATTACGCAGCATGTACACCAACAGTCGAACATGTGTTTTTTTATAGGTTATAGCTGATAATTGCAACTGAGTTTGATTTCGTGGTGTATTAATGAAATAGCTCTATACACACATACCCGTTTGACATATTCGTTAAGAAACTGACGAACCAATTTCAAAAGTAATGTCATGAAATCATTACTAAATGTAAAATATTTCCTACGAATTTGTCACATATTACTTTCAAAACAAGGACATTATAATCGAAATTTGCACGAAACACAGATCGCACATAAACACAGTCATCGGTCAGTAAAGAGAATGCACATTCCTGAAACATAACAATAATAAACACGCGATTTTAAATAATTTATTTAAACGATAAATTCCGAATTAATTCACATCAGATCTCATTTAAAATGACATGTTCAGGGACAGCTGATCCCTGTTTACCTACACCAGCGCCGCGTAGTGTAGGAACATATCAAACAGCAGAAGTCGTCACACTATGTACTTCTATTCGTCCTGCCTCTACTATACCGATACTACACAAATATTCTACAATAATAAAATAACCACAATAGATTCTAAGGAGATATTACTCGTATACTACTGTACAGTAAACTAATAATTTTAAAATACGTTCAGACGTATCCTAATTACAATACCGCTACCGTATGTCACTACTAAGCACAAACAGAAATGAAAATTGCAAGTTTGAAATTTGCATAACTACTGTACTCAAACATTACCAACAAAACTAAATGCTTAGACAGATTATTATTAGTACTATAATTCTGCTCTAATAGAATACATACGAATATAGCAGGCAAGATATGGTACTATCTAAATATATAGTAACGTTATGTACACTACAATTCTCAGCTGAAAGTGGTTATATGAACTTTTACCGCTGGTGGATTACTATGATTTTCCCTACTATGCGAGACGGAGAATAAAAGTGTCCTTAAATGCTGAAAAACAAGAGGTTGTCTACAATAATTTCTGTCAAAACTACGCCGGGGGCTTGAACTGCAATATTATTGGGATATAGTAATTTGATAATTTGATTATTAACTTTTACTTGATGAATAAACGGAGGTGGAAAGTACAAAGTATGCAGGGAACTAAGACTACAAATTATAGGAATAAATTAATCAGCTGATTTTGTATTTATTTACGGAACTACCGTGTGCATGTAGCAACAATCGTCAACAATCCAAAAACTGTTAAGTACCGTAATTATCCAGTGAAATTACCGTGTACCGTATTCTCGTTAACATCTTTTTAAAACGAAGTATACAGGCGTATAGTGTTATTTAATTTAATAAGTTATTACATTCGTGATAGTTTGAACGGATATCTATACAAAATATCGGTAAATTTGTGGCGGAAGTTACAGTGAGTTAGAAGTTACAATAAGTTACAACTCCTTATGACAATCTGCCTTTGTAAGTAATATACCAACGAACCAAAGTTATTTCAAGACATTGTTTTAAAAGTTAATATTATTCCCTACAGTATTTCCTAAACCTAAATTCGAAACAAGGTACACCTAGCTAGCCTACATAACCTAGATAACGTAATCTACTGAGCACAAGCTGAATTACTTGTTATAAAATTCAAATAAATATCACTACTCCCAATTTCTACCAAGAAGCACTAAACACAATCAATCAATCAATCAATCAATCAATCAATCAATCAATCAATCAATCAATCAATCAATCAATCAATCAATCAATCAATCAATCAATCAATCAAGCAAGCAATCAATCAATCAATCAATACTGATCTGCATTTAGGGCAGTCGCCCAGGTGGCAGATTCCCTATCTGTTGTTTTCCTAGCCTTTTCCTAAATAATTTCAAAAAATTGGAAATTTATTGAACACCTCCCTTGGTAAGTTATACCAATCCCTAACTCCCCTTCCTATAAATGAATATTTGCCCCAGTTCGTCCCCTTGAATTCCAACTTTATCTTCATATTGTGACCTTTCCTACTTTTATAAACGCCACTCAAACTTATTCGTCTACCAATGGCATTCCACGCCATCTCTCCGCTGACAGCTCGGAACATACCACTTAGTCGAGCAGCTCTTCTTCTTTCTCTCAATTTTTCCCAGACCAAACTTTGCAACATTTTTGTAACGCTATTCTTTTGCCGGAAATCACCCTGAACAAAATCGAGATGCTTTTCTTGGATTTTTTCCAGTTCTTGAATCAGGTAATCCTGGTGAGGGTCCCATACACTGGAACTATACTCTAGTTGGGGTCTTACCAGAGGTTTTATATGCCCTCTCCTTTACATCCTTTCTACAACCCCTAAACACCCTCATAACCATGTGCAGAGATCTGTGCCCTTTATTTACAATCCCATTTATTTGATTACCCCAATGAAGACCTTTCCCAGCTACTTACAATGATCCCCAAAAGGATCACCCCATCAACGCAGTAATTAAAACTGAGAGGACTTTTCCCGTTTGCGAAACTCACAACCTGACTTTTATCCCCGTTTATCAACATACCATTGCCTGCTGTCCATCTCACAACAATTTCGATGTCACGTTGCAGTTGCTCACAATCTTGTAACTTATTTATTACTCTATAGAGAATAACATCATCCGTAAAAAGCCGTACCTGCGATTCCACTCCTCTTCTCATATCATTTATATATATAGGAAAACTAGCAAGATACCCGTGCTTCGCTACGGTATTATACTGAAATTTATAATTGAATGCTTATTGTTTTAGATATATAATCTGCCGAAATTCGCGATCTGACTCGTTTTTTGCGAGAATCGACCAAAATTCCCGATCTGACTCGTTTTCTATTAGATTACGGCACGTTTCCTCCCATTTTTCAATCTTCCTTTCCAGCAATCGATTTCGTACTTCCCGGGCTAGGCTCAGGTATTCCTCCCGGTCTGTTGGATCCGTAAATCTTTGCCAACTCTTCCTATAATCATATTTAATATGGATCCTTCAGAAGATACGGCGTGGTGTCATATTGGGTGCCTTGGCGGCACTGAACCCGCGGCTGGACTGCATTCTTAGTCATTACCCATCCAGGAGCCGTTTCTAGCGCGGAGCGCACATTTGACGACGGTCCGGAATATAATAATAATAATAATAATAATAATAATAATAATAATAATAATAATAATAATATTATTAATATTATATATATATTATTATTATTATTATTATTATTATTATTATTATTATTATGTGTTGCTGGAATGAATGATAACAGAAAAAACGGGAGTATCCGGAGAAAAACCTGTTCCGCCTCCGTTTTGTCCAGCACGAATGTCACATGGAGTGACCGGGATTTAAACCACGTAACCCAGCTGTGAGAGGCCGGCGCGTTGCCGCCTGAGCAACTGAGGATCCTTATAAGTACATTAAGGACAGAAAAATAAATTGGTCTCGCCTCCTTTAACACCCCAACGCCGTTAAGTTTATTTACCGCCAACCCCCCCCCCCCCCCCCAAAATTAAAAGAAGGCGTGTTTCTTTAAGTTTAAAGGAGATTCCAAACACCAATGTTCACGTCTATTACCTCCAGTTTTGAGATATATGTATCCCCATAAAAATAATTCACATTTTTTACTTCATTTCACACTGCTCCCCCCCCCCCCCCAAGTGAATTTTCCCGCAAAAAATACTTGTTTGTTTAATAGTAAAGGATCTTCTAAGTACCAATTATCGCGACTCTAACTTCTTCAGTTTTTGATTTATGTGTCCACATGAAAGGACTTCAACTCCTTTACACTCCCGCCCCAAAAAATGGTTTCCCCCCAAAAACTCGTTTTTCTTTGTTTTTAAAGGAGATCCAAATACGAATTTTCACGTCTGTAACAACTTTAGTTTTTATTAGATGTATGTATTCTCATAGAATTAAGTCAATTAATTTTTCAATTCTTTCACCCCCCCCCCACTTCATTGGATTTTCCGAGAATATGTGTTTCTTTACTTTTAAAGCAGATTGCAAATATCAAATTTCATGTCTATAACATCTTCATTTTTGAGATATCAGTAGCCTAATTAAAAGGATTCAACACCATTTTCAGTCACTTTTACACCCCCTCCACCCAAGTGGTATTCCCGAAAACTAAAAAATACACGTTTCTTTATGTTTAATAGAGATAAAAACCATTTTTCACTTCTGTAACATGTTTTTAGATTTACCGTAAAATTTCTCATTTAAAAATTTCACCTCTTTTGAGTTACCCTTAAGTGGAGTTTCCAAAAACAAATCACCTATGTTTCTTTACATTTACAGGAGATTCCAAACTCCCACTTTTTACGTCTGTAACATTTTACGTTTCCAAGATATTCTGTAGATATATTCTTTCAAAAAATTCACCCCAATTTGTCACTCCTATTTAACCGCCATTAATTGGATTTTCCAAAAATTAAAAAATACGTGTTTCTTTATTTTTAAAGGAGATCCCTTATACAAATTTTCAGTTCTGTAATATCTTCCGTTTCTGAGATATATGTATCCTCATTAAAGCCATTCAACCCATTTTTCACCCTTTTACACCCCTCCTATTGGGATTTGCAGGAAACAAAAAAATACGCGTTTCTTTATTTTTAAAGGAGATTCTAACTACCAATTGTTACATCTGTAAATTTTAAAGTTTTAAGATGTAGACACACTCATTTTAAAAAATTCACCACCCTTTTCACCCCACAATGTTTGGATTTTCCAAAAACGAAAAATTACGCGTTGCTTTACTTTTAAAGTAGATCCCAAATACCAATTTTCAGGTCTGTAATATCTTCAGGTTCTGAAATATAAGTAGCCTCATTAAAGGCATTCAACCCATTATTCACACTTTTACAGCCTTCCTATTGGGATTTTCCGAAAACAAAAACATACGTGTTTCTTTATTTTTAAAGGAAATTCTAAATACCAATTTTCACATCTGTAAACTTTTAAAGTTTTCATATGTAGATACACTCATTTTAAAAATTCACACCCCTTTTCACCCCCCCCCCCATTATTTGGATTTTCTAAAAACGAAAAATACCTGTTTCTTTATTATTTTTAAGTAGATCCCAAATACCAATTTTCAGGTCTGTAATATCTTCAAGTTCTGAAATATAATTATCCTCATTAAATGCATTTAACATATTTTCACCCTTTTCCACCCTTCCTATTGGGATTTTCCGAAAACAAAAATATACATGTTTCTCTATTTTTAAAGGAGATTCTGAATACTAATTTTTACATCTATAAACTTTAAAAGTTTTGTGATATATATAGATACACTCATTTTAGAAATTCACCTCTTCTCACCCCCCCATTTAATTGGATTTTCCAAAAACAAAAAATACGTGGTTCTTTATTTTTAAAGGAGATACTAAACACCAATTTTCAGGTCTGTAATATCTTCAGTTTCTGAGATATAAGTATGCTCATTAAATGCATTCAACCACTTTTTCACCCCTTTCCTCCTTTCCTATTAGGATTTTCCGAAAACAAAAAATAGGTGTTTCTTTATTTTTAATGAAGATTCTAAATACCAATTTTTATATCTGTAAACTTTCAACGTTTTGAGATATAGATACACTCATTTTAAAAATTCACCCCCCTTTTCACCCTCCCATTAACTGGATTTACCAAAAACAAAAAAATACGTGTTTCTTTATTTTTAAAAGAGATCAAAAGTACCAATTTTCAGGTCTGTAAAACCTTTAGTTTCTGAGATATAAGTACCGGTATCCTGATTAAAGTCGTTCAACCCTATTTCACCCTTTTTCGCCCCTCCTATTGGGATTTTCTGAAAACAAAAAAATACGTGTTTCCTTATTTTTAATTAAGAGCCTAATACCAATTTTTACATTTGTAAACTTTAAAAGTTTTGAGATATAGATACACTCATTTTAAAATTTCACCCCCCTTTTCACTCACTTAGCGACGGAATATTCAAAAATCCTCTCTTAGCGAGCACCTACATCTTAATATGAATGTATCTCCAAAATTTCATTTCATTATGTCCAGTAGTTTTGGCTCGGCGATGATGAATCAGTCAGTCAGTCAGTCAGTCAGTCAGTCAGTCAGTCAGTCAGTCAGGACAAGCTATTTTATATATATAGATATAAAGGTCCGATAATACTGCCTTGAGGAATTCTCCTCTTATTACAGGGTCAGATAAAGCTTCACCTACTCTAATTTTGAGAGATCTATTTTCTAGAAACATAGCAACCCATTCAGTCACTCTTTTGTCTAGTCCAATTGCACTCATTTTTGCCAGTAGTCTCCCATGACCCACCCTATCAAATGCTTTAGACAGGTCAATCGCGATACAGACCATTTGACCTCGTAAATCCAAGGCATCTGCTATATCTTGCTGGAATCCTACAAGTTGAACTTCAGTGGAATAACGTTCCCTAAAACCGAACAGCCTTCTATCGAACCAGTTATTAATTTCAAAAACATGTCTAATATAATTAGAAAGAATTCCTTCCCATAGCCTACATACGATGCATGTCAAACATACTGGCCTGTAATTTTCAGCTTTATGTCTATCACGCTATCCTTTATAAACAGGGGCTACTATAGCAACTCTCCATTCATCTGGTATAGCTCCTCCGACCAAACAATAATCAAATAAGTACTTCAGATATGGTACTATAACCCAACCCATTGTCTTCAGTATATCCCCAGAAATCTGATCAATTCCAGTCGCTTTTCTAGTTTTTAACTTTTGTATCTTATTTTAATGTCATTATCATATGTAAATTTTAATACTTCTTTAGCCTTAGTCTCCTCCTCTATTTGGACATTATCCTTGTATCCAACAATCTTGACATACTGCTGACTGAATACTTCTGCCTTTTGAAGATCCACACATACACACTCCCCTTGTACATTAGTTATTCCTGGAATGTCCTTCTTGGAACCTGTTTCTGCCTTAAAATACATACACCTACCTATCCATTTTTCACTAAAATTTGTATGACTGCCAGTGATTCTTGCCATCATGTTATCCTTAGCTGCCTTCTTTGCTAGATTCAATTTTCTAGTAAGTTCCTTCAATTACTCCTTACTTCCACAGCCATTTCTAATTCTATTTCTTTCCAGTCTGCACGTCATTCTTAGTCTCTTTATTTCTCTATTATGATAAGGTGGGTCTTTACCATTCCTTACCTCCCTTAAAGGTACAAACCTGTTTTCGCATTCCTCAACAATTTCTTTAAACCCATCCCAGAGTCTGTTTACATTTTGATTTACCGTTTTCCACCTATCACAATTACTTATTAGAAACTGCCTCATGCCTGCTTTATCAGCCATATGGTACTGCCTTATAGTCCTACTTTTAAGACCTTCCTTTCTATCACATTTATTTTTGACTACGACAAAGCAGCTTCATGATCACTAACACCATCTATTACTTCAGTTTCTCTACAAAGCTCATCTGGTTTTATCAGCACCACATCCAGGATATTTTTCCCTGTGGTTGGTTCCATCACTTTCTCGATCAGCTGTCCTTCCCATATTAACTTATTTGTCATTTGTTGGTCATGCTTCCTGTCGTTCGCATTTCCTTTCCAATTGACATGTGGTAAATTCAGATCTCCCCGTACAATCACATTTATTTCCTTGTCGTTTCCTACATAGCTGATTATCTTATCAAATTATTCTGAATCCGTGTCAGTGCTACCCTTTCCCGGTCTATACACTCCAAATATATCAAGTTGCCTATTATCTTTAGAAATGAGCCATACACCTAGAATTTCATGTGGCTCATATTTAACATTTTCGTAAATTACAAATTCTTCTTTCACCAGAATGAATACTCCCCCTCCCACCATTCCTATCCTATCTCTACGATACACACTCCAGTTCCGTGAGAAAATGTCTGCATCCATCATATCATTTCTCAGCCATGATTCAACTCCTATTAAAATATCGGTTAAATATATATCTATTAAATTACTCAATTCCATTCCTTTCTTCACAATACTTCCACAGGTCAACACTAACATTTTTATGTCGTCCCTACTTGATTTCCAGTTCCCTGTTCCCTTATCATCGCTCCCTAGGCCACCCTGTTTCCCAGAATATACCTCCCTATTACCCTTTCAAACAAATTTCCTAACTTATACGTACCACTGCGGTTTAACTGAAGGCCATCTGAGCGCAGATCCCAATATATAAAAAGCACTAAATGGAGCACACACCCGTAAAATATCAACCCCACCTCCAAAACCACACCGAGGAATTATATACAGCAGGAACTGAAGGAACTTTATCTTGTCGAGAAAGTCAATAATATATAGATATAAGGCAGAAACTGAGAGAATTATAATCTGAGATGAAGGTGCAAACAACAAAATTGCACGAGAATGTAAATGATGTAAATGAAGTTGTAAAAAATGCCAATAATTGTTATTTAAATTCACTATTTCTTGCAAAGCAGCTGGAAGCGTACGAAAAGGAAAGCATTACTTTTGGCGAGACTACTTTGAAAATATCTGTTTTGTTCCATATTAAATCACCTAATGGTTAGAATTTAATTATATCAGTGGGTTCTCTAAAACTTCCGCACAGGAGCACATTAAGAAATTACATTGACTGCTCTAAATGAAGAGAAAGGAAAATTTTATAATTGATAAGCTAGAGCTGGATCGATTCTTCAAAATATTATAGACTGAAAGGTACTAAATAAGTGTTGTATGATTTAAAACGATTCATTTTTGTGCACTTTTTTCCCTAGTTCATATCATTTTGTGAGTGTATCAGGTGAATATTAAGAGATTTGTGTTATTTCCCATTTAAGGTCATTGAGTAGTTTAGCCGAGTACCGTAAGCTGAACTGTCCGCTAGTTCCAGTTCTAGCGGCGTAACTGGAACTCTGTGCGATTCCATCAGCCGGCCAGCATATCCAGGCCTTGAGCAGTGGCGGCTAAGGCTTGCATCCCTCGCACGATATCTCGCCCCTACCAGCGAAACCAAATCTGGACGGCACTCCAGCTATCCCACACCACTGCGTTGCCGCGCTACCATACTGCTAACATTTCCATCCTCTCCCCTAGATATCTCACCTCCAAACGTGCTCGGCACGCAAGACATCATTGAGGCCGGAATGCTTATTGAGCAGTTCTGCTTTAAAATAATGTTTTTCCCAAACGCTGACAAGACGCAATCCGTGCTCTTTGCTCTTGAAAAACCAAGTTTCTCACTTCGCAACACAAATATGACTATAGCAGCCATACTGAGGTCTTCATTAAGATAAGTTCCAATTTAAGATATTTTAATGATTTAAACAGAAATAACAATAATTAATGTTTATACATTTCGAAATATTTTGAGTGTAATTTGATGGAATCTGTTGATGTTCTTTCAAGAACGAAATATGTTATTGTATTTATTTAAGTTGTTTCATTTTCAGATATAATTCTGTTACCATATGTTTTCTTTTTCAGGTAGTTCATGAATTACTGTATTAATATTTGTACCGGCAGACAGATGAACCTAACAGATAAAAATTAACTGAGTCGAAATTGAAAAGAAATGACTTCATATATCACAAAAAGTAATTTATTTACAAATGAAAATACATATATATTTCCAAAACCTGTCTACTCCACAAAAATTTGAAATCAAATTAACGGCACCAGCAGGTTCTATATCACGATGCCCTTTTATTCCAATAATGATTATGTTCCAAAACGAGCCCATTTCTGTCGAAATTGGTGGATGAAATCGGAGATAATTTCTAAAAGCTACCTATTTAGACAATGAGTATATTCCATAACTTTTTACTCCATTCTGTTCCAAAATCTGCCATTATTATATAGCCATATCGTTGAAGATGTTACATTTTGATACCAAAAGCTGCTCTCTGTGAAAAGTGTATCACTGTGTGAAATTTATCGTTTATCGGGAACTATTCCTTTTTAATGTTCCTAACTTACTGATTATCAATAAATTTGAGGGACAAACAACAATGACACCACGATAATGATAAAATGAAAAGTAGTTTCACTGTTCAACCTACTGCCGTAGTAGTTTTTGTGATATTTGTGGAAAATATTTAAAGTGCTGAGATGTTATCCTTAATTCAAGCGGTCGACGTAATTAGGGCACATAGTTGAAATCGCATTTTGGACTAAAAGGGAAATTAAATATCTGTCTTTGTTTCCCTTCGATGATTATTTATTTTCCATACTGTAATTTTTGTTATTATTTAAAATATTTAATTCGAATATGACTCATTCACGTAGATTATAACTTATATGGCTCATGAATTAAATAAATAAGAAATTTTAAATCAAAATGATGAGCCCTTTTTACGCAGACGGCATTTTCGGTGGTAAAATTCAATAAACAAAACTTAAAAACAATGCTTTAAATTAAATGTAATCCAATATCAATACCAGAGATTGAGTTTGTTGGAAAATTACAGTATTGTCAGAGAATAGAATTTTCTGTTCAGTCTTTGGTTTATTAACATTGTCAGAGAATAATATCAAAAATTCCTATTTAACTTACTGTTCAGTCTTGGTTTTATCATCCACTCAATAAAAGCAACATCGTCTTCAAACGAATATTCTTAAATCCTTCACATTCTTTTGATTGATGTCCGGGGCGCGGTCTTTCCAATGATGAAGTTTTTTCCTGTAAGGACATTTCCAAATGCAAAAAAGGTTCAAATTTGCAGTGAAGGTGTGAGAACACAAAACAGGACAACCTCTCATGATCAAATACTGCATTGTTAATGGAGCTTTATTTCAGATACTGGCTAGTCCAAAAAGAATGGAAATGTAAACTTACCCCAGTCTGGCGGTAAGTCCATACCCATTATAACTTCAAAAATGGAGAAGGTTTCCTGCGCCACAATACCATTGCAGTAAGATATGACTTGGTATTCAATCACTTCTTTCTGTTTAATATACTGTTTAATAAGTCCAAAGTTCCTATCCCAATGTGAGAATGTGTGACCACGAACTGGGAAAGTTGCACGGCTAAATTTAAACAGGCGTAACAACATCAGTTTTCAACATATCTCGCTGAATTTTTCACCAATATTAATTAGATAAAATGACGGACAAACCTACGTATTCTGACTAAAACGTGCCCATTGGTCTATGCGCCCGTTTTATGTCGATCGACTCAATTGTAGCTCTAGAAAGAGGGACAAATAAAGTTACTAATAGGATGAATATGCCAAGAACACGAAAAAATTAATGGTAACATATTTTGATGCTTTGCAATTACATGAAATTTAAAACGCTCCTGCATTGTTATTAATTAAGGTAAATTGAACTCCGACCATTAATCTCATTCATTTAATAACGCTTACAGTTTTATTATTAATACTGTTATGTTTCATTTTATGTTGTCTGCAAGTAATCCCCGGGAATCCGATATGTGGACATAATACGAAAGCCTGCAGACAGTTAACAAATAGAAACATTAATTTTTTCAACGCATTGTTCTGCAAAAGAACATCCAAGTCATAACAAGAAAATGTAATATTAAAATACAAAAATACAAGCCTTCCGATAAGAATCACGAGAATTTCGAAAGAAAACTTAACTCGTAAAGGAATGTCAACAACATGTTGTATTTGAATCATCAGTCCATAGACTGGTTTTATGCAGCTTTCCACGCCACCCTATCCTGTACTAAGTTTTTCATTTCTACATAACTGCAGCATCCTACATTTGCTCTAATCAGTTTGTCATTTCATACCTTGGTCTACCCCTACCGTTCTTACCCCATACACTTCCCTCAAAAACCAACTGCACAAGTCCTGGGTGTCTTAAGATGTTTCCTATCATTCTATCCCTTCTTCTCGTCAAATTTAGCCACAACGATCTCCTCTCACCAATTCGATTCAGTATCTCTTCATTCATGATTCGATCTATCCATCTCACCTTCAGC
The DNA here is from genome assembly GCF_040414725.1 of Anabrus simplex. Taxonomy (NCBI): domain Eukaryota; kingdom Metazoa; phylum Arthropoda; class Insecta; order Orthoptera; family Tettigoniidae; genus Anabrus; species Anabrus simplex. The sequence continues at coordinate 225,668,240 of NC_090267.1, forward strand.
ATTCTTCTGTAACACCACATTTCAAAAGCTTCTATTCTCTTTCTTTATGAGCGAGTTATCGTCCATGTTTCACTTTCATACATTGCCACGCTCCAAACGAATGTCTCCAAAAACATTTTTCTAATTCCTATATCAATATTCGAAGTGAGAAAATGTATTTCCTTAAGAAAGGCCTTCCTTGTTTGTGCTAGCCTGCATTTTATGTCCTCCTTACTTCTGCCATCGTTAGTTATTTTAGTACCCAAGTAACAATATTCGTCTACTTCCTTTAAGACTTGATTTCCTAATCTAATATATCCTGCATCACCTGAATTCGTACGACTGCACTCCATTATTTTTGTTTTGGACCTACTTATTTTCATCTTGTACTCCTCACCCAAGGCTCCGTCCATATCATTCAGCAACTTCTCCAGATCTTCTGCAGTCTCAGATAAAATAACAATATCCTCTGCAAATCTCAGAGTTTTGAAATGCCGTGCCGGCATTCTCTGCCAAAAGTATTTCTGAGACAACGCAAGCTAACACCCGTCTAGGTGACGACCATGTCCGCGGACAGCATCCTACCAGGAGGCCTAATCATCAGGCATCACGGCCAGGAGCGGATGCGCGACGCAGAGAAAGAGCTCTCTACTCTGTTGCAGGTCATCCGTCTACCAGGGAGGGACGGCGTGCCAGGGACCAACGCCGGCGCCCTCAGGAGGAGGACCGAGACGGAGACCAGGGAGGCTACCACCCGGAAGCCGAGGAGGCTAAGGCATAGGGCGGGTAACACCGACCTAGTCCAAGCCACCCAGCCGGAGACCAACGACGCCACCACTAAGGTGGTGCGCGCCAACCCGCGGAGCCGCGACTGTGCGACCCAGGCCGAACGGTTCGGCTCTGCCAGGTTGGCGCAGACCGAGGTCCCGAGCCCGCCAGCGGTGATGTGGTCGAAGTTGACTCAGACCGAGGCCTACCAGGAAGGGCCTATCACCCGGGCGCAATCCAGGAAGGCGCCCTGGAGGGCGGACGGCAGCACAGCAGTGGAGAACGACGCCCCCTGGCGTTCTGAGGCTACCATCAAGGCCAGGCCCCTCAGCATGTCAGTCGAAGTACAGACATCGATGTGCGCCCCACACACAAGGAACGCAGTCGAGTGTCGGCACATACTGGCGCCACCACCGCCAGCCAGGAGGAGGAAGACGCCGTCTCCACAGCGAGATCACCAGCAACCCCTAAGTCACCAGGCCGGGACGAGCGCCACCAGGACGAGGCCTCTTCCCCTGCCGAGAAGAGCCCCCCATCCCCGGGAAGAGGAGAAGGAGGAAGAAGACAACGTTGGCCCCCCAGGAGAGGGCAACCCAGCCGCAACCCAGAACTGCTATCAGGACAGCAGCCGTTGAGGAGGCAATCAGAAAACGTCAGCGGGAAGCGGCAATCAGGTGAGACCGAAACGTCCCCCTCGGCAACTCTTGCAGTGTTTCCGCTGCCTAAGGTGGGGCTACCGGAAGGAGAGGTGTGGGTTCTTAGTGAGGTGCAACTGTTGTGGGGGTGATCACCACTACGCGGCACTTAAAGAGGCGCCGGTGTACGCCAACTGCACGGGTGGCCACCCGGCCCCCATCGCAGTTGCCCAGTCTACCGGGCCATGGCACGGACAGAGAGGAAGGTGGCCCGGCGTCATGACCCACCCCCATCCAGGAAACCCCGCCCACGCGGGCTTGTCCTCATTCTCCGGGATCGGAAAACTGGGTACGAGGGTCCCCAAGGAGGCGGCGCTCTGTACGCGTGCCCTAGTGGTGCTTGACGCATGGCTCCGCAACTGGCAAGGCCCACGCTAGTCACAGCAGTGCCCAGACGGACTGATCCCCTGATTACTGGACTGGCGAGACTACGTTTCATGGCCGGTGCATGATGCCCATTCTCAACTAACACAACCTCTGGACTTTACATGTAATTAATCTCATAATAGAACCGTATTTAAGATAATCTATTAAAATTGTAAAAAAAAAATTTATTTACAACCACCTACTCAATACAATACAATACACTCCTTGAATTATAAAGTAATCATGAGGTGTCTTAAATAATGGGACATGTTTCGTTCGGCATAGCATGGCGAACATCATCTGCCGTTAATGTACAAAGACTAGGAGAGGGCACTGAGCTTAAAATGATCAAAATTGTGTCCTCATATTAAACGAATAACAGTGTCGTAACAAAAGGTAATGATGTAACATTAGACTTAGATTGTAGCAATATGTACAGATTAACAGCAAGAATTTGTTGTGGAATACATTGAACGGTGGCAGTCTGTGAAGTTAAAAATAATCATGGGTTGTTAAAGTAAAAAAATAGATATTGTGGACATTAAAATATACGTCAATGCGTGAAGAGTGGATTAATTATAGAGGATGGAGTTCCTTCAGTTATGCAAAAACGAGATTTGAAATAGAGTTCATTGAATAGTACGAGTAAAAATTGAACCAGTCCAAAGGCGGATAACGACGAAACGAAGGTTGATATGACGTGATCTCCAATAGTTGCGAATTTTTAGGAGAGATAATCTCGATGTCAGAAGGAAATACAAGTTAACTAGGACATATTCGCGCGCTAGCAGTAAAACTAAAATCGTATGTAACATAGAACAGCAATAATGGACTCGTTAAGAGTAACGACGATATTGAATATAAGGAGAGTTCTAGCAATTCTTAGATGAATAGAGCAGATTCTGGCACAGATTGGAGGTTGGTATCTGAAATGAAAAGAAAAAGGGGGAAATGAAGTTATGTTATAACGGAAAACGAAAAAGGGAAAAAAGAAAATTGAAAGAGGAGGCTTATCCTTAGGACCAGTGTGAGGTGTCCGCTAGCGTTGGCTGCGTGAAGCAAACTGGCGAGTAGCTTTATTACCGCTTCTAGGCCCGGTTTCATCAACACATGTTAAATATATACTAACAAGTAGTTAGTTAATACGGAGTTAAAATTTTAACATCTTTCTAGGTTTCTTGCGTTTCATCAAACTTTTCTTGTGAAATGTTAACTAATCGACTGTTAACTCTCCCAATATTGCGAACTGGTGCGAATCAAGGAGGCAGTGGTACGAACATGCTGTTTTACAGCGCGCTCCGATGCGCTTTTGTTTGCGTACAGCTGTAAAGTATGGCGCGAGAAGTGAAACGGAATCGTAGTTCTAATTTTTCCTCCTTCGAAAAAGAGTTGTTAATTGAATTAGTTAGTAAATGTATATAAGGTATTGAGTGCAAGCGCACGGATGGCTTGACTATAAAACAAAAGGACGAGACGTAGGAGAAAGTCCGCGATGGTTTCAATGGGTTAACAGATACTTTTTAGCGGGTATCCATTGTCACCTAACAAAATCACTTCGTTAATTGTCCAACTTCCAACTGTGCTCCGATATTGGAGTTATTAAATATTGTATTGTCGCGTGCAGAACCAAACCACCTAGCAAGTATATCCCTGATTTGGAGTTTAGGCTCATTAATCACCTGAAGATTAACAGAGAAATATCCCTTCCGATTACGATATATTTCGGCCCAATTGCCTCCAGGTGATTGGATTCTTTCATGTGTGTAATCTATTGCACCTAGAACAAACACTAGGATAACGGCTTATCTCATAGAAGTCGCGGATAATTTGCTGATGCTCTTCTACTGAAGGGAATGTAATGTTATATGCCTCCTCCTCATGGAAGCTATTGCTGTAGTCACTCGTCAAACAACTCTACTAACAGTGGCTTTAGAAATTCCAGCATTATCTCCGACCATTATGTGAAAATAACCAGTAGCAAAAAATCGTGATATTATCAGTACCTGCAACATTGGAGAAAGAGGTTAAGTTTCTCTTCGTAGGATATTCTAACCTCACTCGAATTTCGTCAACAACCTTAGCAACGACTATATTCGATAACCTGTATCTATGAAGAAATTCCGCATCCGTCAAATTTTCAAAAGTCATTCCGTCGCTGAACTCTTCCTCGATCAGGATTGTTTTGTAAAAAATCTAAATAGAGCAATTCCGCATCGAAAGCGAGATTCACAGCAGCCATTTTAGAACAGGTTGCTAAAGGCTAATGTTAGCCATTTAACATTGGAAATGGCTGATGTTAACTTTAATACGCAGTTTAACATTTGTTAATGTTAACAGTTGTTGATGAAACGCAAATTTCCTTAAATAGTATGTTAAAATGATTTAACACCTTGTTAAGTACTAACATGTGTTGATGAAACTTGGCCCTAGGCCCGGTTTCATCAACACATGTTAAATATATACTAACAAGTAGTTAGTTAATACGGAGTTAGAAATTTAACATCATGTTAGGTTTCTTGCGTTTCATCAAACTTTTCTTGTGAAATGTTAGCTAATCGACTGTTAACTCTCCCAATATTGCGAACTGGTGCGAATCAAGGAGGCAGTGGTACGAACATGCTGCTTTACAACGCGCTCCGATGCGCTTTTGTTTGAGCACAGCTGTAAAATATGGCGCGTGAAGTGAAACAGAATCGTAGTTCTAATTTTTCCTCCTTCGAAAAAGAGTTGTCAATTGAATTAGTTAGTAAATATATATATAAGTTATTGAGTGCAAGCGCACAGATGGCTTGACGATAAAAGAAAAGGACGAGGCGCGGGAAAAGTCCGAGGGTTTCAATGGGGGTAAACAGATACTTTTTTTAGCGGGAATCCGCTGTCACTTAACAAAATCACCGTTAATTGTCCCACTTCAAACTGTGCTCCGATATGGGAGTTATTAAATACTGTATTGTCGTGTGCAGAACCAGACCACCTAGCAAGTATATCCTTGATTTGGAGGTTAGGCTCACTAATCACCTGAACATTAACATTAACAGAGAAATATCCCTTTCGATTACGATATATTTCGGCCCAGTTGCCTCCAGGTGATTGGATTCTTACATGTGTTCAATCTATTGCACGTAGAACAAACACCAGGAAAACGGCTTATTTCATAGAAGTCGCGGATAATTTGCTGATGCTCTTGTACTGAAGGGAATGTTATATACCTCCTTCTCATGGATGCTATTGCTGCAGACACTCGACAAACAACTTTATTAACAGTGGCTTTAGAAATTCCAGCATTGTCTCCGGCCATTATGTGAAAATAACCAGTAGCAAAAACTCGTAATATTATCAGTGCCTGCAACATTGGAGAAAGAGGTAAGTTTCTCTTCGTATGATATTCTAACCTCACTTGAATTTCGTCAACAACCTTAGCAACGACTGTTTTCGATAACCTGTATCTATGAAGAAATTTCGTATCCGTCAAATTTTCAAAGTCATTACGTCGCTGAACTCTTCTTCGATCAGGATTGTTTTGTAAAAGATCTAAATAGAGTAATTCCGCCTCGAAAGCGAGATTCACAGCAGCCATTTTGGAACAGGTTGCTAAATGCTAATGTTAGCCATTTAACATTGGAAATGGCTGATGTTAACTTTAATACGCAGTTTAACATTTGTTAATGTTAACATTTGTTGATGAAACGCAAATTTTCTTAAATCGTATGTTAAAATGATTTAACACCTTGTTAAGTACTAACATGTGTTGATGAAACCGGGCCCTAGTGTTGTATGTATACGTAGAGGCGGGGTGTGAATCATGTGAGGAGGAGGGGCGACCGATTCGTTGGGCGGGTCGGATGTTCGTGGAGGGGGTGTCTCGTGAAAGGATTGTCGAGCAGTAGCTGTTGTTACAGAGGAATTATTATTAGCGGTTGTATAATTGAAAATTCTCATGAAATTATTATTTATATTGAAATGAGAGAGTAGTTCTGGAATTTTTTCGATTAATGGATTTTTAATTTCTGAAGTCTCATTTAAATTTTTATTTCCGTTAAAATGCTGGTCTATGCTGGTAAATTTTCTCAAACTCTGTCATAAGTTTACTTTTATTGACGTTTTTTAAAGTTTTGAAGGTTTTTTTCAATTGTTGTAAAACTATGACCAGTCTCTTCCATATGGGTGCTCATGGCGGAATACTTTTATGTTTTGAAGCGTTGTAGTGTTCAAGGTATCTGGTCAAAAAGCTACGTCCAGTCTGTCCGATATAAGAAAACCCACAATGGGTGCATTTAAGCCTATAGATACCAGAGTTCGAGAATTTGTTGTGATTAATGTTAACTATATTTGAATTGAAGAATATATTACGGTTCGTGTATCGGGTTCTGTAAGTGATATTGATATCGTATTTCTTTAGAGGGTTAGTAACTTATAATAGGCCTGGGTTCGTGTAGGTAAAGGCAGCATAATTCGTTTTTTTAGGCTTGTCCGGAATCAACTTGGTTGCGAGTTTTAATTTTATCTTGTTGATGTTTTGATTCATCATCAAGGGATTATAGCCATTAATTCTGGCCAAATCCTTGATATAGTTTAGTTCTTTTAGCTATTTTCAGTTGTGAGCGGGATTTTTAATGCTCTATAGACAAGACTAAAAATGCAGCCTGTTTATGAGATTGCGGATGTAAGGAATCGTTTCTTATAGTGATGGGGGCACAAGAAGACTTTCTATGTATTTGAAAAATGAAATTATTCTCTTGAAACGTTTGAATCCAAGAAGTTTAGAGAACCATTAATCTCGTCTTCATTAGTGAATTTGACATCATTGTCAAGCTCATTAAGGGATGTTAGCACGCTGTGACTAAAATTTTTCTGTGTATCTATAATGGCAAAAGTGTCACCAACATACCTTAACCATAACTGAAGACCATTTATATTATTGATTATTTTGTTATTTTCGAAATCATCCATAAATATATTAGCTAGAATGCCCGAGATCGGGTCACCCATTGCTAGGCCTTTTCATGATATATTCTATCATTGAAGGTGAAATTGTTATTATTAAGTACAAATTCTAACAAACTGATGAAATTATCTATTTCGCATTTGATAAGGTTACTGTGTCTTAAAAGGTTCGTTTTGATAATCTTAACAGTTATGCTTACCGGAATATTGGAATACATATTGGTAATATCATAGGATACCATCATGCGATTATGCTCAAGATTGAATTTCGATAATTTTTCACAAAACTCAACAGAATTTCTTATATAAGCTGTATTATTGAACTTACAGTGTCTACAGAGAAAATTATGCAAAAATGTTGAAAGTTTGTAAGAAGGGCTGTTCATGCAGTTAATAATAGGGCATATAGGTACGTCTGTTTTATAGATTTCTTGCAAAGCTTTTGCAGTTCGGAGTTTTGGGTTCATTATTATAAGTTTGTGATATTCGTGTTCATGTAATAAGAATGGTATATTCTTCAATAGGTTCTTCAAACTTCGTTGGATTTTGGGGGTGAGATTTTTATTAGTAATAGTATAACTGCTATTAGCAAAGAAAGCTTCGGTTTTCTTAATGGAATCATCATTATGTAGTAATACTGTGGTGGGAACTTTATCAGCTTTAGTGACGATGATATTATTATTATTATTAATTTTATTTCTTACATTATGTATTTGTTTGCTAAGAGTCAGATTCGAGGTAGTTTTCAGTTCTTTCACCAGAAAAGGGAGCTTCTTCTTTATCTCACATTTAATGTCATCAAGCACTTCTACGGGGAGTTTTTGAATGTTAGATTCAATTTCGGCGACTGTAGTCATCAGATCGTCTGTTTTTTCGGGTTAGGCCAATTAAATTTCAGCCCTTTATCAAGAAGGGATAGTTCATTATCTGAAAAGTCAGTATTAGATAAGATCACTGTTGTAGGAAAACGATTTAATCCAGTGGAGGGGGTTAGTTTTACTGTTAACATTATTCAGTTTGTTCTTAGCGTTTTGCAATTGTATCAGTTTATTATCTAATGTTGTCTGTTTCTTATTCACTATGTCATGTACGTTTTCATTGACAAACCTAGAGTATGAACTCCATTCTAACGGGGACATACTAGAGGACATTTCAAGATGCGTCTTATAAAGCTGTAGGTTTAAGAACGATTTCTTTTTGTAATGCGCCTTGATTTCGTTTTTTAACCAAAATTCATTATCTTTCTTTTGAGTTCTACATGAATCAGGGATAGAAACGATTTTTATTTGAGATGTTTAAGAAATTAGGGAATTAGTCCATGCTTCGTACATTCTTTTAAAAACGGAATATATCTAGATATTTTTCTGACCTTGACTTTGAGATTAAGATATCTATTCCTTTTTGTAGCCTGGTTGCCTGTTAAGTTACATGTAATTAATCTCATAATAGAATCGTATTGAAGAAAATATATTAAAATTGTAAAATCCTTTTATTTACAACCGCCTACTCAATACAATAGAATACACTCATTGAATTATAAAATAATCATGAGGTGTCTTAAATAATGGGACATGTTTCGTTCGGCATAGCGAACATCATCAGCCGTTAATGTACAAAGACTAGGTCAGGGCACTGAGCTTAAAATGATCAAAATTGTGTCCTCACATTAAAAGAATAACAGTGTCGTACCAAAAAGTAATGATATAACATTAGACTTAGATTGTAGCCGTATATACAGATTAACAGTAAGAATTTGTCGTGAAATACATTGAACGATGGCAGTCTGTGAAGTTAAAAACAATCATGGGTTGTTAAAGTAAAAAATAGATATTGTGGACATTAAAATATACGTCAATGCGTGAAGCGTGGATTAATTATTGAGGATGGAGTTCCTTCAGTTATGCAAAAACAAGAGTTAAATAGAGTTCATTGAATAGTAAGAGTAAAAATTGAACCAGTCAAAAGGCGCATAACGACGAAACGAAGGTTGATATGACGTGATCTCCAATAGTTGCGAATTTTGTAGGAGAGATGATATCCATGCCAGAAGGAAATAAAAGTTAACTAGTCCATATTCACGCGCTAGCAGTAAAACCAAAACCTTGAACACTACAACGCTTCAAAGCATAAAAAGTATTCCGCCATGAGCACCCATATCCTCTGCAGTCCCAGGAGACAAAAATTTGGATTTTGACAGTGATATTCACTAGAGTGGATAATAGGGAATCAGAGATGTTGAGAAAAATTCCAGAAAAAATATTCTACTGATAGGGTGTCCAAAATTGATGGTGCACATATGTACACCTCAGGTTTTTATTACATAAAAGTATTTAACAAAATTATACATATACCTTATTAATGTTGAAAAGTGCGGTACATTTACACCCAGATTAAATCACAAAATTACACAAATGCCTTAAACTAAAAATAGAAGGTATACATCTGACATGAGAACTTTATGTAATAATAAGCAAGATGTTCCTCAATAACCATGATGTCACTGTCCAAACCAACCTATAACTCTAAAAATACTTGAAAAATGCAAGCATACTGTACATATTACATTGTAATTACATGCTCAATCATTACTTTACATGGTATTCCATGAAACAGTTGTTCTTGAGGACGCACAAGTACATATTGCATTTTACACACATGATTCTTGATTTGGACTTGCATCCTGCGAACCTACACTTGGATGGAAAGCTGTCATTTGAATACTTGGGCAAATGCCCGTACATATCTAATCTGACCTTCGGAATGGGCTGTGATATCACTTTACCATATTTAGAGGCTGGTTCTTGTTCTTCCTGTTCCCTTTGTGCATCATCCTCAATGCCAACAGTGTGCAGTCCTCTCGGTGAGTGTCTGACTGACTGTGAAATTGTTTCAGATCTAATCAGGGCATTAGCTGCATGGAGACGGTATTGTAGGAGGCTCATTTGTTTTCTCTTAGGGATATCTGATTTACAGCAGGCCCTTCTGTACATTAACCAGCCGCTGACAAGGACAAGGTCTACAAAATGGTTGAAGACTTGTACTGTCCATCTTTTTGTTCGTACAGTACATCTATAGTATGCCAACAATATGTTGCAGAGGTCAGTTCCCCCCATGTTTGGATTATAACTCCTTGTTACTGCTGGCTGTGGTACCTCAATTTTCTTTTTTTTCCTATTTGGACCAACGCATGCATGTGGCCTGTGGCTCACTTCCAACACAAGTTGACAAAAATGTAACACATTTGTTGTCTTTCCATTTCAGAACACAACCTTTTCCACCTTCCCTAACTTTCTCATCCCACTCCCCTCTTTGCAACTGTTTGTCATCTTTCAGCTTACTAACCACAGGCCAAATTCTGTTTTTCAAAACAGTTCCTGTTTGATGAATGCCATTACTCATCAAGAACTCTGCACACTTCATACTGGTAAAGAAACGGTCAGTGTAAATGTCATGATGTCCATCCTTTGGCACTGTCACACTGTCACACTTTCATGTCATTTTCACAAACAGTTCCTCTCCCTGATATATACAAAAGTCTAATACTAATCCATCTCTAGCTGCCAAGACAAAATGTGTAATTCCAAGTGGTTTAGGGTTTGAGGGGACGAACTAGCGAAAACTACACCTTCCTGAAAAGGGTATCATCTGTTCATGAATCGACAGATGTGCAGGCCTTGGCAACGTCAGGCACTTATCCCTAACAATATTTATCATTGGCCTAATTTTCCACAGTTTGTCAGACAGGTCATGCTCAGCTAGGTTGTCTGTGAAATGCAGGTAATTCCTGAGTTCAAAATACCTATCTCGAGGCATACATTCTGAAATTAAAGGCACTTTCAATTCCCTGCTCCAGTATAGTTTCCCCTGTGGTAGCTTCAGAGTACCCATCATAATCTGAATCCCAGTAAACTGTAGTAATTCTACAGCTGTGGTCTCAACAGAGCGCAGGTCACGTTTCTGCACTGAATACAGGTTTGTTTGCTCAGCCAACAATTCCCAAAAAGCAGTTGGCAGATATTCATGAAAGGCATCTTGTACTCCTTTAGGACCATTTTCATGGACCTCCAATTCCTCTTCAAATTCAGGCCCCTTTCTCTCCATTCTGCAAAGAATTCCAAATTAGTGTGAATTAACATCCATTTACGAAACGTAAATTAGGCCTACACTCATTTTGTATTTACAAGTACATGCGCACGCTTTACATAATGGGAAGAGTTCCTTCAATATTAAAAAATATAGAATATTTTGAACATACCTTGTTGTTTTCCACTTCATCAAACGGGTGTTTACTTGCAGTAGTGTAGTAGCAGCTGTTAAATGCACATTATCTTCATTTTCTGATTCACAGTCTGTGGATAATTTTTCTATAATTGTTGTCACAATTAACTCATAATCTGTGTCCGACAGTTCGGCATCACTGTTATTCAGTAAATCTACTAATGCATCTGTAGTAAGGATGCCTGTAAATGTAAAACACTGGTTAATGATGCAGAAAACATAGGAAAAAATCATAACCTCAAAGAGGGAGAATATTGTTGTAGGGACCAGAGGTGCACAAACGTACACCTCATTTTAACCGGATAAAAACATATCGAAGTATTAACTTCAACACATTAAATACTATGTGTTCTCAATGATTAAATATAACTGAACGTATTCCAATAGTTATTTCACTTATATGCCGTTAAATATAATATTTACCGGTACTTACTTCTCTTGCTGTGCTCTCTAGCAGCCATCTTGGTCAAATGTAAAATTCCGTGTGGTCTGGCTCAAAGCTGAAACGGTGCTCCTAGTGGTTTTATTTGGAATTAATAAGGTAAACATACGTGTGGCACACGGCACAAACATAAAAATCTAACCTCAATGTATCAAAATAAAATAAAAATTGAAGGTGTACATATGTACACTTCTAGGCTCAAGAGGATATGGAAGAAACTGGTCACAGTTTTACGACAATTGAAAAAGACCTTCAAATCTTAAAATACGTCAATAAAAGTAAACTTACGACAGAGTTTGAGAACATCTACATGTTCTTAAACCGGCATTTTAACGGAAATCAAAATTTAAATAATACTTCAGAAATTAAAAGTCCAATAATCGAAAAATTCCAGAACTACTCTGTCTTTTCAATATAAATTTTCAGTTATACAACCGCTAATAATATTTCCTCTGTAACAGTAGCTACTGCTCTACCATCATTTCACGCGGCACCCCCTCCACGAACATCCGACCCGCCCAACGATTCGGTCGCCCCTCCTCCTCACATGCCTCACTCCCCACCTCTACGTATACATACATACAACACTAGAAGCAGTAATAAAGCTACCCGCCAGTTTGCTTCACGCAGCCAACTATCGGACACCTCTCACTAGTCCTAAGGGTAAGCCTCCTCTTTCAATAATTTCTTTTCCTCTCTTTCGTTTTCCGTTATAACATAACTTCATTTCCCCCTTTTTCTTTTCATTTCAGATTCCAAACTCCAATTTGTGCCAGAAACTGCTCTATTCATCTAAGAATTGCTAGAACTCTCCTTATATTCAATATCGTCGTTACTCTTAACGAGTCCATTATTGCTGTTCTGTGTTACATACGATTTTTGTCTTACTGCTAGCGTTTGAATATGGACTAGTAAACTTGTATTTCCTTCTGACATCGAGATCATCTCTCCTACAAAATTCGCAACTATTGGAGATCACGTCATATCAACCTTCGTTTCGTCGTTATGCGCCTTTTGACTGGTTCAATTTTTTACTCTTACTATTCAATGAACTCTATTTAACTCTTGTTTTTGCATAACTGAAGGAACTCCATCCTCAATAATTAATCCACGCTTCACGCATTGACGTATATTTTAATGTCCACAATATCTATTTTTTTACTTTAACAACCCATGATTATTTTTAACTTCACAGACTGCCATCGTTCAATGTATTCCACGACAAATTTTGCTGTTAATCTGTACATACTGCTACAATCTGAGTCTAATGATATATCATTACTTTTTGTTACGACACTGTTATTCTTTTAATATGAGGACACAATTTTGATCATTTTAAGCTCAGGGCCCTGACCTAGTCTTTGTACATTAACGGCTGATGATGTTGGCTATGCCGAACGAAACATGTCCCATTATTTAAGACACCTCATGATTATTTTATAATTCAATGAGTGTATTGTATTGTATTGTATTGTATTGTATTGTATTGTATTGTATTGTATTGTATTGTATTGTATTGTATTGTATTGTATTGTATTGTATTGTATTGAGTAGGTGGTTGTAAATGAAAGGATTTTAAACTTTAACCTCTGTACCTTTCCAGCACACTTCCTTGCATGTGCTATCAAGAGATGTCAGATTTTTCATGTAGGCTCTTTCTCTTTCTGCCTACGTGGTTTTCCGCTGACCCTTAATACCACACCTTAATACCACCTTATCAACACAAACTCTGGCCGTGTTAGCGTGTTTGACATGTAAAACGGCAGATACTCCTTGTATCACATCCCACTCTTCCCTGTTATCTCTTTCTTCTTAGAAATAATAGGATGTCGGAGGCAATGTAGATTGAGTCGATTGCCACGCCCGGGGAGCGGGTTTCGGGTCCCGCCGAAAAATGGTAGTAAATCAGTATCTTCGTGTCGTCCCAGCCGCCTCGTGCGCAGACCATCTATGGGATTTTGATTCTACATCGTTAGTCCGCCTGGCGAAGCGCCGATGTTCTGCGCGTAAAGTACGAATGCTCAGTACTTAAATTTCAAGTGTGACAGGAGGTGTTTAAAATATTACAAGTCATTTATAGTGATTGACTTACTTTTAACTGTGACACGAGTGTGATAAGCTTTATCTCGTAAAAATAACTCATTCTACGAATAAATTTTCGCGGAGTGACTCGTGAGAACTGAGTTCTTTTTCTGAAAGACTCTGCTTCGTAAGAGAACTTAGTTGTTCTGTTAAAGACTGTGCATTCAAATTATTTCGTTTGAAAACACTCCGAGTGTGCATTCACAGAACTGTGCTTTATTTTCTGAAAAACTGTGCCTTATCTTATAAGAATGGATTGTGCCTCAGTGTTGGAACTTCGCATCTTGTGTTAGACTATGCATTACCTTCTCTTCATGACTATCCTCAGTGAAAGACTTTATTTCCGTAGGAACTGTGCTCTTTCAGACTGTGTTTCCGTACGGGAACTTAATTTCTTTTCGTACTTCTAAAGACTGTGCTAAATGAAAGAACCGTGTTAATTTCGAATGACTATTTTCAATGAAATAACTGTGTTAATTTTATGAGATTGTGATTTGAAAGACTGTGTGCTTTAGGAAACTTCGAAAGACGGAATATCGAGAAAAAACGTTGCTTTCCTTCATTCGATCTTGTATTAACGATCTCTCTCATTTCACGAACAGTGCTGTTGAATGTTAATGAGACTGCACTTCATTACGACGCTTGTCATACTTTCAAGTGTTCTATAAAACTACGTCTCAATGGCATTCTTTGATGTTCATTAGACTAGGAAATACATCAAATTCATTGCATTAGTCTTAGTGACGGAGAAGGTTACGAACTGTGTTTTTCACACTACTCAATTAATTTCTATTTTTCCGACGAATGAATCGACAGGTATTATTTCACTTTTGAACTATGTTAATTTACCTTTCGTCGTATATTGAAAAAATTAATCTCTTCGATAAAAGAATCACTTGAAACTTATTTATGTGTGCTAAAGTTTACGAACAGTGGAACAAGTAACTCGTATGAACAGTGTTACACAATTATTATCTTCAGTGCAGGAAGTATCGTTCAGATTTTACTGATATTCTGTTCGGTGTTACACGCTTCTTTACTCCCTTCTTGGGACTTAAGTGGAATTCAATCATTAACTATACATTCCACGCTGCACTTCACCTGTCATCAGACTCCTTGGTTCGAGCCTCTCTACCAGAACTTCCAGGGCTGTTGAACACGGAGGGATTACGCGGTTCCATGGTGCAGAGAGGTGTTCAATGGTGAGGGGAAGGAGCTCGTCATCACTGAACATCCTCGACGCCCACGCCGTGGGTATGGCGTCCTCATTTTCCAACCTGGACGCTATAAATTCAGGTGTCCATCTATGACAAGGTGATATGATTTGCTCGTTTCTTTTGAATAAACAAAAAGTTCAAAACTATAAGAAAGTATTGTGCTACCTCCTCTCTGGCGTTTCCTAAACATGGACCATTCACGCCCTGGAGTCAAACCTATGCTCTCCACTGAATTAAGTACGGGCGTCGTCTATACGTTTAGAATATAAACAATGAAAAGGATTGGGGCAAACTGCAGCCTTGCCTCACCCCTTTCTGGATTACTGCTTCTTTTTCATAACCCTCGATTCTTATCACTGCAGACTGATTTTCATATAGAATGTACGGAATGCTTCTGTCTCGGTACCTGGTCACGATGACCTTCAGAATCTCAAATAGCTTTGTCCAATCAACATTATCAAACGCATTTTCTAGATCTACGAGCGCCATGTATGTGAGCTTGACTTTCTTAATTTCATCCTCTAAGATCAGATGTAAAGTCAGCATTGCTTTACGTGTTCCTACATTTCTTCTGAAGCCAAATTGATCTTCTCCCAACTCAGTTTCAACGTGTCTTTCCATTCTTCTGTAAATAATACGTGCTAGAATTTTGCAGGCGTAAGATACTAAACTAGTACTGCAGTAGTTTTCACACTTGTCTCACGACACAAGAAATCAGACGAAGTGAGAGCGTTTCGCACGTCCAGGGATCAAAACAATCAGTAGAACAACAAATAAAAATTATAAACACTTACCAAAGAGATCTCAAGGAAAAGGTCGTCGCAGAGTGAGAAGCAAGGGCACACGAGGCCGAGCGGAACGATTAAAACTTAATTTTAATTTTAATTAGAAATTAGTAAAAGGGAAAACTGCATTAATACCAATCTCACAGTGTTTGAACTCTTCAATTAGGATGTGAAAACAGAAAACAATTTCTAAGGAATGAACTCGGTTTTGTACTTAGGATATGAAATCGGTAATGAAACACAAACGGCATACAAGCTCCAAATTATCCAGGAGAAGAAAAACAGTTATAATCCAATTGACGGCCATGAAGAAATAATACAGGCTCAAATAAGTTCAATATCGCTACCACAAGATCCAGAGTAAATCAGACTTAATATTATCACAAGAGCGGAGGAAAAATCCAACCACACAAGGAAAATTCTCATCCTAATCGGCGAATGTCAAATGTCATAATAATAAGACAACACTCAAATGTCAGACTCAACAGAGCACACGCCCCCAAACTGTTTACACTCGGTTACATCGCAACGGCTCACGTGACACCCACATACCAACAAGGTTGCTACCCAAACAAACCGAGTAGTCCATTAGAAAAGTTTTCGCCTTATTATCTTTATCCCTGAAATGGTGGTTGCGAAATCTACATGATAAAAAAATGATTGCAATAAGTTAAACAATATCAATTTAAACCACCGAATAGAAATTTATACCATTAACGTATTCGTAAGCAATTACTGTTAAGAGCTCCTACACATAGATTCATTTAACCTTACATTATGAACCATTTAAATTATCCCCCTATGAAAGTCAAAACGAAATACATATTTACAGTTTCATTGAAACCCCCAATTACAAACCAAACATTGACAAGATTATGACCTGATTTTCTAATGTTTTGCCAATACTGAATTATACGAAACTTGAATCAATAATTTCTCACACTATTATTACGCCAAAACAGTTTCTATTTGTTTCTCAAAATCATTCATTAGAAGGATTCATTGATGAGATCAGTGCCGTAGTCGAGAAGATTCAAAACATACTCACAGCGTCGGAGACCTCAAAATTAAAAAAAAACTTTTTAGGCCTAATCGCCGGGATGGCGATCATTCCACCCAGGATCTAATCCGGGTAACATCTTCGCAGCTCTCAATTACCAGTTGTTCCACTTAAAATTCAACCAGAACATTAGGCAGCAAGCTTCTTTCTTGAACAAAACAATCCAGACAACTGCATTTCACTCATTGTAGAGCTTACACATGTGACGATCGCAAAGCGAGTCCAACATGACGTACCCAGGTGACAGCACGCACAGGCGATCAGGAAGGCTAGTACAATGCTACCCCGCTAGCAGGCGCACACTTAGCGAGCAGAGAATAAGGAAATGCATATAACGACGGTCCAGCCCACTCAATAGGCCACAAATCCCATGAAGGCATAAATTGAGCTGCAAAATACTTCATGACTCGCATCCAGTTATTTAAAATCCATTATACTTGTCAACACCGGCTTTCTTGGCAACACTCAACATTCTGCCGAAAATCGGAATGCACTTCTCCTGTCTTATAAATCTTGGGCACTAAATGGAATGAACTCGCCATGCTGGTTTCTCATAAAGCAGTCAGCAATTCGGAGGGAACGCCATCAGTTCCAGGTGCTTTGCTCCTCTTTATGTCTCTCAAAGCTCTGTCGAATTCTGACCTCAAAATTGGGTCACCTATTTCATCAGCGTCAACAGCCCCTTCTAGTTCCAGAACCATATCATATACGACCTTACCTTGATACAATTGTTTGATACGTTCCTGCCACCTTTCTGCCTTGTCTTCTTTTCCTAGAAATGGTTTTCCATCTGAGCTCTTAATATTCATACACGTAGTTTTTATATCTACAAAGATTTTCTGGATTTACCTCTATGCAGCAACTACTTTTCCTACGATCATAAAACTTTGAACATCCTTGCGCTTCTCCTTCAGTCAATCTTCCTTAGCTGCCATGACTTCCTATCCACTTTATTATTTAATCGCCTGTATTATTTTCCGCCCTCTTCATTTTTTGCATTCTTGTATTTTCGTTGTTCATCGTTCAGGTCTAGTATAACTTGAGTTATCCATTGATTCTTAGTTAATCTTTCCTTTCTTCCTAACATCTCTTCAGCAGCCCTACCGACCGCATTCTTCATGACTGTCCATTCTTCTTCTATTGTGTTTCCTTCAGCCTTTCCATTTAGTCATTGTGCAACATGTTTCTTGAAACAATCCTTCGTACTCTTTTCTTTCAACTTGTATAGATCCCATCTCCCTGGATTCCTTCTTCAATTGATTCAACTTCAGATGGCATTTTATGACCAACAAGTTGTGATCAGAATCCACGTCTGCTCCTGGGAAAGTTTTGCAATCCAACACCTGATTTCTGAATCTCTGTCTGATCATAATGAAGTCTCTCTGATACCTTTCAGTGTCTCCACGTCTCGTTCATGTGTACAGTCGTCCTTTGTGGTGTTTGAGCCAAGTATCAGCAAGGACTAAATTATGATCAGTGCAGAATTCAACCAGTCGATTTCCTCTTTCGTTCCTTTGTTCCAATCCGAGGCATAGCCCTAGTGTAGGCACTCCACTCACTCCGCTTGCTGTACACGGAAGCTCCGCGGCCGGTGATGCACTTTTATTTTTAGTTCACAGGATTGCAGATATAAGCGTTCTATACGATCTGTCAGCGATCTGCGAATTGTTGCCAACTGTTAAGGAAATGTCCAGCGGACTGTTGCGAAATTCGTTTTAGGTCACAACCACTAAATTAATTTTTTCTTGCCGTGCGGGCAGTATGCGCCGCGGCGATAGTTAAGAGCCTCTCGAAGGGAGTGTGGCCCCCGAAGGGGGCCACTGTTCTCAAGACAGAGCTTGGCCTGGATTTGGAAAGATAGGTTACAGCTACTAAATTACATATTTTTCATGGTGTGTTTCTTGCTGCGTTTTTATTCTGCACGGGTTGGTAACGGAACCAGGGACTTACGAATTATGGGAATGACGTCATATCGGCCAATGGCCGTGCTCGTAGCTGGCCGGCTAATGGTGGATAGCGCATGAAAACTTTCGTTCTGTTATAAAAGTAAACATACATTTTTGGGAGGGTTAGTGGGTCCCTGGCATTGCTAATGAACACATCTCTCTTCTAAAAGGATTTTAAGGTACAATTCATATATATTTTTTCGCGAAGTTTGTGTGTTATATACTGGAGTGCCTATGGTAGGGCGCCACCCAATCCGAATTCTCCTACTGCAATACCTTCTCTTCCTTGGCCTACCACTGCATTCAAGTCTCCCATCACAAGTAGATTCTCGCTAACTCTACATGTTGTATTAAATCTTCTTTCTCTTCATATATCTTACGATTTCCTCATCGTCCGCTCAACTAATAGACATATAGACCTGCACTATTTTAGTGGACATTGGTTTGGTGTATATATTGACAAAAATAATCCTTTCATTATGCTAGTCTTAGTAGTTTACCGCTGCCCTATTTTCTTATTCATTATTAAACCAACTCCTACATTTCCCCTGTTCGATTTTGTGTTGATAATTCTGAAGTCACCTGACCAAAAATCCAGCTCTTCCTGCCAACGTACTGCAATTCTACCAACTACATCTATCTTTCGTCTATCAATCAAACTTTTCAAATTCTATAACCTACCACAACGATTCAATCTTCTAACATTACACGCTCCAACTCGCAAAATGTTAGTATCCATCTTCCTGATGATCTTCCCCACTCGTGTAGTCCCCACGCGGAGATCCGAATGGGGGACCATTTTACCTCCAGAATACTTTACCCGGAGGAAACCATCATCACTTCATCATTCATACAGAGAGAGCTGAATGTCCTCGGGAGTTAGTTATTGCTGTAGTTTCCGTTACATTCACCAGTGCAGCTATATCAACAGAGTTAACCATAATGAGTATTATTATAAGGACATATCAGTCAATCACATTGACTGCCGCCCATGAAACTTCCGAAAGGCTGCTACCCCATTTCGATGAACCATTCGTTAGTCCGACATCTGGACAGATACGCATCCGATATGGTTGCAACTGCGGCTCGGCTATCTGCTTCATTGGGACGCGAAAGACTCCCAAAGCAGCAAGGTCACATGGTTCACAGGGTATAGTCAACAACATACTACATTAAAAAGCACAATGGAACCAGGAGGAGAATCCAGAATGCCTGTTTGCTAAAATATTCCTCTGTCAATTCTCAGTCTAAAAATGATCAGAGGTCTGCATGTTTGTAGGAAACATTTATTGGAACGTACAATGAAGTGATACAAGTTCCAAGAATTATCATGAAAAACGTAAGGCTATTCGTTTTTTCGTGGACAGCATAAAACCCATCGAATGTCATTACTGCAAAGGTAAATCTAAGAGACAATATTTATCTAGTGATCTGTCGATTAATAAACTCTGGATGATGTTCATTAGTTGGTATCAAGATGTTAACCTTCGTATGCCTACAGTCGTCAGGAAAATAGAAATTGTAGAAATAACAAAGGATTAAAATAATTTCATGGCAACAGATCGAGATTACTTCATGCAGGCTAAAGCGTTCTATGATTTTTACACAGGAAAGGAAATGATGCTTTAGCTTTATATTGTAATTGTCTAAAAATCAGGTATTGTCTAAGTTACGGGATCAATACAGACCTCCAAGGAAAGGAAAACGTAAAAATATACTCATGGTCAGAAGATGATAGACCTAAAGGATCCCGTGAAATAGCCAGTGCTATATTTCATTGTATTCGCAATGCTGATCAATCAATCAATCAATCAATCAATCAATCAATCAATCAATCAATCAATCAATCAATCAATCAATCAATCAATCAATCAATCAATCAATACTGATCTGCATTTAGGGCAGTCGCCCAGGTGGCAGATTCCCTCTCTGTTGTTTTCCCAGCTTTTTCCTAAATAACTTCAAAGAAATTGGAAATTTATTGAACGTCTACTTGGTAAGTTATTCCAATCCCTAACTCCCCTTCCTATGAAGGAATATTTGCCCCAGTTTGTCCTCTTGAATTTCAACTTTATCTTCATATTGTGATCTTTCCTACAGTTATAAACGCCACTCACATTCGCCTACTAATGTTATTCCACGCCATCTCTCCGCTGACAGCTCGGAACATACCACTTAGTCGAGCAGCCCTTCTTTCTCTCAATTCTTCCCAATCCAAACTTAGCAACATTTTTGTATCGCTACACTTTTGGTGGAAATCACCCAAAAAATCGTGCTGCTTTTCTTTGGATTTTACCAATTCTTGAATCAGGTAATCCTGCTGAGGGTCCCATACACTGGAACCATACTTTAGTTGGGGTCTTACCAGAGACTTATATGCCCTCTCCTTTCATACTTACTACAACCCCTAAACACCCTCATACCATATGCAGAGATCTGTACCCTTTATTTACAATCCCATTTATGTGATTACCCCAATGAAGGTATTTCCTTATATTAACACCTAGATACTTACAATGATCCCCAACAGGAACTTTCACTCCATCAACCCAGTAATTAAAACTGAGAGGACTTTTTCTATTTGTGAAAGTCACAACCTGACCTTTAACCCCGTTTATCAACATACCATTTCCTGCTGTCCAACTCACAACATTATCGCGGTCACGTTGCAGTTGCTCAGAATCTTGTAAATTATTAATTACTCTATACAGAATAACATCATCCGCAAAAAGGCTTACCTCCGATTCCACTCCTTTTCTCATATCATTTATATATATAAGAAAACATAAAGGTCCGATAATACTGGCTTGAGGAATTCCCCTCTTAATTATTACAGGGTCAGATAAAGCTTCACCTACTCTAATTCTCTGAGATCTATTTTCTAGAAATATAGGAACCCCTTCAGTCACTCCTTTGTCTAGTCCAATTGCACTCATTTTTGCCAGCAGTCTCCCATGATCCACCCTATCAAGTGCTTTAGACAGGTCAATCGCGATACAGATCATTTGACCTCCAGAATCCATGATATCTGCTATATCTTGCTGGAATCCTACAAGTTGAGCTTCAGTGGAATAGACTTTCCTAAAACCGAACTGCCTTCTATCGAACCAGTTATTAATTTCACAAACATGTCTAATATAATCAGAAAGAATGCCTTCCCAAAGCTCACATACAACGCATGTCAAACTTACTGGCCTGTAATTTTCAGCTTTATGTCTATCACCCATTCCTTTATACACAGGGGCTACTATAGCAACTCTCCATTCATTTGGTATAGCTCCTCCGACCAAACAATAATAAAATAAGTACCTCAGATATGGTACTATATCCCAACCCATTGTCTTTAGTATATCCCTAGAAATCTGATCAATTCCAGCCTCCTTTCCAGTTTTCAACTTTTGTATCTTATTGTAAATGTCATTGTTATCATATGTAAATTTCAATACTTCATTGGCCTTATTCTCCTCCTCTATCTCAACATTTTCCTCGTAACCAGCAATCTTTACATACTGCTGACTGAATACTTCTGCCTTTTGAAGATCCTCACATACACACTCCCCTTGTTCATTAATTATTCCTGGAATGTCCCTTTTGGAACCTTTTTCTGCCTTAAAATAGATTTACATACACTTTCATTTTTCATTAAAATTTGTATGACTTCCAATTATGCTTGCCATCATGTTATCCTTAGCTGCCTTCTTTGCTAGATTCAATTTTCTAGTAAGTTCCTTCAATTTCTCCTTACTTCCACAGCCATTTCTAACTCTATTTCTTTCCAGTCTGCACCTCCTTCTTAGTCTCTTTATTTCTCTATTATAATAAGGTGGGTCTTTACCATTCCTTACCTCCCTTAAAGGTACTAACCTGTTTTTGCATTCCTCAACAATTTCTTTAAAACCATCCCAGAGTCTGTTTACATTTTGATTTACCGTTTTCCACCGATCATAGTTACTTTTTAGAAACTGCCTCATGCCTGCTTTATCAGCCATATGGTACTGCCTAATAGTCCTACTTTTAAGACCTTCCTTTCTATCACATTTATTTTTGACTACGACAAAAACAGCTTCATGATCACTAATACCATCTATCACTTCAGTTTCCCAGTAGAGCTCATCTGGTTTTATCAGCACCACATCCAGGATATTTTTCCCTCTGGTTCCTTCCATCACTTTCTGAATCAGCTGTCCTTCCCATATTACTGTAACGTATTTGCCATTTGTTGGTCATGCTTCCTGTCGTTCATATTTCCTTCCCAATTGACATCTGGCAAATTCAGATCACCCGCTACAATCACATTTCTTTCCATGTCGTTTCCCACATAGCCGGCTATCCTATCAAATTATTCCGAATCCGGGTCAGTGCTACCCTTTCCCGGTATGTACACTCCAAATATATCAAGTAACCTATTATCTTTAGAAATGAACCTTGCACCTAGAATTTCATGTGTCTCATCTTTAACTTTTTCGTAGCTTACAAATTCTTCTTTCACCAGAATGAATACTCCCCCTCTCACCTTTCCTATCCTATCTCTACGATACACACTCCAGTGCCGTGAGAAAATTTCTGCATCCTTTATATCATTTCTCAGCAATGATTCAACTCCTATTACAATATCTGGAAAATATATATCTATTAAATTACTTAATTCTATTCCTTTCTTTACAATACTTCTACAGTTCAACACTAACAATTTTATGTCATCCCCACTTGATTTCCAATTCCCTGTTCCCTTATCACCGCTCTCTAGGCCACCCTGTTTCCCTGCATGTACCTCCCTATTACCCTTCCAAACAAATTTCCTAACTTATACGTACCACTGCGGTCTAAGTGAAGGCCATCTGAGCGCAGATCCCTATCTCCTACCCACCCATTAGTCTCTAGAAATCTCACTCCCAGTTTCCCACATACCAACTCCATAGTCTCATTTAAATCCTCAATCACCTTCCAGTCAGTATCCCTCCTACACAGTATTCCACTAATAACAATCTCCGCTTTCTTAAACTTCACCCGTGCTGCATTTACCAGATCCCACACATCTCCAACTATGTTGGTACTTATATCAGCTTGCCTTACGTTGTTGGTACCAACGTGAAACACTACCACCTTCTACTTCCCCTCCTCCCTCTCTTCTACTTTCGTCAACATCTGCCTCAAACTAATTCCTGGATACCATTCTACCCTGGTTCCCTTTCCTCCACACACTTTCCCCACGTGTCTAACGATGGAATCCCCCATGACCAGAACCTCAACCCTACCCACCTCATTTGATCCTCTCCCCTCTTGGTCAGCCCTATCTTTCCTTATAGCTGCAGAAGCTACTTCCTCCTCCCTTTTCTCCTTCCCATGACCCTGTTCCACCTTTCTTTTCCTATCATCTACTCTACATTTCCCTTTTCTACCTTTTCCCTTCCTCCTACTTCCACACATCTCAGCAACAGTTCCCTGTCCCTCATCTTCCCTCTGTTGTTCTACCTGGAGTGACCCGTACCGATTTCGCACAGACACCTGTCCTGAATTCTGATCCTGAATAGAGCCCTTAGCCTGCAATCTCCTTCTCCTTAGAACATTAGACCCCATTCCTTCCCTTACTCTTGTACACCTACTGTAACCCGTACATTGTTTGAGGGAGTGCTATCTTCCTTCCTGTCTTCTGTGAGAATCCTAATTATCTCCCTCAAACTCTCCAACTCCTCCCTCATACCCGTCAATGCCTCGCCACACCCACAGTTCGTACACTCTCGCACCTTAGCCATTCTTATGGAAGAAATGAAAATAAAAATAAAATAACGTATTTGCAAAAAATGACAGAACGGAGGTATATATTGTCTGGGAAAGTACTCAAAGATCACACAACAATACGATAATTAATATACGACTACACAACAATACTACTTAGTCGTACCCTATTTTTTATCCTACAACCCCTAACAGGATAAAAACTTTTGTTAATTACTGAATATCGAAAGTAATACACAAGGACTACACAATTCCAAACTGCAATTAAGCCTATCCTAATTACAACAACTGAATTTTAGTAAGAGTTTCTACGGATACCTCTACTACACCAGTACTACACAAATATTTTACAATAATAAAATAAGCACACTAAATTCTAAATTACTCGTATACTACTGTACAGTACACTACAGTAATTTTTAAACTACTTTCAGACGTATCCTAATTACGATACCGGTACCGTATGT
Organism: Anabrus simplex; assembly: GCF_040414725.1. Taxonomy (NCBI): domain Eukaryota; kingdom Metazoa; phylum Arthropoda; class Insecta; order Orthoptera; family Tettigoniidae; genus Anabrus; species Anabrus simplex. The sequence continues at coordinate 225,693,005 of NC_090267.1, forward strand.
AACTACTAAGCACAAACAGAAATGAAATTTCCAAGAATTACTGTACTCAAAGATTACCAGCAAAGCTAAATGCTTAGACAAATTCTATTAGTACTACGCTCTAATAGATACACACGAAAGATAACACACGAATATAGCAGGCAAGATACAGCACTATCTAAATGTAAGGCACTGTATCGATACTACAGTGTATCTACACTAAAATTTTCAGCTGAAGTGTGGTTATATGAACTTTTACCGCTGGTGGATTAATATTATTTTCCCTACTACGCGGGGCGGAGAATAAAAGTGCCCTTAAATGCTGAGAATAAGAGGTTGCCTACTATAATTTCTGTCAGAACCACGCCGGGGGCTTGAAGTGCAATATTATTGGGATATAGGAATTTGATTATTAACTTTTACTCGATGAATAAACGAAGGTGGAAAGTACAAAGTATGCAGGGAACTAAGACTACAAATTATCGGAAAAATGAATCAGCCGACTTTGTATTTATTTGCACTACTATCATGTGCTTGTAGCAACAATCGTCAACAATCCAAGAAACTGTTAAGTGCCGTAATTATCCAGTGAAATTACCGTGAATTCTCTTTAACTTCTCTTTAAATCGATGTTTACAGGCTTATCGTGTTATTTAATGTAATAAATTATTACCTTCGTGATAGTTTGAACGGATATCTGTACGAAATATCGGAAAAGTAGCGGCGGAAATTACAATGAGTTACGATTCCTTATGATAATCTGCCTTTTTAAGTATAATACCAACGAACCTACATATATTTAAAAATATTGCTTTAAAAGTTAATATTAACACCTAAAGTAATTCCTAAGCCTAAATTCGAAACAAAGTACACCTAGCTAGCCTACTTAACCTAGAAAGCGTAATCTACTGAACACCGAATGAATTACTTGTTATAAAATTCAAATAATTAACACTACTCCCAATTTCTACCAACAAGCACTAAACACCAATATACAAATAGCATTAAATGGAACGCACACACACAAAATTTAAATAATTTCAATAGGTTTTTACTACTTTTTTCACTACAATAATGCAAGAGCTCTCTCAACAGACAACCATTCACAAGCGCATCCAACAATGAAGATATTGAGGCCACCACCACCAAAATCTCAACGTTTGGTATGTAACAGTATTGATGGATTTTAAATGTCTTCTGTGTAATGCTCCTGAATAGTATGAATGTGTTGAGCTAATATTCCCTGTTAGAGGCCATTCCTTCATTCTTCCAGACAGTGGTTTCACTCGAACTGAAAAATAAATTAAGAGAAAAGATACGGTACCTTTGTTGAGCCAAAAGTGTACTGTATGTGGAAATATTTTCTAATCATAGGAGTGTAGCACATCTGGACTCTGAATAATGCCCTGAGAATGACTGGGAATCCTGCGTTTCAAATACTACACTTCTCCGTTGAATATGGCACTTCAAATTTCATTCCTCTAAAAGAACACGATTAAAGCAATCCTCCAAATACCATTGCCAGTGGAGAACAGTGTTTTTGTATAGCCGCTTGTGTTACAAGATGAAAACGGTCTGAACTATGAATCCCGGTAGGTTCTGTCATAAACTCCCTTAATATGAGGTACGTAAACAGACTCCTGAATAATCACTTTGGCAATTGCTGGATGGAAATTCAGAATCTTAATTGTTACAGAACCTTATGCGATGTATACGTGCTGATAGAACATGGCACATGTGAACTCGCAGAAAAAGAAAATTTTGAAAATCGTTTTAAGGAGAATAATTCATTGTGATCTTGGAATTTATATTAGTAACTGTTCTGTATTTCCATTCTGATGTGATTATGTCGTTTATCGCCCCATTAGTATTTATACGATTTCTGCTAGGTAAGTTTGGCTAATAAATCATATTGGTCAGTTTCAAAACCTTTCTATTCTGCTGCTGTTATTTTCAAAATCTACCTTTTCCATCAGTGAGTTTCAAAATATGTCGAATTCTCCATACGAATATTGTTTAAAATTTCTTAACAGAGCACGGGATAGGCCAAGGCGTATATTTTAAAGGTTTATGGAAAATAAAACGGACACTTATAAGCAATAATTCAACATGATATTATGAATGTACATTTTAAACGTTTTTCTCACATGCTGATTTTTATGTAGGTATGCTTTGTAACTATACTACTCATATTTAACAACGTATTTAAAAAAATATTATGGTACTACACCATGTTTTAAATGATCAAGTTTTTCAAGAATTTGTCCATAGTTTGGAGTACAAAAATCTTTATTGCTTGATTGAATAATTCTTATGAATTATGGATATACTGTAAACTACTTATTCAGCGTGAACTGGTGGCTTCTTATTCATCACTATCAACTTTGTACTTAACAGAAGACCTGATATCTCGCAAGAGTTTTTAATTGTTTAATAGCAGGTTCTAGAATTTCTTACAGCTAAAGCCTTGAGAATGAGTTTTAAAAATTACAATTGCTTGAACAGTTTCGGTAATGAAACGGTTTTTTATCAGTCCAAAAAGAGTTCGCAATTGAAAAGACTCCTACCACAGAGCATAATGTGAGTGGTAAGCCCAGAGCAAAACTCACATCCACCTCTGTGTTGTTACATGGACTTTCTACACTTTTTAATATGTGGGAGACATCACACCATTTCTCTTCAATTTTCACAATAACATTTCCCATTCCTTAAATGTCATGGATAAAATATAATTTACATGCCCTATATCATCAAATAAATTATCTTCATCTACTTGAATTGTTGAACCCGAACCTGCTAACTTACGTATGTTCAGACATTTTATAACCTCATCCAAAGTTAAAGAATTTTCAAAGTTATCCAATGAAATGCTTTCAGAGACTGATATGGGGAAGCCCACTTTTCTAAATAACTTTTAAAGTGTAATACAATTAAATGGTAATCATTGTAAATGTCATAATATAAATTGGTGATCGGTGCACATTTCGATTCAGTGAAAAATCTTTCCTTTTCTAAGTTAATTAAACTGAATAACAACTGATTTTTCAAATTTACTACATTTCATGTTATTGATTTGTTTTATGCTATTCCGATTCTTCAGCTTCTGCAGAGACTGAAATATTGGTTCTTTCCAACTTTAGGATGGAATTTGAAAACAAATAACTTGGCTTTGTATGAAATGAAGCCAAACAGTTTGTTGAGGCTTTTGTGTTGGTATTCGCCTGCCGCATTTCATTTTGTAACAGTTGACAATGTGTTGCTGCGTTTTGTTTTGTACAAACACACACTTTACATGGCGACCGGCAAGAGTACACGTGTTTTGATGTACCTCTGAATTTGTTGTACATACGTATAAATATGCAGTGTTTTATTCATGTGTAATAAATGTTTGGATCACCTTCTGAGTGATGTGTTTGTGTCTGCTCGTTTGGGGCAGTCTGGTCCTCCATCTGACTTGTTTTAAAATGGTATTTGTGCGCCTATGGAACTGAACTTTGTTATGTGCGGCCGATATGTTGTTTCGTCGTTCGCAACATAAAATTTGGCCCTTCCGGACCGCTATGAGAATCATTGTGAACTTTGAACATGGTGCTAGTCGTGCTAGTCACCATAAAATTGTTATCGTCATGAATTTCTGCCTGCAACCGCCATTTGTACATAGCAACGAGCTTGGCGCGAAAAGCATCGTGGACAGTTATTGTATAAAAGCACCAGGATGTCGTGCTTAAGACTAATTACCACGAATGTTTGAATTCGTCATATTGAGATTTCAACGAAGTCTACATTGTTTAGGAACTGTTTTGATATCGCACGATAGGCTAACAATCTGTGGAAGTTACCACGTGCTAAGGCATTTGTTCTTGTGAGCTGTTTGCGCCGGCTTGTATCTCATACCCTGATGTTCGAGATGTTAAATGCTGCTTGGAATTTGGACTCCAGCGACATTACATCGCAGACGTCATTCTTTGGATTTTCCAGTCACTTTGGGCTTGTGGTTCCAGTCAAGGAGTAGTTCCAGTGGTACCTAGTGATGATTAATGAATCAGCACCGCTATGTACTGTAAGTCTGTTCCATTTGTCTTTATTGTTCCTATCTTGATTAGCGTGGACATCCTGCCTAATATCCTAACCCTACTGCTAGCACTTTCCGTGTATAGAATTAACAGATTTGTCTTGATTTCCCATAGGCATGATAAGATTTCGTGCTAATAATTCGTTTGGCCGCTTTGTGTACTTTGCATATTTTAGAATGTACGTGGTTTATTATACGATATTTCTTGCTTTTGTGCATCTTCCTACATTGTTGGTTCCATTCAAAAACTGTCACTCATTCTAACAACACAAAATGAATGCAGTGCACTGAATATAGAGCTTATTGTTTGTTTAGCCACCATAGTTGTAAGATTGATTTCTATTTTTATCTTGTCAATAATTGATTACCCGAACTATTCATCATGGTGTTTGAATCCGAAGCAAAGGCTGTTCAAAAACGTGGTCTACTCAAAAGGTTATTAACACACCTCGAAAATTACTTGAAGCAAGATAACGTCAACGAACTAATTTCCAGGCAAAATAGGCTGCCAGAAATTTGGAAGGAATTCAGCATTCTTAGGGAATATCTAGAATGTGAATTTGACTAAAAATCTAGCGAACTCACTTTGGAGATCATGATGAATTTGAAAACAGATATCATGCAATAATTGGTAGGATTCAAGAATTGCTTTTCTCATTTGAGAGACCCACAAGTCCAAGCAATGCATCCATTGTCTCTGACAACTCTACTCGATCTAGCTGTAGCTTGAAGCTCCCTCCCATCGAATTGCCTGTTTTTAAAGGAGATTTGACAAAATACTTGGGTTTCAGGAACGCCTTTCAAAGCTTAGTTATTAACAATACCCCCCATTGACAATGTGCAAAGGCTACACTACCTAATGTCGTCTCTTCAAGGCGAACCTAGGGTTTTGTTAGATAATCTATCCATATGTGCTGATAACTTCACTGTTGCTTGGAATTGAATTGATGAAAGGTAAAATAATAAACGCTTGATTGTTTCACAGCACGTAAAACATTTTCTCAATCTCCATAATTGTACTAGTGGATCTTCAGTTGAATATCGCAAATTGATAAACCAAGTAAAATCCAACCTTAGTGCTGTTGACAATTTGGAGGGTCAAGTTCCACTACATGAAATTTTGCTACAGGAATTAAATTCTAAATAAGATCAAGCCCAACCATAGAAGTGAATGGGAAAACAAATTTGCCTCCACTGATATTCCCACACTAAATAATTTAATTGATTTCTTGGAAAGAAAATGTCAAACATTAGGGCTAACAGAATGCAAGAAACCTGTTATTGAGCAAAAACGAGACTTAAAATCCAACCTAAAAGCCCTTCACATTACCAACAATAGCACTTCCTTGAATTGTAGGTTTTATAAACTTGATAATCACAGCATTTCTGATTGTAGAAAGTTAAAACAAGCAAACCTTGATCATCGCCACATGTTTGTGAGGAAAAATAAACTGTGTTATCTTTGTTTTCCGCTTCTCATGTTTCTAAACAGTGTGAGCAGTGTCCCCCAATGTAATGGGAGCCACAACTTACTGGTTCACAAATAACAAACAAGACCCAATATTAACAATTATAATATGAATTCTACAAGTTCTGCAATTGTTTCACTCAGTGCTATGAAGGTTGTTTCAGGACTAGGTTCTAATCTTTTGCTGAGCACAGCGTGTGTAGGAGTAAAAGATAGCTCAGGAGAGATTATACTAGTTAAAGCTTTGTTAGACTCTGCGAGTCAATTATCCTTTGTGACTACTGATCTTGTCAAGACGCTTGGTATCCATACAAGGCCTTGTCGCCTACTTATTGTTGGTATAGGTAATGCGAATATGTCTCCTGTAAGTTCCACATGTAACCTTGTTTTATTCTCCAGTGTATCAGATTATACATTGACGTTGAACTGTGCAGTCGTGAACACATTCACAAGTCCACTTCCTGCGCAGGAAATTGATTGTTTCAATTGGGTTATTCCTGATGATATTATTCTTAGTGATAGGACATTTAATCAGACCTCTACTATTGATATTTTGCTAGGTGCTGATCTCTACTACGAAATTGTGTCTTCTAATATTTTGCATAAGAAGAGTTATCGCGCCTTATTAGGTACCGAATTTGGTTGGGTGCTATCAGGCACTTTCGCTGAGTCGTGCATTAAAAATAATGCCAAGGCTCGTCGTGCCAATCTTATAAAACTTGATTCTATTGACACTAAACTCCAAAGGTTCTGGGAGCTTGAGGAACTTCATCAACCAGTTTTTACTCCTGAAGAAAGGGCTTGTGAAGAACACTTTGTGAATCGTGTTCAAAGAGATGATTCTGGTAGGTTTGTTGTCAAACTTCCTATTCGTGCGGAAGTGCCACCTATGGCTGAGTCTCCCCACAATGCTGTTACAAGGCTCAAACAGATGGAAAATAAATTTGCTAAGTTTCCAGACTTGAAAAGGAAGTATGTAGATTTCATGCGTGAATACAGTGAAATGGGTCACATGAAAATTGCACCTCCAGAGACCTCTGACTCTTTAAGCTTTTACATGCACCATCATTGTGTGCTCAAGGATTCTAGCACTACAACCAAGCTGAGAGTTGTTTTTGATGTAAGTTGTGAATCATCAAATGGGATAGCATTGAATTATATGTTAATGGTTGATCCTACTATTCAGTCTGAATTGCTGTCCATTGTTTTAAGGTTTAGAACCTAATTTGTTGCTCTTACGGCTGACATTTCTAAGATGTATGGATGTGTGCTAATTCATCCTGATCACAGAAATCTTCAGAAAATTGTCTGGCGTGTATCTACTGATGAAGAAATCAAGTACTACCGTCTTACTACTGTCACATCCGGTACAAGTTCCGGCCTTTTCTTGCTACGAGATGTCTAGTTAAACTTGCTGATGAACACAGGGAATCTCACCCCACTGCCTCAGAGGTCATTCGCTCTTGTTTTCATGATGACGACCTGCTGACAGGTACTAGTTCAGTTGAAGAAGCTAAGGAGCTTCAATCAGAAATCTCTTCTGTGCTTGATGGTGCATCTTTTCATCTTAGAAAGTGGATGTCAAATTGTCCAGAAACTCTAGCCGATGTCCCTGTAGGGGATACAGAAATGTTGTCACCTTGTAACATCATTAAGGATGAAACTATTAAAACATTAGGTATCGTGTCATCTTAAATGTGATGAGTTTCAGTTTCAAATAAATTTGAAGAAAGCACCCAAGAAGTCACTAAGAGGAGCATTCTCACTATCGTTGCTTCCATATTTGATCCCCTTGAATTGTTAGGATGTGCCGTGGTTAAGTGCAAACTTATCCTGCAGTATCTTTGGCAGTGGAATATTGATTGGGATGGTGCGTTAGAACCTTCATCTGAAATTATTGAAATCTGGAATGTTGTCTGCAATGAGCTCCCCTTGCTTAATGAACTCAGAGTGCAAAGAAATGTAATGTCCTTTGCTAAGAATAAGGTTATTGAAATCCATGGCTTTTCTGACACTTCAGAAGCTGCCTATGGTGCCTGTGTGTATATTAGGACAGTTGTAAGTGGTGGGATCCATTCATGTTACAAGTGCTTCAGGAGCAAACCTCCACTCACTACTCACATAATGGGTCAGTTACCCTCGTATAGATTTGAACCATCGTTACCCTTTGTTAAGGATGATCTTGATTATGGTAGCCCAGTCATCATAAGGGTGATAACGCGAGGAGTAAGATAAAGTTTAAAGCGTGCATTGCTCTCTTTGTTTGTCTTGTCACTAAGGCAATACATCTTGAAACGGGAAGAGTCTAACGACTCAGGACTTCCTCTCCGCATTTAGAAGATTCACGGCGCGTATAGGATTTCCAAATCTCATCTTGAGTGATAATGGCACAAATATTGTTGGAGCAAACAATGAGTTATTAAGATTTATTAAGGGTAGCTCTACTGAAATAGAAGAATATTCATCTAATTTGAATGTGAATTGGAAATATATTACACCCTCCAGTCCTCATTTCGGCGGGCTTTGGGTTGCTGGAATAAAGTCCACAAAATCACTTTTAAAACGGACCCTAGGATAATGCATTCTTAACGTTGAAGAGCTGAGTACTCTTTTGTATCAAATTGAGTCTGTGTTGAACTCGAGACCTCTCTGTTCAACGACTGACGACCCCAATGATCAATGCTATTTGACACGTGGACATTTTCTAGTAGGGAGGCGATTGACCTCTATCCCCTCTCCAGACTTATCCATCAGCTCCCGCTCCTGTCTAACTAAAAGGAATTTGGTGCAACAGCTGTATCACGATTTTTGTCAGAGGTGGTCAAAGGAATACATACAATCACTCCAACAAAGATGTAAATGGTCTTCCGTAGAGAAGTGGACTCCAACTGTGGGAGATCTGGTGCTTCTAAGGGAGGATAACCTTCCTCCTCTGGGTTGGAAGACGTATAATCCAGGAGCTCCATCCTGGTTGTGACAATATTACTCGTGTGGTCAGTGTAAAGACTAAAACTGGTCTTTTGCGTCACGCCATAGTGAAATTGTGTCCATTGCCCAAGGATGTTTTATAGTTGTACATTTGCATATGTTGTATCTGAGTTTTCTTTTTCTTTATTCATTTGTCTGTGATGAGCATAAACACTTGACTTTGATTTTGAGTGTTGAAATCCCTCAAAGGGGGAGAATGTTGAGGCTTTTGTGTTGGTATTCGCCTGCCGCATTTCATATTGTAACAGTTGGCAATGTGCTGCTGCGTTTTGTTTTATACAGACACACACTGAACATGGCATTCGGCAGCAGTACACGTGTTTTGGTGTACCTCTGAATTGGTTGTACACACGTGTAAATATGCAGTGCTTTATTCATGTGTAATAAATGTTTGAATCACCTTCTGAGTGATGTGTTCGTGTCTGCCCGTTTGGGGCAGTCTGGTCCTCCATCTGACTTGTTTTAAAATTGTATTTGTGCGCCTATGGAACTGAACTTTGTTATGTGCGGCCGATATGTTGTTTCGTCGTTCGCAACAGAGAAGGTTCTCAAAAATAAGCTCCAGCTATATAGGGCACCTACTGTATCTTGAGACATGGAATAAAATCAGAGATACATTCATGTCATAACTCTTGTAACTCCAGGCAACAAAGATGTAACAATACCCACATTCTTCTTATATACTCTCTGTCTGTCTCTCTGTTAGGTCATCAGCTAAGAGGCTGGTTGGATCCTCAAATAGAACTACCAAAGGGTATGCGGTTACGAGGAAACTGCAACAAACATAGGCGGATCCAAGATAATGCGTACTAGGCAAGAAGAGAAATAAAGTAGTTTGCCATTGCTTTCCTCACTAGACCAGAAAGTGTTATGGCAGCACGACTACCCTATGACCAACACATTTCATCACAATTAAACACCCTGGTTGTGCTCTGAATTCCATTACTTAGTATTATGACTTTCCAAAGAAGATACAATTGTTTATACAGCAACTGTGGCTTTTACGCCTTCGTTACAAATAATTTCAGTGTTTTCTGGGCTTGTAGGCCGTGGTCTTGGAGCATGTAATTGACCCGGCGTTTCACCGAAGACTGCGTTCGGCATTTTCGAGTGCTTCGACTGACTTCGCTAGCAATAAATCTCATAATATAATGAGGTGAAATTGCAGCTCCACTACAGTCCACTGTGCTCATAATATAATGCGGTGGGATTACAACTCCACACCATTCTACTGTGAGCTCCGCTGCTATGGAAGTCAGTTGGAACTCTTCATAATGCCGAACGCAGTCTTCTGTGAAGCATCGGGACCATCAGATGCTCCTGGACCATGGCCTACAAGACCGGGCAACACGGACATGATTTGATAGAATGGTTTAATCAACGCAGGTGATCATATATATATTATTCTGTTGAATCATACATGATATAACCAAATATTTAATTTTACAGCGCGTATTGTTGTACACACTCGGCTCTTTTCATGGAATCTCGTTGAGCGCAAGAGGAAAAGAGTGTCCATAATAATTCTCCCACACTTAATTGTCGATCCATATGTAATAGAAATTGTGATTTTTTAACGTGTACATGTCTAAGCGCATCCAATGTTATCCTTATCTGGCTGTTAAGAAACAGTTCAGACGGAGATTTTCCTCAAGCCAGTGGTGTGGCTCGATAATCGAAAAGTATCCCACGCACCTTCTGGCGAACTGGCAAATGTTCATCATTCACAGCAGCTAATCTGTGTTTCAAAGTCTAGATATTACGTTTGGCCAGACCATTGGTAGTAGGATGATTTGGAGCGATGCACTTTTGGAATATACTCGCAGCTTTAAATTGTTCTGAAAGTTTTCGCTTGTAAATATAATTGTATTGACTGAGACAATTACATCCGGGAAACCACTTCTTGACGACACTTCCTATAGCATGTCTATGGTCGAAGAACATGTTGGTGGTCTTCCCTTAATGCTTGCATGATTTTAGACCAGAAGTGATCAGCTGGGCGCCCGTTGAGGCTAGCCCAGTGCGGCCGGACTGGCGTGACGTAAATGCGGGCAGTTTACGTAGTAAGCATACGTCACAGCGAAGCAAGAAGCAAGGGACCGAACGCACTTTTCAAGAAGAGAACGGCGACGTTCGATTGTCATTACGAAGCTCTCCTTCAATGCACAGCGAAATGCTGAATGGCGTAAAGTATTTAAAAAACGCTGTAATTCCAAGAAAAACAAACCATTTCAAGATATTCCCACTTGATTTCTACTGTGCTCTATGTAAACAGACTGTTTTATTTTCTTATATTTATATATTCAAAGAAAACTGACTCGTTATAATTTTTGTTTAACAATTTACAAAGGCACATGGGTTAAGCGTAAAAGCTACGATTTACAATTCTTAGGTTAGAAATGACAGTATATCCATTTCTTAAAAAGTAAACTTCCTGTTATTCGTTCAGTAAAAAGTAATATATATACACAATTCAACAAGTTTACTTTTTTTTAGTTAAATAATTAATTCCAACGAGCCAAACGCTCATATGCAGGAATTGTACAATACAGTTTGTTTTGCGTCTAAATTAATGTAATGCATATACATTGGCTGCAAATAAATAAATTTGCTATAATGAACGTTACTCTAAATATTATAATATTTCCTTTACATTACAATTGCACAAAATCTTCTCAAATAAATCGTCTACTTACTTAGGTAGGTACTGATTCCATAGCACTTTCTTTAATTTCATTTTGAAAGATGGCAGATTGGAAACTAATTTTAAATCTCTTGGAAGATTATTATATGATTGAATGGCTGAGAACTTAAAACGACAGTTGCCGAAAATAGGTTTGTACCTTTGAAGGTGGTAAGGAATGGTAAAAAACCCACGATATTATAACAGAGAAGTAAAGAGACCAAAAAGAGGTGCAGGTTGGAAAGGAATAATGTTAGAAATAGCTGTCGAAGTAAGGAGAAATTGAAGCAACTACTAGAAAACTGAATCTCGCAAAGAAGTCAGCTAAGGATAACATGCTGGCAAGCATAATTGGCCGTCATACAAATTTTAGTGAAAAATGGAAGGGAATGTATAAGTACTTTAAGGCAGAAACAGGTTCCAAGAAGGGCATTCCGGGAATCATTAATGGACAAGGGGTGTGTGTGTGTGAGGATCTTACTTTACCTTTTAAATTTAGAATATTTATATCATTTATGTACATCAGAAACAATGTAGGGCCCAAGATAGTCCCTTGTGGAACCCCATAATTTGCCTCTTTTTCCGTGCTTTGATAACCATTAACGGAAACAAATTACTTTCTTCAACTAAAGTAGCTGCGGAACCACTCTAATGCAACACAGCGGATTCCAGCATCTTCTAATTTAGATAACATAATATCGTGATTTAACGTATCGAAAGCTTTTGCGAGATGAATAAATATTCCGGCCGGTAACCGGCTTACTGTCAACGCTTTCCTGAAGCATCGACACAAGATCAGTAACTGCGAGTTCTGTACTGGAATTCTCTCTGAAACCATACTGGGATCGATAAAAGAATCTGTAATTTTGAAGAAAAGCCATTAGTCATACCTTTATAATGCTTTCCAATATTTTGGAAATGATGGGTATTATGGATATAGGTCTATAGACCCCTGCGTTACTTGTGTTCCTTCCTTTGAAAATCGGTATGACTTTAGCAATTTTTAGAACCTACGGCACGACTACCAGTTGACATGGATTCATTAATTATGTAACAACGTTAGTTATTAGCTGTTCATCCAAGATTTTGACCACAGTAGCTGTAATCCCATCTACTCCACAATATTTTTTACTTTTAAAATTTTTAATCGTTAATTATACATTTGACTTCCATGTTATTTCTTGGATATAAAAAAAGGGATTTAAGCTGGCGGTGACTATTCAGATCTGCGAAATCATGTGTGGTTATCTGAGATGCAAGATTGTCGGCTATGCATGTAAAATAGTCATTGAATTAATTAGCAATTTCCTGTTTATCATTAATTACCAAGTACCCTATTGACAAGGATTTGTCAGTTTCTGAGCTGTGCTTTGTGTTATATACAATTTCATTCAAATTTCCCACGTTTTCTTGGGAGTTTTATCATGCACGTTTATTATTTCGGAATAATAATTTGTCTCCAGATTTATTTAAGAATGTTACTGAATTTCTGCGTTTAATGTATTCTTCTCTCAATGAAATATTTTCTTTGTGTTGCCCAATCTTAAGTTTAGAGTGAAGAGTGTTACGTCTCATAACGAGTTTTATCAATTCAGATGTTATCCAGCGAGTTGTAACACCTGTTTTGAATGCATTTTTCTGTTTTATGATAAGGCGATTGCCTCTATTTGTGTCTTTTTTTAAATTTGAGCAATAAGGGAGCTGTACATGTGGTTCATTTTCTGGGCTGAATGTCTTGCAGTCTCTGGCAGGAAATTAGTGTTACTTAAATTATTTTTTCCGTGCTTTTTAAGGGTAAAGTCAAATGTTGTTTTGGATATAGGTTCTCTTATGTGGCCATTCAGTATCTGTGATAAGGATATTATGATCACTTGTGTCATTATCTGCATTCGAAATTGTGTTGACGTTTAACTATTAAGACAGAGTTTGAGGGATGTTCCACCATTCAACACATTGTAAAATACATTAAAATTATAAGAAGACCGGTTTCGACTCCCTTGGAGTGATCATCAGTTCCTGTTGAAAATTAATTCAGGAAGAATCTGATAACAATCTTTATAATAAGAAAATTTAAAGGTTGAAAAAACATCAAAGGGTTGCAAGACATGACTTTGAAATGCAACGCATACATGGCAAGCAGCTCTTGAAACTCAATATTTTCCTATTTCTGGCCTAAACTATCATAGTAAAAGGCATATTGCCTCATTATTGCAGTGCGCCAAATTGTAAAGGCAATTATTTAAACGGACCAAAAGCGAGTGTGTTATCTTTCCCTGCTAATGAAGGACTGAGGTTAAAATGGATAAGTGCTATTCATCGGGAGGATTTTATTCCTACGGAACACGCCAAGGTATGTATAGTTTTGGTTTGCTAAATCCTTTTGTCACAGAAATCACATTAACCCCTCATCGCAGCCATTTAAAGAACTTCCTGCCCCGCGCCCGGATGAGATTTCAACAATGCGGGACTGAAATACATTGATTCACTTCAAGCGTTACTACAAGTATGAGATTAGCCCGATATTCACGAAATTTGGAATTCCTTATGATAGAACTATGTACATGGAGATAATTACATATTTGTTTCACATTTCCTTAGTAATTTAGTTTCATGTGATAGAGTTCGAAGCTCTTTTCGAGACAGAGACCCAATTCACACTCCTGGCAGCAGTACACCGTGATCTTCTTTTCACCGTGTTTTGAACATACGATACAACTTCTCTGAGGTTTAGATTTCTCACTCTTGCGTGCTAATTGCCTGGTAAAATGTCTTTCCTGCAATCTTGGAACTGTATTATCTGATGCGTGCCGGCCTTGAATATTTAATTCCCCACCCGACCTAGCGTATTTGGAAACAAACCTTCCATCAGCTGAACCCGATAAGATAACTGATCAATGTTTGTCCCTGTGACTTGTCTGAATATTATTAGAGAATTCCCTTTGACCTGTAAAATTATCCATAGTCTCCCATACGAAATTTCCAAGTACTGGTTCCTCCTCATCGTCACTCTCATCATTTACCGCTGCATCCACTACAGCCACATCATCTACTTCATTATAACTGCTGCTAATACTGTCACTACTACTTCCGACTAAACTTTCATCTGAATTATACAGTATTTCAAGCACGTTACTGTCAGTCAAATCACGGCTGGAGCTAGCCATTGAGGGCGGCGCGTCACACGGATTGATGAAGCTGCAGCGAGACCGAAAGCAGCAGGATGAAACTGAATGAGAGGAATAACATTTATGACGAAAAAACCAACTCGATACATATTTTAGATAAAAGGTCGAGACATCGTCTTTCAAACGAGATATATACCATGAACAACTGGTTCTCGTATCGTATGACAAAAAGTAGCACTAACTCATGCCTACACAGTGCGTTCATGGACAGTTACTAAAACATTACAAGCTGAAAAACAAAGACAAATGTAATAAATAAATCGCACTCTTAATGGAAAATTAGACCAAAGAACATCACGCGAAAAGACAAACTTCTTAGAATATCATTTCTTTATTTTATTCTGTGAGAAAGAACGAAGCAAACAGAATTTTTAAAAAGCTGAGATTAGTGCTCAGACTTACTTGACAAATACTTATCCTTGCAAGAACAATTTCATTTTAACGATTTTCAATTCTTATTTACAACACTGCTAAACTCGAAAATGTCTTCTTGGAAACAAAGCATTTTGCGTATCCGTAACTCGAAAATCCTTCCGGCTATAGCCGTAAATGCGAAACCATGTATGGGTCTATACCACGTATAGAGGTTGGCGGCTACGGAAGGAAAGAGGGTCTATACCACGTATAGAGGTTGGCGCTGAGGGGTTAAGACATTACGAACAGCATAGTTTACAAACACGTGGATTCACTTTTCAATGTCATTGTCTTTTAGGTATGCGAACTTCATTTTAAAGATGTTGAGATTGAAAAATCCACGAGCATGTTCGATTAAAATAACGGGAGGTTAATCACTGCCCATTTGCCATACCCTGATTGGTGAAAGGTTCGTTCATCATTCCTAGATAGAGCTAGATTATGTTTTAGGCATTTTCTTTGTTTCTTAATAGAATGCCAGTTCAGTACAACTGTGCAACAACTAATTTCGAACATTTTATATGCAGTTCCATCACAGTTTCCAACTGTCCTCAATATCTCTTTGGAACCACTAGAGCCTCCCGTGATGATTCAGAAAACAGGTGGCGTAGAGTGGAAAGACAGTGTTTAGAAAATTCTATTGCTGACACTTTACGTACATATAGTGAACATGCTGAGGCAGTAACACTTAAAGACTTTGAGTAATTAAAGCTCAAAGTGAATTACATTACATTTAATGCTGAATGGGACTTTCTCAATAATGAATCAGGTTTATATTTCATTTTAATGAAAGGGAAACCTAGCCCTCATATTTCTTGTTGTGTTAAAATAACACAAAATTTACATGCTTCATTACTTGTCAGTAATGTCCGAGTTAAAGCCTGTGAAGTGATGTCATTGTCCAAGCTTGTTTAGAATCTTACAGAAATTGAATCATTGATACAGACTGAACGTTCTCTGTATGCATTTTCCACTATGTCTAGCAGCCAGAATATAGAAGTAACTTTGACTGTTCTTGATAGTTTATTGCAACACCTAGAAAATAATTTTCCTGAGAAGAAAAAATGTTGAATTTCTTAAAAATCCAAGTGTACTTGCTACCTAAGAAGAGGGTTAAGAACTATTCCTGGTAGTTAATCGTATTTTCTTAATTAGCGCATTCAATTTCTCTCCATTGTTACAAATGCATTCGAGAATCTGGTAACTTAATTCTTACTGCTCCACGTACGTTGCAAATAATATGCTCAAAGTTTCTAACAAACCCTCTTCAGGAAAAGAATGGCAAATTTGTGCTCTATCCTAAGAGAAAATTTTCATTGCTCTCTCCAGAAGACAAACTAGTGCTATTATCACTGGATGAGGTTCATATAAAACCCTAGTTAGATTTCAAACAGGGAAGGGTAGTTATTACTGCTATGAACAGCGATGAATGTGCCACAAGTGCATATGTTTTCATGGTCCATGGTGTACTTTCACAGTATAAAGATGTTGCTTATATTGTACCTGTCTCTAATTTTCGTGTTGAGGACTTATTTAACATCATGAAAACAATAATGTTTGGTTTTGAAAAAATAAGATTTGAATTAGCAACAGTTATTGCAGATAAAAGTGCTCTTAACAGGAAGGCAGTGTTTCTTCTTGGTGATCAGCGTCAACTGAAGCATGTTTACAGCCATCCAAAAGACAAGAACAGAAAGCTCTTCTTTATCATAGACAGCACAAGCTCTCGCAAGCCGGCTCGACACGGATTCGAACAGGGACTGAGATACACACATATGAAGTTCATAATTATCAGTCTCCTTGAAATCCTGTACAGAGTGGGGCGAGGGTATCTCGTAACCAACAGCTATTATTAGTCCGTTATGACTACCATATACCGAACTATTGAAAAAATTAAAAACCTAGAACCTGTTTTCCAGTCAATGACCGGGTCAGGGATGAAATGAATGAAGCCCCTATCTTGCGGCGAGGATAGGAATTGTGCCGGCTACCGAAGCCTGTCACAATCTTCTGGGGCAATAATTAATGACTGACAGATGAAAATCAAATGTTGTGGAGAGTGTTGCTGGAATGAATGATGACAGGGAAAACCCGAGTACCCGGAGAAAAACCTATCCCGCCTCCACTTCGTCCAGCACAAATCTCACATGGAGTGACCGGGATTGCGCCATTCCGTGTCCAAATCTCGTAGCATTCAAGAAAAATCCACAGCTAATGTCGGTGAACATTTCAGGGATTATATCAAATATTTTTACGTGAATTCGATTGAGTGTTATTCAATACAACGCTTCCATTCACGTCAGACAAGTTTTACGGATGTTTCAGCTTAAAATCGGCCGCAGGATCAGCAAGTACTTATCAGCTATGTTATCATATTATTTCATATACAAATTTTATAATCTATAAATGATAATAATGAAGTAAATTTTAATAGCTATTATTTATTCAAAACTATAGAATTCGAAGGATAAATTACATTTAAGGCTCAAATATTCATCAATATTTACCATAATATTTCTCCTAAAACACTGGTCTAATATCATTTTCTCCATTTTAGTTATCATAGTCTTCAATAAATAAAATATTAGCTTCTCTCTAAGCTTATGATTTTATAAATAAATATCTAATTCATCTCACATAAATCTTCGTAGATTAGAATTCCTTAAATAAAATTATCATGTGTTAACACAAATTGCTTCTCATATCTCCTAGACCCAGGTTTTTTATCAAATAACTGAACATTGAAGAGCTTGCCATGTCAAAAGTAAATTATTTCAATGTAATGTTTGAAATGTTCAAAAATATCTTATAATAAATAAATAAAATATTTGATTTTTAAATGGACTGAGAACGATTATTGTGTATATTTTTTATCTTTCATCATACGTTTTTAATTAAGTATTGTTAAGGTTAGACATACGCAGATAAACACACACAAAATAAGATCAGTTTCAAATATGTAGGTTCCAATGGCCACCTATCATACTATATAAAAATATATCTAACTAATCATAAACAATTATATTCGAAATATCTTCCCTGAAAATACGTGAAATTGCCTTAAATAGTTTCAATAGATTTGGTGTCAGGTTGAAATTATGTCTTATCACCTCATAAATTTCAATCATTTAACTGCAAGTTGATAAGGAATACCATGGATGAAATTTCTAATTCCTCACTAGTGATAGGCTGTCATAAATGAGACACTAAGATCGTATATCCTATTAACATCCTGTTATTGTAGCTTAAATCAGTTTAAACCATGTACATATTATGCAATTATCTTCTTAATTGCCATATGAGTGTTAATTATAAATTATTAGAATTATTTTTGATGACCAATATCTGTTGTTATCTCGCAAGTTTATTACCAAGTTGCCATTTATTACGTAATATGAATTATTCCATAATTAAACATCATTACCATCATTTAATCCAACCTTGATCCACATTTGCTTTACTTAACCATCCATTATTTAACCTTATATGAACATCCTTCCTCATATGTGTACATATTTATCATAATTCAATAACTCCTTTTTCTTATACAACATTAGTCATAATCTCATATTCCCTTTCTCATATTTTCTTCATATATTTATACTGCATCACATGCCAGTATTACTCATTTGATTCTACATAACACACATATACATTCATTTCACAACTACTTAAAATAACACTTCATGGTTCAACAACTATGCATATGCCTGGCAATACTTAACTCACTTATCCATATATCTTCACATTGAACCTATACTGGCTTAAACCTTGCAATAAGTCGTCAATATTTACGAACTCGGTAATCTGCGACTTGATATAAACATGTATCATACTTCATTTTCATCAAAAACTCCCTATCTTTGGCATGGCTTATTGAGAAGTAACTGAAATATTGCTAATGGAACATTTCACTGACATATATTCACCCTCCTACCTTAGGATGTACTTAAATCTTACGGAAGACTGACTATAACCTTTCTTAATTCATCACTACTGAATCACTCGCGTCGAAACTGCATGTTATTAAACATTTCACGAAGATATAGGCCTAACGACCTATTCCTTCAGAACGATATCAACCAACAACTATCTTCCACAAAGAAATACATAAATAACCTTATGATAAATTGTGAAACTTATCTTATTCTGTGTCTGTCTAATGCCGGGGACGTTGTTTCTTCTGCTACATTTCTCTATGGGCAGGTTTTCCCATGTTCAACGGTTCAGTCATCCGAGAATCTCGGTAAGTGAGCTCGTCTCTGCGGATGCTGTTGGCTGGAGTCCATTAGTCACCAATCCCATGCTCGATTTAGCAAGCTATTACGTCGATCTCGTACGCATGCATGAAAAACACATTCAAAGATAATATTAATAGCATTTTCATCTTAGTTGCAAATCCTTCTTGTACTATTATTTTCCTTTCTAATGACAAATGTGGCGTCAATACGTATGCTATATACAGATTACCAATATGTCTGTGGTAGCTTATGATCGTCTAATTCAATGGTAGTTTATTTTAAATGCTAGCGTTTTGAATGTGTTTCCTAAAGAAACCTTCGCTTTTCTTCCATGCAATGCCATGGTGAATCCTATCGTTTTTATATCTTCTTCGTATTTCGTTTCGAACTTCGTAAATACGATCTAAACTGCACGTTATTAAACATTTTACGAAGATATAACGACCTATTCCTTCAGAACAATATCAATCAACAACTATCTTCAACAAAGGAATACATAAATAATCTTAAGATAAATTGTGAAACTTATCTTATTCTGTGTCTGTCTGCTGCCGGGGACGTTGTTTCTTGGGATTATGATTAAAATATAACAATAACATTATCGTATTGGCCACGTTAACATCGTTATTTCTAACAAGTGTGATGAAAATCCGCCAAGGATTAACAAAGATATTCAACATAGTGTAATAGCTGAAATTCCCACGGTTTTGGTATATGAAGAGAATGGATTCCCATGTGAGATCAGTGAAGTCCCACAGTTGAGACCCGACGGTCGACGTGTGGAATTACGCGCCGCGATGTAGTACCTAGTCTACGGTTTTCGCCAAAATGTCAAGTAATTGATTTATTATTACAGAGAAGGAACTTAAACTCTGCAGTGACAGAATTGAACTTGTAATTTTCTTCAGTGTTTATCCATTTATGAGTGATTGAATTATTTCTGTGGTGAACCTAATTTCTGAGCTTGCAATTTTTCCAAGTACTCACGTTTCAAGATGAAAGGAATGTTTTCGGTTGACAAAGTTTGAACTATGTGATAGAACTTGTATTCCTGCTAAGTGACTCAAATATTTTGACAGAAAACACATGTAAGACTTGTATTTTCTTAAGTGAAGAACAATTTCAAATGATTGAAATGTTTTCAGATATATTAACTTAGACATCGTAAAAAGGTTACCGAACTTATAATTTTTCTCGAATGGAGAAAATTTCTCAATACTTAAACATTTCTGTAGATAATAGACTGAGAATTGTGTGTTAGGATATGTGTTTCTTCAGGTAGAATTTGACTTTACGTGTGATCGAGATAGAAACTGTTAGCGAACAGAATCAATTTCCGTTTATTTGTCCAAAAAAATATCGTTTACATTAGGCGTGTGAAGGAGACGGATTTCACAAAGCAAAGTATTTTCTTTTCTGCACAAATCGAAGTGATTTCTGTACTGTGTAAATATTTCTCTCAAAGACGTAGGACTCTATCTTATGCCAAGTGTAACGTAATTTGAACTTGTCGATTCCATTGATATTCGATTGTGGGAAAGGGTACTACAGTAATTTTCTAAGTGACAAATTTATTATGTGAGTCCGATTTTATTAATAATCGACTCTATTCCTGTACTCACAAGTGAGATGACTGGATCGCGTGTTCGATTCCAGTAAACATTCGAACGCGTAAGAGTTTGTTTTCAAAATGACCAATCTTAAACCACGGATTAGATTTCGTTTACATTCTACTGTGTGAAATTACTACTCTATTTCGAGTGCACAGTTCATTGGTGTTATGAATCATTTTTGAACTTATTATTTATTTTTCATCTTTACAGAAGCCATTTCCAAATTGGCACGTCCACAAGTTTAAGTAAGTGTGTTCATGTCTATATTTCAAGTGACAAATCTCAGTACCCGAACTGCTAGACCTTCAAGACCACCCAGACCTTAAAGAACCTCTAGAACTTCCAGAACGTCTAGAGCTTCCATTGCTGGAGGAGACGTGGTTCCATGGTGCAGAGAGCTGATTCGTGGTGGAACGAGAGGAGTAGCCGACCTAAGAGGAGCATCGCCAGCCACAGGCCGGGGAAAATTCATACCCCACTTATCTTCTATTCAGAGGTGATATAAAACTTAATCTCTCATTAATAAATTCTAATAGTTTTTTAAAATAATCTACGAACTTTATTTGAACAAACCTCTCTCTTTATGTCACTACATTAATGTACCGTGCACGCCCTGCGTGAAGTCTCGTGCTCTTCAAGCCAAAATAGGGACATTTACCGTTACAATATAAACTGTAACAATTCTCTTACAATAAACTTGGGTAATTTCATCACTACCGAAGTAAAATGTCCCAGTTACTACTTTTTGCTTAGTGATATGGTATTTTTTAAAGTTAGCCCCTCCCTTTAGAGAATGCTGGATCCGCCTTTGGACATTAGTAACATTTTAAGGACAAACATAGCAAGAAAGTATGGACAAAATAAATCAGATCATCCAGGAAAACAAGGGTTCTGCGGGGGCCATTATAATTCATAGAACTTGGGTTCAGTATTTCGATGAATTATTTAATGAAGAATGCAAATGGTGAGTTCAACACGAAAGGCTTGTGGTTTCGAAGGGTGTGAGTTTCACTCTACCTGAATTAGTTGAATCTCTTCCGACTCAAGAAATCAGGAACTGTTACAAGTAGCAAAAATGGAAAATCAGGAGCTAATTCGTCGATCACATATGAATTTTTGAAAGAGGTGAGAAAGCAAAATGGCATGATGGAAATTTGGAAAGGTTATTCAATAAAATCTTTGAGATAGGGGCATTCGCGAAAGCACGTAAAAAGGCTATAATATGTCCAATACACGACAATACAGGTGACATACTGAATCCAGATAACTCCAGAGAAATACCCTTATTAGTTATATTGGGGAAAATATAATATACTGTGCGCCCATCCCGTTTCCAGGTATGACGTACGTTAAAATATCCCGGTAGCTGGTTGTCTTCTCATGGTAAATGTTCGTGAAATAGTTTAGTTTAACGTAATTCAAAGAAGAGTCAAATCGAACGCGACATATTTCATCTCCGGATGAACGTCTCCATCCTATCGTATTTTTAATCACCGCAGGTATCATAATAAACCGCATAAACTCAACTTAAAACTACGTCTTGCACTCTAATATCTACAAATCACTCACACATAAAAATAAGAAGAAATTTATTAATCTAAATGAACTACTAAAGAAAGTGGGATTTCATTCCTGACATGAGCTAACATCTTATTTTACATTTCATTTGATAGGAAAAATATTCAATTAATCGATTACATCATTAAAATAATCATTAAATTGAAAAAATAATTAATCTTATCTTTGATTAGCATATCACTCAATTCATTTCCGAATGTTTTCTTAAAAAATCACGCAATCTGAATTATTTTACAAATATCTCTTTTCATCGATGTTTTTGTTGAATGACATGCTAACGTTACTACTCCCTATTGCCTTTCAAAATATCGGCACCTATCCTCTTAGTCTATTATATTTACGTATTAAAAATATATAATAAACATGAAACAGCGTTTAAAATATAAAATAATCTATATCGCATTTCTAACTAAAGTAGTTCTTAATTAGCCTTATTAACTGCCTCTCAATATGCGTTGACTTTTCCGTAGCCTTAATTATCATGGCAAGTTTATCTAAATGACTCCTCTAAATTTTTGTTATGTTAGCTCGATATTATCTCTCTATGTTATTCAATATATAGCTGTACACTCATTTCATCTTACATTACGTGCATTACCCCAATATGACATTTGCTATAAGTATTTCCTTACAACACAGCTGTATTTGACATAACGGAAATAATTTATTCTCATATACGCATATGGGTTTTCCATGCATACCTTGTCTTATGTTATTTCCTCGACGAATCTCCTTCAATGTACTTGCTTCACATATTTCATCCATATTCTGAATATAAACATTTAGCAACCCTCATTACGTCTTCATTGCAACACATATTCCTAATACTTCACTCCAATCGCTTCATATAATTCCATTCTCATCTATATATCGCTCAATCAATTCAATTATATCAACAACTTAACCACTTTTCCTTATATCATAACCTCTTCATAAATAATACAATTATTAAGACGTATAAAACTTCGTTGCAACTATGTTCACTTATATGCATCATAATTCTTATCATAGAATAATGTTTAACCTCCAGCACTTCCTAATTCCATCTGATGACGTAATTCGACAAGGAACGACTCATATAAATTATAATTCCTCTCTATATCATCACTAATGACGCTAACTTAGCATGATTGGCTTCACAAAACCCATTAATGAAATCTAATGCACGCAAATACTCTCATCCTTTTATGTATAAACTGCATTCCTCCTCGCAAATAATCATATTTTCATTTGCTATCATAATCCACTCGACATATGTATAGCCACTTTTTCGCGATATCGATCTTGTCACAACTTATCTTAGTAAGATATAGTTCAAACATATCACTTCACTGAGTCATTTCATTTCTTAAATACTTCTCACTTATTGTAAAATATGCCAGATAATCATATCTAACCTAATTAAGAACCAATATTTAGCAAACTTATCTTGCCATTCAGCGAGTACGGCGACTTATGTAGTTCTCCGTGTCACATCTCTGGTCTTTGGCCGGCTGTGGTCTACGGGACGGCTGGAGTATTCCACCTCATCAGGTCTGGTCTGCTGGCTGGTTCATATTCATCTCCAGGTCGGTCCACCTCGAAATTAGCACGACATATCCTTCTTCATTCTTGAGGTAATGTTAAAATGAAACAATTCCAACGAGTAGATGTTCATTTTGGTGCTTCTTAAAATTATAATCACTCGTCAGTATCCTTATATTTTTCTTATTAATCTGATCAATCAAATATTTAACACTTGGTTCAGTGTCTTTGATCTTATTTTTGCCTTATTTTTTAAAAACTCTAATTTTACGCGATATTTCTATTCTCGAAGGCTTAATAATTACTTAATTTCTCTTCTTGGAAAACGATTCCTGAATATTTTTCCTATTCTCTAAGTTCTGTTTTAAAAAATACAAAATGATGACATATTATATTGATATTTGACCAAATACATACAATTTTGTAGAGATTTGACAATTTGGACATGTCTGGCTTTTGCACCAAGCGTAGTAAATGCAATGAATTGGCTGCAAATGCAGTGGAAAACCAAGTGGTGTACAGACATATTGTTAAAGTGGATCTGTTTTTCTGTGGTAGGCGATACATGATAAAATACAATTTTCTATATATATTGCACCAGAAACGCCCTTACTTAGCTATCTTGGAGAGCATGGATTTACGTAAAGCGTGTACGGTCCATGCTTGGAATGCGTGCAGAGAGAGAGGTTTTTCGACATAAAATTTTTAAATTGTACTGTTTGCTTATTCATAAAATAAGACAAGTTGCGCGTCACCTTTAATACATGTGGAGTTGGAAAAGAGGAGCGAATGTCCTTTGTGTTGGGGCAGGCGATATACCTCGCTGCCGGTACTCCTTCCACACACCATACGTCAGCCGTCTGTACCATGGGACCTTGTGAATCCCCACGTCGACTAGAAGTTCTGGAAGTTCTGGCAGATCGCAGACGGTCTGGGAGTCTTTCAGTGTTCAATAAATCAATACTGATCTGCATTTAGAGCAGTCGCCCAGGTGGCATTTTCCCTATCTGTTGTTTTCCCAGCCTTTTCTTAAATGATTTCAAAGAAATTTAAAATTTGTTGAACATATCCCTTGGTAATTATTCCAACCCCTAACTCCCCTCCCTATGAACGAATATTTTCCCCAATTTGTCCTCTTGAATTCCAACTCCAGTATAACCTAAGCGTCCGACTAGAGCAGTCGTGTTGAGTGGAGGGTCCCGGTAGAAGGAGAGGGGAGCGCAGGAGTGGAGTGCAGGGAAGTAGTGAAGTGTGTTTAGAATATGATCGGAGCGGAGCAATACAGGGCCGTCATAGGAAGATGGCAGGGAAGAAGGAAGCAAGAATTAGTGAAATTAGGAGGATGTAAAATCGAAATGGGAAAGAAGGGAGAGATGATGCTGACAGCGGCGGTGATTATTGTATATGGATCGGGGGAGTTGAACTGAACCCCGGTCCGACTGGCAGTGGAAACATGAGTTTGGAAGACATTGAAGTGATCAAGAGGGTAGTTGGAGAGGTGGTTGAAGAAGTCTGCCCATTCGAGCAACTCAAGTATATGATACAGGAGCAAACGAGGGAGTTCGACAGAATGAAGGAATGGTTTCGGGAACAGGCTGAAGACACAACATCCCAAGTGAGGAACAATGCTGAAGAAGTTGCACAACTGAAAAATTATAGGGCGATTAGAAGAGGAAACGCTGAAAATTAAAGCAGAATTGGAAGCCAGTACACAATATAGGAGAAGGAAATGCCTGTTTATATATGGTGTGCCTGACGAGAAGAGAGAGGACAAAGTGCTTACAATTTACAATGTGGTGGACTTAATTCAAGGGAAAATGAAAATTAATTTTAGCGAAGTTGACATAGACGATGTGGATAGAATAGGGAAAGTTAAAGGCAACAGGCCTGTTAAGGTTGAACTGTTTTCCACGCCGATGGCCGATATTGTGGTTGGAAATGTGGGTAGCATTCAGAGGGATAAAATATGGTTCAAGAGAGATATGGGAAGTGAAGGGATAAGGAAAGAAAAATCCTCAAAGGACATATTCAACCCTCTACCCTTCCGGCCTTTAAAATGTGGCACCGGCATGAGACAATCACAGGGTCGTTGACTGGGTACTACCCACAGAGACATCTTCGAATATTACAAACTAACCTTAAATTATTAAGCAGGAAGTATAAGAGAGAAGATAAATAAGATCTGAATGAGAACCTTTAATAAAAACTCAGATTTATTGAAATAAAAGGCTAAACTTTGGCAAAGTAACATTCCCACACAAATAAACAAAATTCGGACTGTACATGGATACGTCACCCATTATCTTCGTCAACTCATATGAAAAATTTGGTTCAGTTTTTCACAATTATTTACTTTGTCACTCCATATATCATCCTCTGTTAAGAATTCGTCAACCTACGTTATCAGATTAATATTTCTGCTATGTCGACTATGACCATGAAAAACCAAAAATATTATCCATGAATTCAAACTTCATCCAAATGCATCACTTAATTGAGTTCATATTACATCTCATCATCATTTATCAACATTACTTTACTCCACTAAATCCTTTGTCCTAATTCATCTTGATTCTCATTATGTTTGGTTGACACCATATTTTAATAATAATAATAATAATAATAATAATAATAATAATAATAATAATAATAATAATAATAATAATGTAGTAGACCATCATTACATCCATCACTTTCGTCAGAGTGACTTTTGAAATCCAAAAGAAATAAACTCAAAATACATCCATCTATTCATGAATTCATTAATCCGTATCCACTTTCCATACTTTCAAAATTATTCAATTATTAAGTTATAAAATCGTATTATAGTTGTTAAATTATTTAAATTGTTACAATATTTACCATCATGGAATCGTGAAGCTGTTTGAAATTATTGAATCCTGACATTTGTTATATCATTCATGAACTCCTCAATTTATTAAATTAAAATCATTAAATCATTAATGATCATTAAGTCTGAGGTCATTTCATCATTAAAAACCATTAAATCTGAAATCGTTAAAATTATTCAATCATTCAATTGGTTAAATCCAAAATTATTAAGTCTGCAAATTTGTTAAATCATTAAATTATTAAGCCCTCATAAATTTTATGAAATAATTAATAATTTTATTAAGTCCTCTCAAATTTCAATAACTCTTTCTTATATATTTGCTCCCTCCTCTCATCTATATACAATTAACACGGAACGTGACCGAATCGATAGTTACCCCTGACACGAAGAATTTTAACCTACTATTCTGATTCATAATTTAAAGGAAAATATTTCGCATAAGCACAATCAGGTGTTTCAATAATACGTAAAATAAACACAAACTCTGTAGCGAAGGACCTACATTAAATTGAAAATCCACCAAACTTATTCTACACTAAATCTATGACAACAGGACAGAACCATGTTGCCGCAAACATGTCAACCACAAGTGAAATGAATTCACACATCAGACAAAAATTTGCAACTGCAAACCAGAATTTGGATTGCCAAAGCATAGTAAAACACACATCACATATGCAACAAACACAAAATCAGTCAAATACATAATCACCAGGAAAATCATGTTCATTGACCTGGCCCGGCATCGATCTCCGACCACCAGCATCGCAACATTACAGTGACCTATTGTTCCCTATATCACAATGGACTATCACGAAGTGTATTTAGTACTTTAACTTCAATCATTCGTATAACGGAGCCTCTCTGGGCGAACAATAACCATTATTTATAAGCATTCAACGCTTTCAATTCATATTATTCATTCCATACATCGCATATTTAATTGCTCACTCCTCACAGGATTCATAACATATTAAGAAACACTTATATCACTTTGCTGGCACTATATTCACATATCATGCTCCACAATATCATCGGTTCGTCTCCTGCTACTGGCGTTTGTATCTTAAAGGTCCTACTCCGAAACTAATCTCACTAAATCTCACCTGAATTATATGACAGAATGTCTATTCCCTCACAGCACATTTTCATCTACTGGTTAAAAACACATGTTACTTACTGATGAAATAAACTCTAAAATTTCACTGTATTGTGCATGGATGGCCAATGGTTCGTATCTTCATGATGTCAATGAATTTTCTTTCGACAATCTTAACTTAATATCACGCAGCATGCCACAACTATCCTATCCTATTCCCATGACGATAACCACATACTGATTGCCATCTATACTACTTAAAATATTTACACACACACGGATATCGTATCAGAAGATCACACACTATGAAAATCATATTTCCACACACGTATCGTATTACTATAGAAGATCGTATTTCCACACACATTATCTTATTATTCAAGAAGATCATATTCAACACACGCTTCTTATTCTACATAAATCACTCCCCCAAGGCATCAGTATGAAAAGTTACTCCCTACAGCAAACTACCCTTGCTACAGTAAAAGAAATATAAAGTGAACTTTCATGCAAGAAAATTATATACAAGTTAACAGCAAACAGTGCATAAGCGAAATTTAATGAATCAGGAAGTACTTATCGAGTTCGGTGACGTTCCACGTTCAGCTACACAGCATCTTTGACCTTAGGTCAGCCCCATGATGTGGTTTATTCCATCATAATGGTGGCATTAACATGTGCACCAATGCCTTCCTCAATACCCATGTTCTTCACTCTTGCTGGCAATAACATTTCACACGGCTTCACACGTAGTATCACACTAAAAATACACAGAAACATATACATGAGTTACTTATAAGTACACATTACATTCTTATTCATGAGGTAAAACACTCTGTCTCTGCAATACTCTGCGATTCTCGGCACTTGGTACTGGAAAGCGTCAGATAGTTCGATATCGTTCCGGTCTTTACTGCCTCGTCAAAAGTTGATATTGTGACACTATCTCTCCAAATTCTATACTATTTCCACTAACAGTATCTAAGTGAAAATAAAATCCATCGGATCCAGTTATATTTTATCAATAGTTAAAGTTATTAGGCTGAGAAATGCTCAAGATTTTATTCTACACCGAACTCCATGCACCTTCCGTCCGACTCGTCCCGAATCACGCAGCAGAGTGTCTCTTCCGAACAGAGCGTGGCTTCTTTCTGCACGCCGGCCTTCTGGTACAGAGCTCAGGGCATCCCCTTATCAGTGGTGCAATATCCCGTCGTATATAGCTATATTTATTAGTCGCGATAGTTCATTAGAGAAATATAGTCTTAAATTTTTATCTATGTAAGAGCCGAAATTTATTCTACATTGTCCCTCGGTGGATTTCGTCAATATTGTAGGGCTTTCATGCTGGCGTCCATATTTCTTTTCCCCCATAACCTGAGGCGTGCTGTGCTCTGATTCGCTACCCAGAAGTCCTACCAACTTAAAATCTAAGTAGCTCGATCATACTCCTTTCTCACTCTAGCGTGGAATATTCCATTACTTCCATATTGCGCCATCAAATGACTCTGACACGTGGACTCTGGCTTCGAGCTTAGGCAAGCGGAATTGCAACATATATCCGGGCTCCCATGTTACTTTACTCCATTCTTCCCGTAACTTTCTATAATTTACAATATTCGATGCCAATGATATGAACCGTTCGGGTTCAATATGATACGAGCTAGACTTCAAGGATTGAGAGCATTCATAAGGGGACAGGAGCTAGTAGTGACAAACGGCTTCTGGAGTAGAATTTGCACTGTGAAAAAAATTATTGGATCTAGAAGAGAAGTTGAAACAAGAGGAAGTAACGGGGAGGAGTATGGTCAACAGTTTGGAAGTAAGACAAGTTGAAGACAGCACTGTTATAGAAGACGGAGAAAGTGAAAAGGAAAAGTCAAGGGGAAACGGTAAGATGAATGAGGAAAGGCAGGGAGAGCTGCAAAGTGAAAGTGGGGTCATAAACAGTGATAAGGAAGGAGTAGTGAATAAGGGGGCGAGATTAAGAAGGACCAGAGGTGCAGCTATTGAGACAGCCGGAGAAGAGGAAAGGCAGAGAAGTGAATACAGGGAAGAAATGGAGACACAGAGTAAAAGAGAATTGGAAGAGGCAGCCCGTAAGAAGCTAGAGCAGACTATGTCCAGAGGGAGCAGTAAGAGTTTAGGAGATATGTGGGGAATGATAAGCAAGGACGAGTGTACCGTAACACGAAGTAAAAACGTTAAAAAGTAGTGATAAATAAGGGAATAGTGGAGATAACAGGGTGGAAGCTTAAAGTGAGAGAGGTGTTTTAAATTAATTATGTAAAAGTATGTGATTTATGAAGCGCAATGTCTCTAGCTATCACAGTTGTCATATTGAAATGTATAGTGAGTGGCGTAATGATATTAATAGAAAATGTATCATGGCGGAGGTGGAATTGGTGTAATCATGGTGAAGATGTTCTGTAAAATCTATAGATGATGAGTTAGAAGTGTTATTAGTTGTGTAAAAATGTGTGGTTTAAGTGTGTTATGACGGTAAATGTTCTATTAGGCAGATATAAACCAATGATGTTTTATTAACTGATAGTATGTTGGTATGATGAAATTATTGGTTGAAGGTGTCTTGAAACTGTATTTATGGCAAGAGAGTTGTATTGATTGATACTGAAGTGTGGGTAATTATTAAGGAAATGTGTAAGGAGGCCGAATTGGAATGTGGAGTTGGAGTTTTGTTTATAGTTTAGATGGAATGAACTTAATGGTGATGACGGCATGTATTTTAGAGTAGGTGTAGTGATTTAAAGGAGTAAATTGTAATTGGTATGTAATGTGTTTAATTATTCTAGTGGTTGTAACGGGAATGTACAAGGAAGTAGAAGTGGAGTTTTGAGTTGGCCTTTTAAGTAGAACGAGGTGTATAAGGAAGTAGATACATTGGAGGTGAGGATATATTTATACTGGGTTGAAAAGTTAAAAATAGAGTAGATGAAAATGAATGAGTTCAGAGATACATCTTAATTTGGGTTGGTATGATGAAATTATTGGAAGTTTTGTTGAAATGTGTGTTGGAGTTGTTTACATATCACAGTTGCTATACTGAACTGTACTGCGAGTGTTGAAATGATATTGAGGTGGAATTAGCATATTGAATATATTGGTAAAGTTTGTTATGATGGTAAGAGAGCTGTGTTGATAGAGAATGAAGTGTGGGTAATTATTAGTGAAATGTAAGTGAATGGTGGAGCAGTATCTTGGTTTTTAAACGTGTGATATGAAAGGTATGAGCGAGGATAAGTGAGGTATGATGGCTAAGAGTAAGCAAGTGAAGGATGGAAGGAAAGAGAGATAGATGAAAAGAGAGATAGTGTCATATGAAGATGATGTGATGGGAATGATGGTGGCTAGGGCTATAAGTCATTGTTGGATCCATTGTTATGGAACAAATGTGTTGTATTTATAAGAGAATGGTTGGCGTGGTACGAGGGTTGGTCATAGAGGGATCTGAGATTATAAGTCTGAAGGATATGTGATGTACTGATGATGTTGTTGACGTTTGTTGATGGTACAAGGTCCGTATATTGTGAGTTTATAATTTAATATTATGATAAGTGGATTTAATTACTATATGATGAGTGGATCATGGCAAGAGAGTAATTGTAAATACGGTGTGATGAAAGGATGAGGCCTACTGTTTGATTATGTAATTAAGATAATGTGAGTGGAGTGAGGAAATGACACACAAACGGGACCGTGGCGTTATGTGATGGCTGAATCAGCGTAATGGCCTAGATCAATGAGAATGGAAAATAGAAGTCATGGAATGTGCCAGTTACGCGAGTTCAGCCGGAAGGGAATTTAGAGGCCTGTAAATCTTAAAGAGCCGACTATGCCGTTCTATTATTATTATTATTATTATTATTATTATTATTATTATTATTATTATTATTATTTTACACTAAATTTTTCTATTGCCATGGCCTATGGGATCACCAATAAGGGTTGATCAGGGGCCGTAGGCCAATACATGGCGAGAAAGAAAGCTGTTTATTCAGTGTTGTTCATTTTAGTGTAACTTATTCTGGCTTTTAGGTTGTACATGTTATTTTTCTCACTAAACAGAACAATTGAGTAATTTACTGTAGATCTGGATAAAAATAATAAAGAATAAAGGAAGAATTCCAACTTTATCTTCATATTGTGATCATTCCTATTTTTAAAGACGCCACATAAACTTATTCGTCTACTAAAGTCATTCCACGCCATCTCTCCGCTGACAGCTTGGAACATACCACTTAGTCGATCAGCTCGTATTCTTTCTCCCAATTCTTCCCAGCCAAAACTTTGCAACATTTTTATAAAGCTACCCTTTTGTCGGAAATCACCAAGAACAAATCGAGCTGCTTTTCTTTGGATTTTTCCAGTTCTTGAATCAGGTAATCCTGGTTAGGGTCCCATACACTGGAACCATACTCTAGTTGGGGTCTTACCAGAGACTTATATGCCCTCTCCTTTACATCCTTACTACAACCCCTAAATACCCTAATAACCATGTGCAGAGATCTGTACCCTTTATTTACAATCCCATTTATGTGATTACCCAAATGAAGTTCTTTCCTTATATTGACACCTAGATACATACAATGATCCCCAAAAGGAACTTTCACCCCATAAACGCAGTAATTAAAACTGAGAGGACTTTTCCTATTTGTGAAACTCACAACCTGACTTTTAACCTCGTTTATCAACATACCATTGCCTGCTGTCCATCTCACAAGATTATCGAGGTGACGTTGCAGTTGCTCACTATCTTTTGACTTATTTATTAATATATGCAGAATAATATCATCCGCAAAAAGCCTTACCTCTGATTCCATTCCTTTACTCATATCATTTATATATAAGAACTCATAAAGGTCCAAAAATAATACCTTGAGGAATTCCCCTCTTAATGATTACAGGGTTAGAATAAGCTTAGCCTACTCTAATTTTCTGAGATCTATTTTCTAGAATATAGGAACCCATTCAGTCCCTCTTTTGTCTAGTCCAATTGCACTCATTTTCGCCAGTAGTCTCCCATGATCCACCCTATCAAATGGTTTAGACAGGTCCATCGCGAAACAGTCCATTTGACATCCTGAATCCAAGATATATCTGCTATATCTTGCTGAAATCCTACAAGTTGAGCTTCAGTGGAATAACCTTTCCTAAAATCGCACTGCCTTCTATCGAACTAGTTTATTAATTTCGCAAACACGTCTAATATAATCAAAAAGAATGCCTTCCCAAAGCTTACATGCAACGCATGTCAAACTTACTGGCCTGTAATTTTCAGCTTTATGTCTATCACCCTCTCCTTTATACACAGGGTCTACTATAGAAACTCTCCATTCATTTGGTATAGCTCCTTTCAATAAAACAATAATCAAATTAGTACTTCAGATCAGTGTCGTTTTCTGGTATAGCGCAATGGAGCAATGAACCTCCAGTTTATATCAAATTGTACTCAACTACTTTATATTTATAACTCCCTTGTCAGTCTCGAAGCTCTTGCTTAGCCTATCTGTACGTAATATACTCGTACACTGGCTTTCAATTGATGTGAACTGCGCACGTTTCGAGGCTGGATACTTGTCTGAAATGAACCCCCTTGGAAGGCGACCTCTCCGTCCGTACCTGGACGAAGGGAGCGGCGAGGTGCGGGGACACATCTTCCGGCACGTAGGCAAGACCAGGATATCGCAGAAACAGATCTCTGTGGTTTACGCATGCGCAATATGCCACTCTCTCAAGTCGTGTTGTCGGGGGAGCTGGGATAAGTATGTGCCTGCCATCTGTTACCCTTACAGAAATTCATCTACGTAGCAGAAAATAGTGCACACAATTAGCGCTAGTGTTGAAGAGCATCATTACTACCAGAAGTCACATTAAATTGCCAAATTCCAATTGATGCCTTTTCCCAAATACATCAATACTTACTAAACATCTATTCATTTGCCTTCTTTGGAATAATTACTTTTTGGAGAGAAAATTAACTTAAAAATCACCGAGGCAAAGAGTAGCGGGAATGTAATTCCAATGAAAACGCTAATTGCCTAGCCACACAAGTTCTTAAAATTATGTTACCAACATTGTGAACAGTGCGAACATACATCCCTAAAGTTTACTCGTGTTTTCAAGTCTGATGCCAGTGTTTACAAATTTTTGCAACAGTTATCATAATTTGTAATATTATTGTACGCTGTGCAAGCGTGTGAATGTTTTCCTGCACTGTTTTGCTGTTGAGAAACTTAATTTTTAGGACATAAATAAGTTGCAATATTTTGTCCGTGTGTGTATTTTTGTGCACTGTAGTTGCGTCCATAATCTTTGTTCGCGGGAAAGGTAAGGAGCTACATAATGAGTGTGAACAGTCATATGATACGTACTTAAGAAGACAAACTTTTCCTCTCTCTCTCTCTCTCTCTCTCTCTCTCTCTCTCTCTCTCTCTCTCTCTCTTGAGCGTAAACTTAGGATTAAAATTAAGGATGCCGGACGACCAATGCCTGATCTTGATATAACGAGGCACCCTGGAAGTACTGTATAATAATAATGGCATGTGGTCTCCGAGGAGACCTGGTGCAGGACACATACACCCAGTCAGTGTGCCACGGAAGTTAGCCAATCATGGTTAAAATTCCCAAGAATGCCGGGAATCGAACCCGGGACCCCTGTGACCAAAGGCCAGCAAGCTAACCATTTAGCCATGGAGCCAGACATCCTAAAAGTAAAAGTAATGTAATCGTGCATGAATTCAGAATGGATATATATATAGAAGAATCGAGTAAATCTGTGGGTGCGAAATTACTAACATGATTGATTTGTTCTCCTTTTTTTATGATTCATGAGTAATGAAGGAGAAGGGACTTGGACCAAGGCGGAGTGATGGATTTAGGACATGTGTCCCAAAAATATAAACACAAAAGTTCTAAATCTCATATGCTTGCCCAGTTACAATTCGATCCTTTGGAAAGACAGGATAACCGTCAGTAATTTGACTGTGCTTACAGGCAGTATGTGGAAAGAGACAACGATCAAGTTCGGAAAAGTCGTTATGTGCCGTGTAATGTTCTGTGGCGCGTTTGAGATGGCACTGCGCGGGCATGACGAAACAAGTGAATCATCGAATCCTGGCATATTTCGAGGCCTCGTTAATTTTAGTTCTGAAATCGACGTTGCAATAAGAGACCATCTGTCCAAAGCTACTGTTTTCAAAGACACCCCGAAAGGCATTCAGAATGCTTTGCTTTCATGCATGTATGAAGTATGTCGTGAGAAAAGAAAAAAATAAATCACCACAGCGCACTTAATTTCGGTAATCGACGATAAGTCCACCGATATATCAATCACGGCACAATTTTTTATCGTTCTTCCCAACGGTAAACCAGTTGAATGATTCTGAGGTTCCTCTCACCCTCTAGTCATGATGCTAAGACAATAGCAGAGTGTTAAAAATTTTCTTTGAGCGAAGTTGTGGATAGTCCAGATAAGTTGATTTCACGAAGTTACGATGGAGCAAATGTAATGAGTGGTCACAATTCAGGGTGAAAGTTCTCATCAGGGAAGAGTTTAGGCATGCACATTATGTTCACCGTTATGCCCATTCTTTGAACTTAGTCATGGCAACGGTGAAAGGGGAGAGAGGAGTCACTGATGGGAGATTTTTCCATCTGTTGAACCCCCAGTGACTAAAGTCACGCGCCGATACTTCTTCAGCTATGGTACTATATCCCAAACCATTGTCTTTACTATATTCCCAGAAATATTATCATTTCCAGCCGATTTTCTAGTTTCAACTTTTGTATCTTATTGTAAATGTCATTGTTATCATATGTGAATTTTAATACTTCTTTAGCATTAGTCACCTCCTCCGTCTGGATATTATCCTTGTAACCAACAATCTTTACATACTGCTGACTGAATACATATGCCTTTTTTAAATCCTCACATACACACTCCCCTTGTTCAATAATTATTTCTGGAACGTCCTTTTTGGAACCTGTTTCTGCCTTAAAATACCTATACATAACCTTCCGTTTACACTAATATTTGTACGATAGCCAACTATGCTTGCCATCATATCCTTAGCTGCCTTCTTTGCTATATTATATTTCCTAGTAAGTTCCTTCAATTTCTCCTTACTTCCACAGCCAATTCTAAATCTATTTCTCTCCAACCTGCACCTCCTTCTTAGTCTCTTCACTTCTCTATTCTAATAAGGTGGGTCTTTACCATTCCTTACCACTTTTAAACGTACAAACCTGTTTTCACATTCCTCAACAATTGCTTTAAACCCATCCCAGAACCTGTTTACATTTTTATTTACCGTTCTACACCGATCATACTCACGTTTTAGAAACAGCCTCATGTCTGCTTTATCAGCCATATGGTACTACCTAATATTCCTACTTTTAAGACCTTCCTTTCTACCACATTTATATTTAACTACGACAAAAACAGCTTCATAATCACGAATGCAATGTACTACTTCGGTTTCTCTATAGAGCTCATCTGGTTTTACAAGCGCCACATCCAGGATATTTTTCCCTCAGTTGGTTCAATCACATTCTGAAACAGTTGTCCTTCCCACATTAGCTTATTTGCCATTTGTTGGTCATGCGTCCTGTCGATCGCATTTCCTTCCCAATTGACATTTGGTAAATTCAGAACTCCCGCTACAGTCACATTCCTTTCCATGTCGTTACCCACATAGCTGATTATCTTATCAAATAGTTCTGAATCTGTGTCGGCGCTACCCTTTCCCGGTCTGTACACTCCAAAAACATCAAGTTGCCTACTGTATTTAGAAATAAGCCATACACCTAGAATTTCATGTTTCTCATCTTTAACATTTTCGTAGCTTACAAATTCTTCTTTCACCAGAATGAACACTCCCCCTCCCACCATTCCTATCCTATCTCTACGATACACTCTCCAGTTCAGTGAGAAAATTTCTGCATCCATTATATCATTTCTCAGCCATGATTCAACTCCTATTACAATATCTGGTAAATATATATCTATTAAATTAATTATATTCCTTTCTTTACAATACTTCTATAGTCAACACTAACATTTTTATGTCATCCCTACTTGACTTCCAGATCACTATACCCTTATCACCGCTCCCTAGACAACCGCGTTTCCCTGAATGTACCTCCTATTACCCTTCCAAACAAGTTTCCTAACTTATATGTACCACTGTGGTTTAAGTGAAGGCCATCTGAGCGCAGATTCCTATATCCGACCCACCCATTAGGATCTAGAAATTTCACTCCCAGTTTCCCACATACCCACTCCATATTCTCATTTAAATCCCCAATTACCCTCCAGTCAGTATCCCTCATACACAGTATTCCACTGATAACAATCTCCGCTTCCTTAAACTTCACCCGTGCTGCATTTAGCAGATCTCACACATCCCCAACTATGTTGGTACTTATATCAGCTTGCCTTACGTTGTTGGTACCAACGTGAAACACTACCACCTTCTCTTTCCCCTTCTTCCTCTCTTCTACATCCCTCAACATCTGGCTCAACCTAATTCCTGGATAACACTCTACCCTGGTTCCCTTTCCTCCACACATTTTCCTCACGTGTCTAAGGATGGAATCCCCCATGACCAGAGCCTCAACCCTATCCCCCTCATTTAATCCCCTCCCCTTCTGGTGAGCCCTACCTTTCCTTATACCTGCAGAAGCTACTTCCTCCTCCCTTTTCTCCTTCCCGTGACCCTGTTACACCTGTCTTTTCCTATCGTCTACTCTACATTTCCCTTTCCTACCTTTTCCCTTCCTCCTACTCCCACACATCTCAGCTACAGTTCCCTGTTCCTCATCGTCCCTCGGTTGTTCTGCATGGAGTGATTCGTATCGATTTCGCACAGACACCTGTCCTGAATTCTGATCCTGAATAGAGCCCTTAGCCTTCAATCCCCTTCCTCTTAGAACATTAGACCTCCTGTCTTCTACAACTCCCCCCTTTCCTTCCCCTCCCTCTTGTACACCTACGGTAACCTGTACATTGTTTAAGGGAGGCCTATCTTCCATCCTGTCTTCTGTGAGAATCCTAATTATCTCTCTCAAACTCTCCAACTCCTCCCTCATGCCCCTCATTGCCTCGCCTCACCCACAGTTCCTTCACTTGCACTCCTTAGCCATTCTTTACGGAAAAAGTGAAAATAAAAGGAAAAATAAAATAAGTTATGTGCAAAAATGAACGGAGGGATATATTGTCTGGGATACTAGTCTAAGGTCACACGAAAATAAGGTAATTAATATACGACTACACTACAATACTACTTAGTCGAACTCTATTTTTATCCTACAACACCGTAACAGGATAAAAGCTGCTGTTAATTACTGAATACTGAAAGTAATACACAAAAAATTACACAAATCTAAACTGCAATTAAGCCTAAGCGAATTACAACAACTGAAATTTAGTAAGAGAGTTTCTACGGATACCCCTACTATCTCGGTACCACACGAATATTTTACAATAATAAAATAAGCATAATACATTCTAATAAGATATTACTCGTACTACTGTACAGTACACTACAATAATTTTAAACTACGTTCAGACGTATCCTAATCACATACCGGTACCGTACCGTATGTCACTACTAAGCAAAAACAGAAATGAAAATTGCAAGTTTGAAATTTGCAAGAACTACTGTACTCAAAGATTACCAACAAACTAAAATCTTAGACAGGTTATTATTAGTACTGTGCTCTAATAGATACACACGAATATAGCAGGCAAGATACGGTACTATCTAAATATACTGTATCTACACTACAATTCTCAGCTGCAATATGGTTACATGAATTTTTACCGCTGGCAGATTACTATTATTTTCCTTACTACGCGGGACGGAGAAAAAAGTTTCCTTAAATGCTGAAAGTAAGAGGTTGTCTACAATAATTTCTGTCAAAACTACGCCGGGGGCTTAACTGCAATATTATTGGGATATAGGAATTTGATTATTAACTTCTACTCGATGAAAAAAACGAAGGTGGAAAGTACAATTTATATAGGTAACTAAGACTAAAAATTATCGGAATGAAGTAATCAGCTGACTTTATATTTATTTACACAACTACCATATGCATGTAGCATCAATAGTCTACAATTATAATAGAATATTAATAGAATCGTCAACAATCCAAAAACTGTTAAGTACCGTAATTATCCAGTGAAATTATCGTGTATTCTCTTTAAGTTCTTTTTAAATCGAAGTTTACAGGCGTATCGTTTTATTTAATTTAGTAAATTATTACTTTCGTGATAGTTTGAATGGATATCTATACGAAATTTCGGAAAAGTTGCGGCGGAAGTTACACTAAGTTACAACTCCTTACGATAATCTGCCTTTCCAAGTATCATACCAACGAACCAACAGATATTTAAAAATATTGTTTTAAAAGTTAATATTATTACCTACAGTATTTCCTAAACCTAAATTCGAAACAAGGTACACCTAGCTGGTCATCTTAACCTAGAAAACGTTATCTACTCAACACCAACTTAATTACTTGTTATAAAATTCAAATAAATATCACTACTCCGAATTTCTACCAACAAGCACTAAACACCAATATATAAATAGCACTAAATGAAACACATACACACAAAATTTAAAACAATTTCAATAGGTTTAAAATTTAAACAATTTCAATAGGTTTTAACTACTTTATCTCTACAATAATGCACGAGCTCTCTCAACAGGCAAACGTTCACAAGCACATCCAACAATGGATTCACGCATTCTGTACGATCGTGTACACTCGACTAATTTTTGGAGCAATTTTTAATTAAATTGAATGGGTTGAATGGCTCCCGTGAATGGGGAAAATGAATGTGGTTATACCGCGTAGAAAGCCAATAGTATCTATCACGAACATTTCCTTACTGTAACCACAGTTATGAAAATAAAGATATTATTCTGCGATTCGAATATTAATGGGATCAAACCCGCACTCAAAAGCAAAATAAACTTGACCCTGTTTTAAAGATTTTCAAAAAAGTTTCACTTGGCACAGTTTTGAAAATAAATCATTCACTTGGTACAGTTTTGAAAATTTCACTGGGCACAGTTTTAAACAAATTCAAAGTAATGATTCACTTGTACGTTTCACAGTACATGAAGTACGAGGATACAAATGCGTAAGTGCCGTTACGTCCTACTATTGTTAGGATTATTAACAAGTCGGTGAGACTACAACATGTTAAGTACAGACGTATGAGTTTAGTTCCGTCCAAACGCTATTGTACTCGTAACATAAAACTAGATATTTACAGAATGTGAATTGAGTTCCGTTCACATGTGATAATATGGGGTACTTATTCACGAAGGTAAATAACGTTTGGTTCACTGAGACTATTTTGTTATGTCTAATACTAATGATAGGATTGTCATGAACTTCAACCACTTGTGCGAGAAAGTAATTTCTCTTCACTGAAGCTACTTGTTAAGTCTATTCAACTCTAATGTAGAACAAATGCTAATCAGCTTT
Organism: Anabrus simplex; assembly: GCF_040414725.1. NCBI lineage: Eukaryota > Metazoa > Arthropoda > Insecta > Orthoptera > Tettigoniidae > Anabrus > Anabrus simplex. Next base: position 225,733,228 of record NC_090267.1, read on the forward strand.
CGAGCTGTATTTACGAACTCCTAATCCTATGCATTGTCTTAAAGACTGATTCAACATCTCCACTCGAAGAAAGAAAGAATTTGAATTACACTTGGAAATACAAGTTCTAAGATTAGCACTCGACATTCAACTAAGTTTGTATTCACAGTTCCAATATCTCGTTCAATCGCACAGTTCTGATATAACTTGATAAATGCAGGTCCGACGTACACTACTCGGAATATGAACTGATAGAAAATATTCAGTGAACTTTATGCGATGGATTTCTGTCGAAGTTCATAGTAACACACTGGTAGAATTCCGCCGTCGATCGTTTTACAGTCAGCCATCACCGCTAGGCAGTAGAATCACACACCGTCTATCGTGTCGCCTGGGACTCAATTTATACGAAATCCGCTGGTCGCGTCTCGAGATTTCCCTATAATTTCAACTTGCAATAACATAGTCAATTTTCCATGGGTTTGCTTGAGACTTGTTAATTATGCATAGTTTGGCATCGGCTACATGGTAATATAGTCCAAATCATGATGCTCATTTTATTTATTGAGTTATCAGCATGTAGCTATAGAACATTCTATGTGACGTAGCCTGCCCTTGACCGACCAGCACCAAGCTCGCTCCTGGTTCGCCAGCTGCGATCGGGTAATCTTGCGTACAGCGGGTACCGTATTTTAAACTTTAATTTTTTCGAGACTGGGTGCCTTATGAGCGTTCCTGGTTCAATATACATATCTCACAAAATGCATTTATACTAAACTTCTACTGCCACATCACATCTCTCAGAGTGTATTCTGACTTCTCTTCTGACGAACTAGAAGTGAGGTACTTCGTAGCTTTTGCACAGGCCAACTGCTTATAATGCCACATATCTGATGGTGGAATACTTCTTGGCAAGCTTCGTAACGTCTCTATACTTTTCTGATTTTGGAGCAAGGGTCCATTATAAAGATTTTCCTCCGAAAGTAGCAGTGTTGTTGAGGGTTTCTTAATGATGAAAGCATGGTGAATCTAGTTTGATATTAAATAAAGAAGAACTAATCACTCTAGTCCGTATGAATACAGTACTACAGCGAATGTTATGTTTTGTGCTCAGTGGAGTATTCAAACAGGCTGTATTCCCGTCGATTCAATTTGATATTATCTGTACTCTTAATATTCGACTGAAATAGTTTGAGTGGCACGCAATACGGGGTAACTTTGGCCATCCAGGGTATATTCGGCCACTGACACATGGCAACAATGATTTTCTCCTGCCCCCTATACTATAAAAGATAAATCACTTACAACAACTAAAATACGCGCCCAAAAGAATGCTCTTCAACACTCGATAGTTTATAGGCGGGCTCATTGTCGAATCAAGCGATTCGTTTCGCAGCACCAACTATTGTCTTGTTGGGTAACAGTGAAAAAAACTGCTCTCCAGCCTCAGCATTTGATTCTCTACTCCAGCAGTTTATGGTGTTAGAAAATAAGTGCATCTGGTAACTCGTCCACTCAGTTTGATGCATTTTATTGAAATAGGTTTTCAGGGAATGGTTTTGTGATAATAGTTGTCGTCTTCAATGGTAACTTCAGCCATGCCAAGAAGATAATACAAAGTTCTAGGCGGCCGCTCGTTTTATAATTACAATCCCCTTTATTTAAAATAACGCTTTAGAAGAGGAAAATAAATGGACAAAAACGATTCTGCAAGCCTCTGAGAAATATGCTGTTCCGTGATCGACCCAGCAAGACAAGCTGAACAAGAAGCGCGGTGGAAAAATAGAACGGCTATGCATTCTTTCAGCTGAGGTTTGCGTTGAAGCGTATATGTACGGTATCTGCTTTCTTTATACCCACGAGGTTTTGCTACCTATCATCTTCGGTGTTTGTTTTCAGGAAGAAGCCGACCTCATTCAAGTACTTAATACGTGTGCTGCATGGGGATATCCGTTAACATCTGGAGACATCAGAATTGTGGTGAATGATTATCTAGACAGAGAGGGAATAACGATTCCCATCTTGAAGGATAATTTGCCTGGTGCAGACAAGCTAAGAAGTATATTTGATAGACATCGAGAATTATCGTTTCGCGTTGCGGAAAATATCAAACGTGCTAGAGTCTCAGTAGTTGCAGTAGAAACTGGTGAATACTTCGACAACTTAGAAACATCACCGGAGGGAATTCCTCCAGAAAACATTGTAAGCTACGATGAAACTATTTTTGTTGATGATTCGGCTAAAGTTAAATGGAATGTAAAAAGAGGAGGTAAACACACTGACTCATCAAAGAGTGAAACTTTTGTCATGTCGGCAGAAACAGGGTCAGGAGAGTTGTTGCCTCCATATATGCTCTATCGATCCAAATATTGGTGCCCGGCCTGGACGGAAGTATGTGTTAATGGTGCACATTATAACAGAGATGAAAGTGGTCGGTTTGACATGATAATTTTCGACAAAATATTTTCTACAATTTGTCTGCCGTATCTCAAGAAGTTACCTGATAAAAGGTAATTAACGGTGTAAACCTGTCCAGCCAGCTGTCAGTGGAAGTGATCAGACAGTGTAAGAAAACAAAATACCGTTTGTCCTCCTGCCGCCAAATTCAACTCATCTAACACATCTGAACAAATCTGAACATCTGAACAAATGGAAGAACAAAAGTAGAGGACCCATACCTAAAACAGAATTTCCCGGAGTTTTAAAGGTGGCCCTTGAGGATATAGGGGTGAAAGGCTGAAAGAAAGCCTGAAATCTGGCTTTAACAATTAAAGAAACTGAAGAGCACTTGGTAGTGAATTCTTTGCGAAAAACCTGGAAAGCATGTACACTGACTGACAGAGCAAATGCAACACCAAGAAGGAGTGGTCAGAACTTTGTGCCAATTGCAGGGTAGACTGACGTCACTGAGATATGCTCATGATGTGAAATGCGCCGCTGTGCTGCGCACGTAGCGAACGATAAATGGGACACGGCGTTGGCGAATGGCCCACTTCGTACCGTGATTTCTCAGCCGACAGTCATTGTAGAACGTGTTGTCGTGTGCCACAGGACACGTGTATAGCTAAGAATGCCAGGCCGCCGTCAACGGAGGCATTTCCAGCAGACAGACGACTTTACGAGGGGTATGGTGATCGGGCTGAGAAGGGCAGGTTGGTCGCTTCGTCAAATCGCTGCCGATACCCATAGGGATGTGTCCACGGTGCAGCGCCTGTGGCGAAGATGGTTGGCGCAGAGACATGTGGCACGTGCGAGGGGTCCAGGCGCAGCCCGAGTGACGTCAGCACGCGAGGATCGGCGCATCGGCCGCCAAGCGGTGGCAGCCCCGCACGCCACGTCAACCGCCATTCTTCAGCATGTGCAAGACACCCTGGCTGTTCCAATATCGACCAGAACAATTTCCCGTCGATTGGTTGAAGGAGGCCTGCACTCCCGGCGCCCGCTCAGAAGACTACCATTGACTCCACAGCATAGACGTGCACGCCTGGCATGGTGCCGGGCTAGAGCGACTTGGATGAGGGAATGGCGGAACGTCGTGTTCTCCGATGAGTCACGCTTCTGTTCTGTCAGTGATAGTCACCGCAGACCAGTGTGGCGTCGGCGTGGAGAAAGGTCAAATCCGGCAGTAACTGTGGAGCGCCCTACCGCTAGACAACGCGGCATCATGGTTTGGGGCGCTATTGCGTATGATTCCACGTCACCTCTAGTGCGTATTCAAGGCTCGTTAAATGCCCACCGCTACGTGCAGCATGTGCTGCGGCCGGTGGCACTCCCGTACCTTCAGGGGCTGCCCAATGCTCTGTTTCAGCAGGATAATGCCCGCCCACACACTGCTCGCATCTTCCAACAGGCTCTACGAGGTGTACAGATGCTTCAGTGGCCAGCGTACTTTCCGGATCTCTCACCAATCGAACACGTGTGGGATCTCATTGGACGCCGTTTGCAAACTCTGCCCCAGCCTCGTACGGACGACCAACTGTGGCAAATGGTTGACAGAGAATGGAGAACCATCCCTCAGGACACCATCCGCACTCTTATTGACTCTGTACCTCGACGTGTTTCTGCGTGCATCGCTGCTCGCGGTGGTCCTACATCCTACTTAGTCGATGCCGTGCGCATTGTGTAACCTGCATATCGGTTTGAAATAAACATCAATTATTCGTCCGTGCCGTCTCTGTTTTTTTCCCCAAATTTCATCCCTTTCGAACCACTCCTTCTTGGTGTTGCATTTGCTCTGTCAGTCAGTGTAGATTCCGATCCTCGGAGATATTCTCGTGATCTCAATCCTTTTAATGGATTACTTCACATAATCAAATCATTTCACTCCTAATTTCATTAACATAATTTTCACAATATTTAACCCCCTTTTGGTCCGAAATAGAAATATCTTTTAGTGCCAAGAACATCTCGCCGAAAAGGTTTTCTTCCTCCCATAGTAGCTTTAAACAGTGCAGTCAGTAAGCCGAATACTTCTCACGTTACGGAATTTCCAAGTTAATTTGAAATGAAATTCTATCAGTATTGGTGTTCGTAGGACGGAATAATATCCGCTAATTTAATTAAGATTTTGAGACGAGGCAATCCAGCTCCAGGAGAAAAATAATATAATAATAATATCTTGAAGTAGGTAACTTACATTTTGTCCTTGAGTAGAAACTAACGCATGGCGTCGGTTGGGATGTTGATTACTTACAAATCAATAGAGATAAAATTAGGCAGAATAAGCAGCGGACGTCCACTGCAGGTAAGACTATAGTATTAAAAACACTTCAGGGCGTTAGCCCTGATCCTTTACATGCTATCCTGACATGTTGAGATAAATCCACGCTCTTCCGGGAAGCCACCACATCAAGCTTCCATCATTCATGGCGGGCAACAATGAACTAATTACACGCCACCTAGATGATGTACAGCAGAAGATAGTGGGAAGGCGAGCGGGCCCAAGAGTGAGACTCGCTCTATGGCTGGTCCGACAGCAGACCAGAACATAACAGGAAACAGTAGTGAAACACATCGTATATAAACGATGGAGTATTGCTCCGCGGGCGGAGAAGGTGCAATTAAGACGCACAGGAAATAAAATTAGAAGCGAGTTGGAATAAAATTCCAAAGTGATACAGTATTCAATGGCGAGATAGCCGGGCCAAGAATGTGGTGGGGAGAGGCTAAAAAACGTGTCCCCGCTGGGAGAATATAATCGTTAAAGTCAGAGATAATATTTCGTATTATCCGAGAGTCGATAAAAAATTAACGGGATTTTTGTTCCTGAACATCAACAGTTGGTAGGACTGGAGCCGCGCTTCTGCTATGCTTAGGCGGGACCGTTAGGAGTAGGGAGAGCGTGCTGTTAGGTATTTTACGCCGTTTTGTCAGTAACACTCACGGTGTCGGAGCAACGGGTGCACCCATCCACTGCGCAACGCATAATTATAAAATTTCTTGCCCGTGAAGGAGTTACAGCTGCGGAAATTTGCCAGAGATTGCATATTTCGGTGCATATTAAGGGCGTGTGTGTTTGCCTGGCAGAAAAAGTTCAAGGAAGGACGAGAACGTGTTGAAAATCTGCAACACGATCGCCGTCCTTGGACCAGCATTACAGACAAATACATTCGTGCCGTTAAAGACACTACTGACGGTGATCGACGGGCGAGAGTATCAGAAATTGCAGAACAAGTCGGAATCAGTTATGGGAGCTGTCAAGCTATCATCACAAACGACCTACAGTTCCGTTTGCGAAAGTTTTGTGGAAGAAAGTGATGCATTTTTGAATCCGATCGTGACCTGCGACGAAACATGGGTCCACCACTACACACCCGAATCCATACAAGCCAGTAAGGAGTGGCGGAGGAAAGAGGAGGCAGCACCAGTGAAAGCAAAGGCTCGACTGTCAGCTGGCAAGGTTCTTGCAGCCGTTTTCTTCGATCGGCGAGGCATTTTGCGGATTGATTATTTTGCGTGAGTGATGTACACTAGTGTCCAAAAGTTAAGCATGATCACTATACGAGGCCGTACCTCCTGATAGGAATGTCAGATGGATTGCTGACCAAATAGAAGCTAATCACACGCTATATTCATACAACTTGTCCAAGAAAACAATGTCAGAATGGTTCTGATAGTTAAGGTACACCTTTGACAACAACTAACAAAACTTGGCAATGTCTTCCACAACGAAATATACTGTTAATAGGGTGCATGGTTATCCGTAACTGCCACACACGCTTCACAGCAACGTGGCATACTCTCTGTTGGATGGTCCAAGAGCTCTTGCGGCAGTCGATCCCATTCCTTCGAAAGGGCAATGCGAAGGTCTTGGAGGGTCCTTGATGGAGGCTGACGGGATGCAATTCGCCTCCCCAACGCATCCCGGGCATGTTCTATAGGATTCAGATCCGCAGACCTCGCTGGCCAGTCCATGCGCTGAATGACTTCCCCAGCCAGAAATTCATCCACCAGAGCAGCGCGGTGCTGTCAGGCAATATCGCCCATTAAGAGGAAGTCTGGACCAACCGCACCTGTGAAGAGTCGAACATGTGGTCTCAGTACCTCATCCCTGTATCTCCGAGCGTGAACAGTGTTCCTCGTACCACTCATGAAGATGTGCAGGTCCGTACGGCCATTCAATATGATGCCGCTCCACACCCTGACGCCACCACCATCACCACCACCATACTGGTCCCGTTCCACGATGTTCCTGTGGTTGTATCGGCTACCCGGTTCTCTCCAGATTAATGTGCGACGAGAATCGTTCTGAAAACTGAAGCGGGATTCATCCGTGAAGAGCACATGCCTCCATTTATTCATGGTCCAGTTTCGATGTTGACGGGTCCACAGTAAACGGGCCCGTCACTGTGCTGGAGTGAGCGGGACGCACACCGCTGGACGTCGGGCAAACAGATCTGCTGTTCTGAGCCCCCGGTACACAGTTTTCTGGGAAACGGCAACCTCTGAGACAGCTGCAAACTCCGTCGACAATTGTCTTGCAGCTGCGCTCCGATTTCGTCGAGCGGTTAAGGCCAGATATCGGTCATGCTGTGGGGTCGAACTGGTACTGGCCTACGACTAACATCTCCTGGAAATAGTCTCCAAAGCCTGGAAATGACACTTTGTGGCACATTCAAGGATACGACGCCTTCGGTCCTTGTCTAGCCTGCTTCCAGGCGGCTGAGTTTTCTACCCTGCAAAATGGGGTCCAAATGGCGTCGTTGTGCACTTATGTTGTCACGCTCATCACGAGGCTACACTGCCCACACTATAACAGTGCAACCATGACTGAGGGAATATGGGGAGCAGGCACTGGCTGTGTTTACCTTGCGGTTACTCTGCTAGTCAAAGCAGGAAACACACGTTTATTCTACAGAGCGAACACGTAAGGTTGGTAGGTGCTTATGTTGTGCGATTTGCGGTTATTTTCTGTTGTCCTACTTACTCGTAACTTATGCTTTACACTAGTCTACAATCAATGCTGCTTACTACTGCGAGCTGTTGAACCATCGCCCTCTACTATGAATGCGCTATAATACGCCTTCCCAATACAGCAATATGAGCGATATGGGCCTAGTTCCCAATTTTACCACCGAGCGCTGCTTTGCTGGGATTGAAACACGATTGTTCATTACAGCACACGTTAAGTTTTTGTATATTTCTGTTCAAATATATAGTCAATCACTCAATAAACATATCACACCTTACACCTTAATAAAGAAATTCAGTGAAGAACGTACCCCTCTGCAGCGGAAAAATTGTACATAATAATGTTAACGGTAGGTAGTAAATACTATAGAAAATAAATAATTTCACACACTTTTCTGTTTAAGTGTTTCGCGTTCTCGCGTCAAATCTTTCAAAGATCTATGTTATTTATGTGGCTATGTTATTTAAGAATACAGGAATAGCACACTCGCAAATAACTTCACTCAATAACTATGAATGTCCGATTTCAGGACAACTGAAGTGAGGAAAATCACGCAACACAAGCACTAAATAGTCACTCATAGACGCAACAGGATTTTTATGCACAAATGGTTGTGCTTTCAATACAAAATCATGAATAACTTTCAAAATCCACAGTGGTAAATCAGATGGGTACTACAGCTCGCTGTTTTAATCTCTTTTGTAAATCAAGTCCATTAGCACTGTTGAACACCTTGGTCTTGTCAAAAGAATCAAGCTTCTTGTCCGACTGCAATGTTGCTACAATTGTGCTACTGACACGTATGTCGAATCAATTTTTTATCAATAACATGTATTTGACAGTGGTACCTGCATTGAAACAATCGTGCGTATCTGTATACGAATTGTCTTTTAAATATTCCAAGGCTGTTATTGCCTCAGCCGCGAAAATATTTTTCTCGCGCCGCACATTCTTTTTCTTAAACCTAGACAACTCGATGTTTTTGTATGTAAGAAAAATGAACCGGTTTCACAGTTTCATTTGATTGCATACAGTTTCTTGATAAAATCACCATTTATATCCTGGGAACCTTCAAACATAGATTTTTTTGAGTAGAGAATTTCTTACTTTTCAGAATGTGCCATTTGTCGAAAGCAAGAAGAGGCATTTTACTATCAACAGGATGACAGATCTTCGGTTTAATGTGTTTTGAAGAAGACATTCTTCTTATCCTGCTAACATTAGTCTTACGATTATCACTCACAATGCGCAACACGAAAAAACCGCAAGCTTCGATTTCCTTTATTGTTTTGAGTGTTAAAGTATCTAGCTCTGTACCTAAAAGCCTCTTAAAGAAGAAAAATGCTGCCATAACCTTTATTTTGTAGTCACAGCAGAAATTATAAAGCAGAAAAGGTTATTGACAAGTGTCATTCGATTTCTACTTTCGCTTGCATGACAGTCATCTTGAGTAGTTTTTATTCGCTCAGCATGGTATGAAGCATCTCTCTGTTGAAAGAAGGTGTCGAGTTTCTTGTCATATAACATCTGCTGTTCGATGGACTACCAACAATCACAATCTCTCTGCTTCATTTAGGCACTGACTTTCTGCTAAGAGGCGCTCCTTTACTAAGCGTGTTATTCCAGTCTCGCAGTTTATATCTCCTACGTAGCATGAAAGTGTAGATTTATTCGTTGTGGCAAACATGTCGTTTCGATGATCTCGAATTGAAATTCGGCGAGAAATCCTTTCTTGAAATAACATTTAGCCATTTATGACGTTGTTGCTCGTTGAGAGGAAATTCATGAAACGAAATCCCACTTCCCGATCTGCTTTTCATCTTACATCACACAGCAGTAAACAATATTATGTACATACACATTAAAACGGTTCGCGACCAAAGAAACAGTCCAAATAAGGTGAACACAGGCTCAAATTACACCAGCACTCTTAGCAATGATAACCGAGCGAGTCTCGTCAAGCAGACTAGCGCCAGCTTCTCGGCGCTCCAAGCGCCTGAACTGGTAACTATGTCGTGTTCGCTCGTTTACATGTGTGACTGGGCGCATGAGAAGGCGTATTAGCGCAGTCATAGTAGAGGGCGATGGTTGAACAAAGCGAGGGTTGCATATCGCCGCAAAAGACGAGACCAACCGATTCCACAGGTCTTCCTCCTCCACGACAATGTGTGGCCCTATACTGCAGCTCTGTCTCCAAACTACAGGAAATGAACTAGGCTACACTTGATCATCCTCCTTACAGCCCGCACTTATCGCCCTGCGATTTCCATTTGTTCGGACCGCTTAAAGAAGCTCTAGTAGGGCAACGATTTGAGGATGACGAGAGTGTGGATTACTTCGTGCGCAACTGGCTGGTGACACGACCCTGTTCTTTTTACGATGAGGGCATCAAAAAGCTGCCCATACGCTGGGGCAAATGCATTTCCAAAGCAGAAAACTATGTGGAAAATTAAATTGTAACTGCCTTGTGATTTTCAATAAATGAATTTTTAAATAAAAAATAAAATCCCGTCTATATTTGATCCCCCTTCGTATTTAATTCGAGGAGCATTTCTACAGAAATGAATCCTCCCTTGCGTTTGTCAAATTGCCGTGGTCGTAGGAACTCGGAAGATATTCCAGCACATTGATTATTAAGTAGTGTACAATATCGTATTGATGTGTTAGTTTTATGGAATTACTAGTATGATAAAACTTCTTTGAAATAATTCAGGAAATACCACATACCTGTGTGCAAAATTGTATTTTTGCTTCTAAAAACGTAATACGTTAGTGTGTACGGATCTGCATTAGTTCCTTTAAATATATATATTTCGAAATTACTTAGTTGTGGTACTTTTTTTTTTTTCGTTGTCGGAATTTCACATTTTATAGAACCAGACGGAAAGGCGTTTCTCCGTGGTGGTGTGTCTACGTCCGCTTTCATCAATGCAGTACAACATCCCGCCAACGCCACTGGAACAGTTTGCATTGTTTGTTGTGAGGTGAGATACTGTATTTTTATACTATTTGGTTGTGTATTAAAATGATATTTTGTTACCAGTTATCAGAGTGATCGCGATGAGCAATTCTATACAATGCCTACAATTTGTATGGCCATATTCGAAACCTTAAACTCGTACATTCAACGAAGTCTAGTGAAGCGTTGTTCGGGTAGCTCATGAAATCGATTTTGAAAATTAAGCTGTATCCTACTCGAGAGTTGCATAATACTCTGTCTTGTTCAGAATTATTCATAAAAGTTAATTTGCTTTCTTTTTCATATTTGGCGGCCTTACTTTTTTTTTTGTTTCGTTTATCCTCGATGAGTACGGGTGTCAATGGCGCTATTCAGAATCTTACTGTTTTCTAAAATATGTTATTAGTTGGAGAATTGGTAAAGGCATATTTTGCTCCTCTTCTCATTACCAAAGTTTAACATCGCGCTTCTTATTTCCTCGATGTTACGAAAAATCATGTTGTGTGGATGGTTTTGCACTTGTGCCCAGTTAAGTGTCGAGAGGTCCTGATAAATATTGGTTGTTTTATAGTTTTCTACAACCGTCGATGTGATGTTGCTGTAAAGGCTCTTTCATTTGTGAGTTTGTGAGGATGTGTTAACGTCTCTTATTCTGGTTTGACAGGTCTGAAGTATTAATTTCATGTACTAATTATTGCAGTTCATCTACAGTCCAATGCATCTGTTGTTGTTGACATATTTAATCTCTTTCTCAAGTTATATGAGGGTAGAACTCCAGAGGCTACTCCGCAAGGATTATTACATAAAATGTTACTTTAAATGCTGCTGTTCTCACCTAAAAATGATTGTGGAAGAGAGATGTGTTCAGTACGCTTGCCAAAGACCAACCCGCTTGCCCCTAGAAGTATAGTATGCAAACCTTTTTTTGAGCCCAGAACTCCATAGTGCTAAATGGGAACTCAAGAAAAGGCTCGCGTACTATACATTTACTTTATAACCTAAAGTAGTGGTCCAGGCACCATTCCATTATCCATTGTTTCTGCCAAAGATCACGGGCATTGGAAGACATTACAAACCATGGCAAAAGAGGCGCGCGAATTTTGAAAATGTCATGGCATCGGACGGTAACCCTACACTGTCTCAATTCCTCCTTAAATCTCTAGGCTTACGGCAAGAAATAAACATCATTTATTAGCTTTAACGTATTTTTGCACATGCAGGCCAATCTCTGTCATGAGAACAGTAGCCTCCTCGGGGCCACACTCCCTTCGAGAGGCTCTTTATTATCGTCACGGTGCATACTGTCCGTATGGCAAGAAAAAGAAGTATAGCCATATCAAACAAACAAGCAACAGTTGGCAGCATTGCTATTTTACTCACGTCTACTTACCTCAGCACTACTAGAGGAAACCGAAGTATTAACCAAAGGACAGTCACATTGCACGCGTCACATAGTGTTACTAACAGTTGCGGAGTAGCCTCTAGAGCTTTGCTCCATTTGTTTGTGGTGTTGGTGTAGAAACATTTTCGTTACGTGCTCCCCCCCACTCCCTGCTCATCCACCCAGGCATTCTGTGGCAGGTAGCTCTGTCAGGGCTGCCAATGCACAGCGATAAGCCTACTTTGATACTTCCAATGTGAGCCATAATTAGCCTGAGTGAGGTGTGCTGAATGTAGCACCTCCAACATCACATTCAAATTTCCAGCTTGTGACTTGCAATATTAGAGCCTTGGTTCCCCGCGGAACGACTGTCTTTTGTTTAATTCTCGTGGTCTTCTCACGGAGGACATGGTCGGAGCAGTCAGTAAGGCTACCAACCTCTCTAGTTAAGAACTAAGGTGAGGAGGCATAAACCCCCCAGGAGGAGAGGGAAGAATGGAAGTTAAAGGAATAAAAGATGGTCTCGTGCTGTGTGAACACTATTGGTCTGGATAGGTTAGGGTAGGAATGGGCAAGACCATTGATATGTGGAAGGTAGTCTGCATGGTGGCTTTAAGTCTCTGGTTTCTTGTGTAAACACCATTGGCCTGGACTGGTTAAGATAGGTCCTGGGCAGGACCATTGGACTGGATTGGTTAGGGTAGGAATGGACAAGACCATTGGTCTGGATTTGTTATGGTAGGATCTGGACAAGACCAGGGGGCCCTGTTAAAAAAAAAACATCTTTCACTAATATTATTAGTAAGAAACCAATAATATTAAATAATAATACTAGTTTGTTTCATAGAGTTATTAGCTAATAATATTAGTAATTAGAGTCAAAATTATTAGTAGACATTCCTAATAATATTAGTAAATTGTTTCAAAGACAACATGACTAATAAAAGTGCTCATATTATTAGACTTATTTCCATGAGTGTATTTTGACTCAATTCATATTATTAGTGAAACCAAAGTGAATGGTATTTTAATATTTTGGCATAAAATAGTGAAGATCACTCAAATGGTCAACTCTGATTCAAATAATGATGAGGAACGAGTGTAGGTATTCACTGTTCAATAAGTGTTACGTCAAAGATAGCCTGTACTGGCATGTAACAAACATATGAATACAATGGGAGGTTTAGGTTAGATTACAGAACTTTTGAGTATCTGCTTGATAGGATTGGTAATAGAACGTTCCACTGCAAGGAATGAAGCATAACCTTAAAATAGTAGCTTTGCATTGCACTCCACCCACTGATCTCTATACCTGGATGGCTGGTAGCTTGGGTAGCAGTAAGCCGAATAGATGATGACAGGCGTAGTAAGATGGCAGCGAGCGCGAGGTTCGTTGCCTTGTAGTATACTTGTGGATTACAAGATTCAATTTAAATATGTACGTGTTTATCTGAAATATGAATAAAGAAACATTCTACGGGTTATTAACACACCGCAGTGTTCAGCTTATGGATGTACAAAGAGAACCGATCAGGAGAAGGAGAAATCATTTCATCGGAGAGTTTTATACTGTACATAAGAATCTTCCTAGGGTAGTGTGTTGAGTTTTAGGTTTATTGTATCTTATTTCGCATATTCTGGGAGCAAAATGGCAATTAATTTTTGTAGGTTTCCTTTCTCGAGACCCGAACATTTAAGATCATCGATTAGGAGTATCAGGCGGGAGAATTGGGAGCCTTCTAAAACAGCTGTTCTCTGCTCGGATCACTTAGAGGAAGACTGTTTTGATAGAAATGGACAAATTGTACACCTTAGAAGTGATGTACAGCCAACCGTTTTCAATTTTACTGAACATTAACTGCAAGTAAAGATTTACTTATATTTTTTTATTTCTCATAATTAAACTGACGGTTTCGATGAAATAATTGACGTGACCTTATAACAATCTTAGAAAATTAAGTCTGGAGCAATTCTAGACCTTATTTACATCAGTAATAATTATGGGTTTCAAACACTGGAGTGGTGGGAGAAGGGAAAGTGTGGTGGGTGTTTGGGGCTATCCCATTATACTATTCGTGGTATTTGGGACTCTTTTAACTGGTGTTACATATTTCTGATGATGACTATCAATATCGCTTTGCTAGCTGAATTTAATTAAAGAGGCCTGTAATAGTAAATTAAGCTGCAGGTAATGTGATTTATTGACAAGTTTTGAATATTTGCTGGTTTTTTAAATGTGTACATATGCTTCAATGATATTTTAATTTGATAATATGCGCGTTATTTCATGGAAACAGGAAACAGAAATTCATTATCAAGCACCGATTACGATATGTCGAATCTAGGCCTGTATAGTGAGGTACGTTTATAGGTACATCATTTTAAGAATGCATAATTTCGTGGCATACACGTATACAATTTACAGCAATGTTTCCAGAAACTAATTTTCACTCGTATTGTGTTAACGATCGCTAATTGCATGTATTCAGCACCTAAGTTAATATTTGTCGGCCGTTACTATACACTCATGTTTATTGCTATCCCGGAGATTTACTGAGCTCGGAATGACGTGTCAGTGATCCCAATGTCCTTATGCTTTGAGTGAACATGTCTCTATATTTTTAATTATTCCAGTGCGCCATTAATTGCAACTTAAAATTGACTATATTATCATTGCTTCCCCATAAGGAGAGCTCTAGGTTGGGTACGTCAACATGGCGAACCGCGCGCTCAACTTGGCGTACTTTCTCCTGCAGCGGAGACCTGCCATCAGCGATCCATGTATAGAGATCAGTGACTCCACCGGTTGATAGTGATACACAGTATCATTGTGTTTCTCTAGAGCAGTTCTGCTCGGACACTCCAGGTATCATTTAAAATCTTGGCTTATATCACCAGTAAACCAAGATGGTGGTAATGATTATTGTTTTAAGAGGAAGTAGGCTACAACTAGGCAACCGTCATCTATAATAACACTAATCAGATAGAAAAATGGAAAAGGTATTGGCCAAAGAAAGAAAAGGGCCACGAAGGGTGTGATAATGAAAGACTCTCTCGGCCTCGCAACCTAATACTGTCAGGGTCGGAGAAGAACAAAAGTTGAACAAGGGAGGTCAGAAATGTAGATGAAAATGAGCCTGGCACAAGAAAGTTGAAGCAATGGCAGGACTCATCTCAGGCCCCGTGTTCGCCAACCCACGCTCCCAAGTTGAGAGCCCTGGGACCCCTTTTAGTCACCTCTTGCGACAGGTAGGGGATACCGTGGCTGTTATTCTACCGCCCATACCAACAGGGGGGGAGTGAACGAGTGAACGAAGTGAACCATTGGTCTGGCCTGGTTAGGGTAGAGGTGGACAAGGCTATTGGTCTGGATAGGTTAGCGTAGGGCCTGGAGAAGACCAGTGATTTGGGGAGAAGCAAATGGGTAGAGCCGCAAAGCGGCCTTAGGCCTCGAGTTTCCCCTCTGCAAACACCATTGGTCGGGATTGGTTAAGGTAGGGTTAGGACAATAGCGGTGCAGTCTATGTGGGCTAGTGGTAGAAAGTAGAATTAGAATGGTAATAGGGCAAAGGCTCAGTTACTGCAACACTTACTCAGCGCAAACATCTGGGCGTGATTGCACTGTCATTTGTTTCTTTCTCGCGATGGTCGTGATCATGCGGTGCACAGGGCTGCCACTTAAGAACTAGTCGTACATTTGGTCTGGATTGGTTAGGTCCGGCTAGTGACAAAACAATTGGGTTGGGATCAAGCAAAGGGGGTTTGGGGGCGTAAGCCCAGGTTAGGGCCGCGAAGCGGCTTTAGGCCTCTACCATTCTGTACGGTGATAGCAGCGCATTCAGAAAGATGAAGTCATTTATCATGCCTGCTAATGACAAAGCTATTGGTCTGTGCTGTACATTGTTTTGTTACATATTGCATTTAGTTGTGTTTTTATTGCACGTGGGTTGTAATGGAATGCATTTCACTTCATTGCTGGAAATGACGTATCCGATTGTATCTCAGCCAATGGAAATGCTACAGCGTGCTTGAGCAATGAATAATGGTGTGTGATAAATTATATTAGGTTATAAAAGTAAATGTACTTCTGTGGGTGGTGGGTGGATCGCTGGCTGTCGCAGTGAATACATCTCTCCAATACAAGGTCTTCCACATAAGATTTGTACTAGATGCTATAAACTTATGATGTACATACTGAATTTCTACCGGTAATAGTTTTTCATAATTGAGATTGATTTGGGGTGATTACAGCTCATTCTATAGGGTCTAGTGATGGAAAGCTGGAGATGGATTACAATTTTTTTTCCATACTTTTCCAAAACATACATTGTATGGAGCATTGTATGTTCAATTAGACACGTCCCCGCTTATATTAATTCTGTTTGTGGTTATGTAGACCAAACGTATCTACGAAATGTCACTGTAATATTCGTCCCAAATGGAACGTAATAATTGCGCTT
Source organism: Anabrus simplex (assembly GCF_040414725.1). Lineage (NCBI taxonomy): Eukaryota > Metazoa > Arthropoda > Insecta > Orthoptera > Tettigoniidae > Anabrus > Anabrus simplex. Next base: position 225,749,418 of record NC_090267.1, read on the forward strand.
ATGTAGACCAAAGGTATCGGCGAAATGCCACTGTAATATTTGTCCGAAATGGTACATAATTGCTTTTACACCAATAAAATGGAAAATCCGCGGTAAATTAAGAAATACTGTCGTTACTAGAGAAATATGTATACGTTCTCACGGGCCATAGACAGGACTCCTTTATGTTGTATTCTGGTGCTTGTGTCGTCTTTTGTTTCTTTCTGGAGGTCCAGGGCTTGCACCGATGAATGTGAGTGCTATGTCTGAATTGTCGTTATCCTTGTCCATATGACTAGCACGGGCGGTTCAAGCAGCAAAATAGCATGATCCCTGGACCAATAAATATACAATTTATTGAATGAGTTAGGGCATGCCATTTTGCTGTTTGAACTGCCTGCGCTAGTCATATGGACAAAGATAATGACTAGTCACAGACATAGCACTCCCATTCGTCGGTGCAAGCCCTGGACCTCAAGAAAGAAACAAAAGACAGCACGAGCAACATGAAGAAAACGACACCTAATTAATTCAAATTCAGTGAGCAAAGACATCACACACGAAGGTGTTTGACAAACAAAACACACCCGGAAGCGCTGCGACGAAGCAGAAAAAATAGTTGTAACGTAGTAAAGTATGTATCCATATTATTCCCTGCAAGTAAAATATTTCGTACTATTTCTTAATTTACCGCAGGTTTTACACTTTGAGTAAAATTAATTGTTATATTCCATTTGGGACAAACATCACAGTAACATTTCGTGGATACCTTTCGTCTACATAACCCTGTTTGTTTATGCTGTTATTTTATTCTGCCCAGGTTGGTAATAGAATCTAGTTATTATGATTAATGGAAATGACATCACATGCAAAATTTGTTGGCCAATAGGAATGCAAGTAGCTACCTCAGCAATGGACAGTGGTGAGTGTTACTCTTTATTTGGTTATAAAAGTAACTGTACTTCTGGGTGTGGGGTATGGTAGGTTCCAGGACACTGCAATGAACACTTCTCTCTTCTAAAAGGATTTCCAAGTAAGATTTCCATAAATTCCACTTCCTAATAATTTTCCTAAGGTTGGAACTAATGGGCTGGAATTTTCCCTGTGTGCTCTGCTGCTACCTCGCTAGCTACAACACTGCACGCCTTTCTGCTATTCAGAAGGTAGTCTTCGGATCGTATCCCCCTGCTCCAGATACTCACATGCCATGTCACAAAGGAAAGTCAACATGACTTCCTCAGGCATTTTGAATACAAAATTGCACAAATTCTACATGTATATGCTAAGTAACTTATAAATAATGTTATTAGCTTTACGTCCCATTAACTACTATTTTACGGTTTTCGGAGACGGTGAGGTGCTGGAATTTAGTCCCGCAGTAGTGCCAATAAATGTACTGACACGAGGCTGATGTATTTTGAGCACCTTCAAATACCACCAGGCTGAGCCAGGGTCGAACGTGCCAAGTTTGGGTCAGAAGGCCAGCGCCTCAACCATTCTGAATAAATAATCAATATCCTCCTCTCATGTTCCATGCCTCTTTCTTAACATTGGGTTACAATGATTTTGGCCACTTCGGAGTTGACTATATGTCTTTTATCCATCAGTATGTATACTTTTGTACAATGAAGTATAAAAGAGATGTACAGTAAGTAAATGATCAAAATTGAGAAGGAAAAAAAGACTGATTAGAGGGAGTAGAACACAATGAACTTTTACAAAAAACTAAAAAAACCTGGCAGAAATAACACCAAAAATTTCCAAGGTTCTTCTGAGACGCCCATATTGTATCAACATGTTAGTACTTCACAAGGTGTAAAATAATTTTAACATACAATTTAAGAAAATTTGCATTTCATCAAGTGGTTTTTTTTTTTTTTTCGTAGTTTTACGTCGCACCGACACAGATGGGTCTTATGGCGACGATGGGACAGGAAAGGGCTAGGAGTGGGAAGGAAGCGGCCGTGGCCTTAATTAAGGTACAGCCCCAGCATTTGCCTGGTGTGAAAATGGAAAATCATTTTCAGGGCTGCCGTCAGTGGGGTTCGAACCTACTATCTCCCGAATACTGGATACTGGCCGCACTTAAGCGACTGCAGCTATCGAGCTCGGTTCATCAACTGTTAACGTTAACATATGTTAAATTGCGTATTCAAGTTAACATCAGCCATTTCCCATGTTAAATGGCTAACATTAGCATTGATACCGTACAGGTTAAACAATTAATTTATTGAAACCACCTATTCAATACTAGAAAAGTCTTTAGGACTATAACATTCTCATTATATTAAGTTTAAGTATGGTACATGTTTCGCCAGTCATTGCAGGCATTGTCAGCCATGAATTCTAATTCCAAGTCAGAGCTCTGAGTGGATGCTTACTAGGATTATTCTAAAACAATATTTTTTACAACAATTTACACTGGAGTACAAGAACATTAGGTCATATTGGAGTGAACAAGCTGTTCTTGTTTAAAAGTTCAAATGTGACATCCAACATAAGTTCACATCCAATGGAAATAATATTAATTGTCAACTCTCATGTGCTGGTAATGAGAACGGTATGATACGAGTGGGATTTAAAACATCTCTACATTTTTACAGTCTATTAGGATATTAAATTGTACTAGAACTATTCTTAAAAACTATTTTTTACACAATTTACACTAATATGTAACAACGTATGGTACAATTTGGAAATGAACTTACGAACTGTTGCGAATCAGGGAGGCAGTGGTACGAACATGCTGTTTTACAGCGCGCTCCGATGCGCTTTTGTTTGTGTACAGCTGTTAAATATGGCGCATGAAATGAAATGGAGTCATAGTTCTAATTTTTCCTCCTTCGAAAGGGAGTTGTTAATTGAATTAGTAAATGGGATGATTTTCCATCTTTTCATTCCTATTTCCCCTTTGCCTTAGGTACTGGTATAACTTGTAACCGTACAGGTTATCGAAAATAGTCGTTGCTAAGGTTGTTGACAAAATTCGAGTGATGTTGGAATATTGTACAAAGAGAAACCTAGCTCTTTCTCCAATGTCACCGGTACTGATAACATTACAATTTTTTGCTACTGGTTCTTTTCACTTTAATGGTCGGAGACAATGCTAGAATTTCTAAAGCCACCGTTAGTAGAGTTGTTTGTTGAGTGTCTGCAACAATAGCATGCATGAGAAGGAGGTATGTAACATTCCCTTCAGTAGAAGGACAGCAAATTATCCGCAACTTCTATGGAATAAGCCGTTTTCCTGGTGTTCTAGGTGCAATAGATTGCAAACATAAGAATCGAATCACCTGGAGGCAATAGGGCCGAAATATATTGTAATTGGAAGGGATATTTCACTGTTAATGTTCAGGTGATTAGTGATCCTAACCTCCAGATGAGGGATATAGTTGCTAGGTGGCCTGGTTCTGTACACGACAGTGCAATATTTAATAACTCCCATATGAGGGCAGTTTGAAGTGGGGACAATTAATGAAGGGATTTTGTTAGGTGATAGTGGATACTCACTAAGAAAGTGTCTGTTAACCCAATACTTAAATCCTGAAGGAAGACCTCAAAACCGCTACAAAATAGCGCATATCAGGACACGGAACTGCGTGGTATGATAGGGGTCTGGAAAAGATGATTTCCTGTTCTCAGCCTGGGATTACGGATCAAATGCCAGTCAGCCTTAACCATTATTGTGGCGACAGCTGTGGTGCACAACATCGCAGTGCTGACTAGAGATGAACTTCCTCCAGATGACTTGCCATTATACCAGTACCTAAGGCAAAGGGGAAATAGGAATGAAAGGACGGAAAATCATCCCATTTACTAATTAAATTAACAACTCCTTTACGAAGGAGGAAAATTTAGAACTACGACTCCGTTTCACTTCACTTGCCATATTTAACAGCTGTATACAAACAAAAGCGCATCGGAGTGTGCTGTAAAACAGCATGTTCGTACCACTGCCTCCTTGATTCGCACCAGTTCACAGTGTTGGGGGAGTTAACGGTCGATTAGTTAACATTTCACAGGAAAAGTTTGATAAAATGCAAGAAACCTAACAAGTTACATTTTTAACTCGGTATTAACTCCTTGTTAGTATATATATTTAACATGTGTTGATGAAACCGGGCTGTAGTGCTGTAAAATTTATCAAATTGGGAGTTGGAAGAGAGAAAGATCATAAGTTGCTCACACGTTAATATTACCCATAACTCAAAACCAGTGAGCTTATTTTTAGCAGGAAATCTGTTTGTTCCCAATAAGAGAAAATATAGGGCCGCGCGATACTCTGATAGTGGGCGTAATTGCTGCGTTTCATGATTTACTGCAGCAGGTATTTTCATTGTGTGTAGATTTGGTGAATAAATGGGCAAAGGAAACCGTGGAACATAGCCATTATCAAGGAATTATGGAATGTTATGCACCACCTGTGGATCCTCTTTTCCTCTTGCGAAATATACCTGCACTTACACTCATTCGAGACCTAAAGGCATGATGAGAGGACTGTAAGCCATGGTCACACAAGAACATCAAAAACTTAACTGCTGTGGTTTAGGCCTATTGTCCTCTCAGCTCTTAACTGCTATGTCATCTTCACATGATTGACGTGTTTACACATATTGGGCCAATCAAATGCATCCCTCCTGGGATTGCAATGTATCTTCCTTTCAATATTCCTGTGTTAGATGTAGATGATTAATTCTGTTTGATTAGTTTTAGTTTGAAGTGTAACTTGTAGGCTATCAGCCCCAATTAAATCTTGATGGTAATATTCTTTAAAATCTTCAAGTGTTTAAAAATATTGAGATATTACCTTGTGACCTGACCGAGTGATCTTTTATTCAATTTGTGTACACCATTTTTGTTTGTTTTTTCAGCTGTTGCTGGGATCTAATTTGGCAGTTGGCCACATTGTTTTAGATTACATTGTAGTCTTCTGAAGTGTCCAGCAAAATGTCAAAAAGTGAGTTAATTATTTTAACATTTTAAGACAACAAAATTCTCTGATCCACATCTGCAGTTGTAAATTTATTGCTCTGGATCTTACGGAACGTGACACACGGTGGAATGAGAATGAGAGACTGAGGAAGAGGGATAGAGGGTTGGTTGCCTCTCCAGTCATAAAATGTACAAATTTAATTTGAAAGCAGTTGTTACTGAGTGCAAATAATATGCACAAAGAATATCATGAAGAAATAGATTAACAGCAACTGTGAAACTGCATAAGACAAGTATGCTTTTAAGGAGATAGATCAGTCCCTCCTGCAAATTCTCTTAGCCACCCAACATTTCATCTTGACTATGTGCATGTATATAATTGTAGTCTCTGTGAAACTAATAGTGCTAAATAGTTATGTTTTTGTTAAGTCTTTCGAAGGAATCTTGTAAAGTGTAATTTAATGTTGTGCGGTCCAGGGCAAGTCAGCAAATGTTTTCACAAAAGCCAGTATATTAACTCTATTGACACATGTTAGGTAGTGTGGTAGAGTGGCACTATGAGCTAGATAATTTATGCATTGACTAGGTTTTAATATCAACCAGACCTAATCCTAAACCAATCTCACTGCCTTGCGTGACAGTGGTGTCTCAAGTGAGGTTCTCTATTGTGCTCTCTTGATGTGTCAGACCAATAAACTCAGTTCAAGCTAGAATGTTCACTAGGGTTAAGTTATCAATTATTAATTAATTATAATTAATGCAGCTGTTGTGAAATGTTTAAAAAAGCATTTGCAGAATGGCTTGCAGAGTAATTTTTTCGATTACTGTACTGTTTGCATTTCTAGATTCCTTGTACTTTCACAGAAACATAGTGGTTTATCAAACTTCCCTAAGATGAGGGGAGGAAGTCTTTCGCGTCAGTCTGCATTACAACACAGTACAGTGACCCCATCACCTTTAAAAGTATAAGTTTGTTTGATCTCTGCATTTTAAAAAAAGATACATTTTCATCGGCCTTGACAGTATTGTTCAGTGCGTATAAATTTGATTTAATTATGAGCCGCGCTTTTTCGCCAACTGTCAGCATCACCATTGTTCGCGGATTCTGTTTCTCTGCACGCTGCCTGCTACATGATACTGTGGCGTTCCTTAAAACACTGAATACAAATTGAGATTTCACTCAAACTTAATAAATATGAAACACACTACAGTTGCACTGAGCGAGTGAAAGTGCTGAAAGCTGCCGGTACATGTTCCGAAAGTCACGTTCTATCGTGATGTCGAGAAAATTCGAATTTAAATTACTCTGTAAAATACTATTTTTTTAAAATGTAAGGGCAGTTTTGAATTAAAAGTCTGAATTGTTTTCTGTTTAAATATAACGTATGGGGGCAGTTTTCTTCCTCTGCGGTTACACAAAGCATAACTGTACCCCCAACATAGAAAACTGCGTGAACCAGGAACATGTTACCAACCTTGATGCAAATAAAACCTGCACCCCAATTTCGTGGCTCAAATTTTTTAAAAAACTTGGCGATTATTTGCATAAATACAGTATCAGCTATTATCGCCTAGAGGTATTCAGAAAATTAAATAATACACTCCCAGAATACTGTTAACTGGCATAATGTGCAAATGATCTTCATGTCATACCACTCCCGAAATATTCAGCATCCCTTCCTGCGGGATGGCGATAGGTAATCCCCGCAACTTCTGTCTCATTCGCAAGGTTCACTTTCCCGCTCGTGCCGAACCACGCCTATGAGCTATGTGGGTGGCCCTCTTCTTCGTGCCTCGGTGATGGCGAATAATAGCAATCAAGCGTTAACTGATGACCCTATCACTTGATACAGCATGTTTTGAAAAAAAATATAGATATAATAATCTTAATCTATGTCCAGTTTGTCACTTAGGGCTGGTTCAACCCTCTGCCGGTAAACTGGTTGGCAGCTACACGGAGGTAAACTATCCAGGGGTGTAAACCACCCGATACTTTGGCTTGCATGCTACCACCTCCGCATAAGCACTAGGTAGCTACCTGGATCTAGACACGGATATATGGGACTGGCTAGACTGATTTTCAGGGTTTTCTCGCTTTTGAATGAGTTGGTGTCTATCATCACATGTATGAAGGTGTATATGTCGTCTTCATCATAATTTCATCCTCTTCACGACGCGCAGGTCGCCTACAGGAGTCAAATCAAAAGAACTGCACCTGACTAGCCGAAGTCCTTGGACACATTCCGGGACCAAAAGTCATACACCATTTCATTGTGATCGTCTTACTTTCCTGTACTCGCATAAGTCGCCATTATCACCAACAAGCCTAGGAAGGGGAGTCTGTAGTGTTACGGACAACGTTTATGTCAAACTTTAGTGTGTGGGTTCGAAATCAATACCTATTTGGGCTTAAAATCTTGTGATTTTAACATTTAAATGTTCATACGCCAGTTATAGGCCATCATGTAAGCCAACATTTTGGAAAGCGTTCTTGTAGTAAAGTGGTCAAGTCACTTGATGCAGGTTCGAGTCTTATTAAGCTTTGTCTTATTATTTAATTTCAATTGCAAATTTATTTTTGTTCCCTGCCATTGTTTTTAACTCTGTCTTTTACATGATTTGATATATGTTGGCTGGTCGTAAAAAACGTGAACCGTATATATGAGTGATCGAGGTTTGGTCACGCTGATATATATTTTTTGAAAGAAATAATTCAATATTTTGCATAAGTATAAGAGAACTGAGAAATGTTCCAAATGCAGAAATTTACATCTTGGTACTTACTAACGTTTGTGTACAGTTTTCGAAAAAATGTTTAAAGGTCCACTTTTTAACTTACATTGAGTTAAGTATAGAAAATAATTCACACATTAAAATCCTGCCTTTTTTTTTTTTTTTTGAAATAATAATAGTACAGTAGAGTCCCACGAACTCAACATAATGTGGACTGAGATGTAGAGTTTCAGAAATGTCGATTTTTATGGAATGGGTGCGTTATTCACAATTCTTACAGTAGAAGTCCGTTATAGCAAGAATGCATTTTTGTCAGGAAAAACCCATACACATTAAAATCGATATGAAACGGCAATTAGTTTGTTAAAAACGTATGGCTTGCTCGGTTGTTGTTTTTCGAAATCTGATAGTGTATGTTTAATTTCAGGCTGAAAAAATTATAGGATCCCTCCAGAGGCCGCTGTGGCAAACATTCCAGTTTTCTTCTTCAAACAGCGTCACCTAACCTCACTGTATATGTATCATGATAACATATTTCAAGCGGATGTAGAGAAATGATAAATCTCTTTGCTACAGATTTATATGGGAACAGCCATTCCGAAAAATATAAACTATCCTTTGAATCCGTGATGTGCTGTGCCATATCTTGAGGTGTATCTTATCTCATTCTTGCTTAATTTCAGTGCTTAACATTAAAAATTAAGCGATCGTTTACTTCAGCCTTTCTTCTTCTTCTTTTATGACCACATAGGATCACTTTAGTCAGTCCGTCGTTCAGGTCTCTTTGAAGGGATTGTTCGGGCTTTGCGGTCCTCCCAGTACTTCTTCAGACGCTCCGAACTTCGTGCCCTTTCCTCAGTTGAAAATGTGCATGTTGTTGGTTTGTTTTGTGTAAGGGTAAAGCGGAGGTTTGTATTCTTGAGTTTTGTATTCAATTTTATTTTATTTGTGGTGTCTTCTGTTGTAAGGCCTATTTCCTTCAGATCCTCTCTTACTTCTCTGATCCATTTACATCCTGTTGTGGTATTTTTTGAGACGAGATTGTGTTGTTGCCTTTATTTTTAACGAGTTAACAACTGCTATCAGCCACGTTATTTATGCATTTATTACGAAAACATGTTATCCTCTTCCATTTTGAATTTTCTTTTACAGAACAGCAGTCTATGGGTATTACTAATTGACTCCGACATCGCCTTTGAATGTCGAGGGGAGAACTTGCAAGTGTACATAGCGAGAAAACGATACCATATGGAAGATGACTGATCTAATTTCGTGGCAAATGTTTCAGTTTTCTTATTCAAACCGTGTCACCTAACCAAACTGTACTATATGTATCATGAAAACATATTCCAAGTGCTAGTAGAGAAATGAAAGAAGTAAACTTATGTCCTCATCCCAAGGCTCTTTTCAAGCACACCCCCTAATGGAGGGGAGCCACATACCAGCCCTCCTGTCATTCTTATATTTCTGGCAGTACAGGTAATCGAATCCAGGCCCCCGAGGACGGTAGCTAATAACACTAACCGTTACGCTACAGAGGCGTACAGAGAAATGAGAACATTATCGCTATAAATTTACATGGGAATAGCCTCTCTGAAATTTAACAAGATGTGAGAAAATACAAAACTAACCTCTCAAATCAGTGATGCGCTCTGGCATTTTGAGGTGTATCGCATTCTTACTTACTTTCAGTGTAGAGTATTAAAATAAAGCAATCGTTTATTTAGCCTTTATTTCTAACGAGTTAACAACTATCAAGTTTGTTATTTACGTATTTGTTACAAAAATGTATTTTTCTCTTTCATATTTAATTTTCTTTATGGAACAGCAGTTGACTCCGGCATTGCCTTCCAATATCAGCGAGTGCGCATAGCGAGAAAACCATACCAAAGGTTGCATTTTGTTTGTGGCAAATGTCTGAGTTTTCTTATTCAAACATCACTTAACGTAACCCCGTATGTACCATGAAAACATATATCAGGCGCCAATAGTAAAGGGATAGCTTTACCGAAATTTAAGCAGACGCGAGAAAATATAATCTAACTTCGGAAATTAGTGATGCACTCTGCCATATCTTGAGGTGTATCGCATTCCTACTTAATTTTGGTATAGGGTATGAAAATTACACTATCGTTTACTTAGCCTTTATTTCTAACGTGTTAACAACTGCTATCGATCACGTTATTCGCGTATTTGTTACGGAAACATATTCTCCTCTTTCATTTCTAATTTTCTTTACGGAACAGCAGTCGATGGGTATTACTAATCGACTCCATCACCTTCGAATGTCGACAAGAGAGCTCATTAGTGGATATAGCGAGGAAGCGATACCGAAGATGATGATCGCATGCAATATAACCGCTGAGTGCATAAATGTCAGGTAACGGAAACAAATCTCACGCGCTTAATCGCTCGTAATAACAAATGCATTAGTGATAGGGCTTTCGCTCTAACCGAAGGACAATGCACAGTTTAATATAGGAATTTTGAAGGGACAGTTAAAAACTGCCATCATAACGGACTTTTACTGTATTCCACTGCACAATACTGGACACAAAAAAAATAACATTCCCTAAAATATTTGCTTAAAATTAAAAAGAAACTTATGTACAAAATGTTCTTTGTAGGGTAAAAAAAGTGATGCTTGACTGTCTCTTGCACTAATTTGGTCTTTGTCCAGCTTCATTACGCAAGCGACCATCCATAGCGGATGCACCCCGTTCCTTCAACGGTCTGTAGCTCTTCACTGAGAGTCATATTTTTAACTTTTCCGTTGTCCTCCATCTTTTCGTTATGTGATTCATCTTTATTTTTATACTTGTTCTCTTTCACTAGTGAAACTATATCATTATCTGAAGTTCAGTTTTGATCTTGCCCTATCCATCCTCCATCACCACCAGTATTATCTTTGTAACCTGGAATTTTCTTCAGTAAATCCACTTTTTCAATTTTCTGTCTCTTCCCTGCTTTCTTGAAACTCATCTCCTGAATGGTCCAGCAACTTTTGGGTTCGCTCCTCAGTTCAGAGAAAATTTCTGCACCCTTCCTTATTCTACAATGACTTTTCAAAGGGCTACAAATGTATGGTATGATCAAGACTGTGTGCAAAACTGTGAACATAATGCATTCTGAAAGGTTTTAACACTAGCACTTTGCTCATCAGAATTTAGACTGGTTTCCTTGTCATTCTGTCTTGGTGCACTAAAGAGGAACTCCGAAGTTGGAATCCTAGAAATGTAATATTTATGTTAAAAATATTCAGGTATGAGGAATTTTGTTTGATAGTATATTTCTGTTCATGTGTATCAAATCTAACAAAACAGCTCAAAGATCAAGTCTAATTGGAGCCATTCTTTTATTCATAATGAAGGACTTATCATTGAAACTGGAAGTCTTACTGAAACTGAATGTTAATATTATGTGACAGGTGCCTGGTAAAAAGTCATAAAATATTCAACCTACTGTTCAATTATGTGTGATTTGAAGTAGTGTGTTTTATATTCTTTTCATGTTTTGTTGTAGATAAAAATATTTTTCTCTGAATTAAATTTCAATACTTGCTTTCCTAATGATATAATTTTAGTAGGCTTTTATTTCTGGTAAAGCCGTCGTTAATGAACTCTGAACTGTAAGTATGAACGAAGAACAAGCAACAACTCGGCAACTACCAGGAAAAAGCTTTAGGTTTAATAATAACATGGTCTGTCGGTTGTGTGTGGCCAACAGAAGGTATAGTAATGCTGGAAATTGCTCATTGGCCAAGTGAGTTTGACACACTTCATCTAGAGGTATAGGATAATCCAGAGTTCTTTTGCTGTATAACTGAAAAATGTATTTAGAAACTAGTCTATTTTTTTTCTTTTAATGTTTGATTGTCTCCATTTGTGTTAATAAGTGCTGTCTCTCTCCAGTGGAAGGCCCGACTAGTGCTAACCGCAAGACCAAGGACAAAGATGGTGCTGAAGGTGAAGAGGCTGAGGAGGAGTACTCTGTTGAGAAGGTTCTGGATAGACGAATTAGGAATGGTAGAGTGGAATACCTACTGAAATGGAAAGGATATTCCAAGTATGTATATACTGTATGATTATTCTGTTTTGTGTCAGGAAATGAGCATAGGCAAATAAGTAATGGAAGCTATAAAGCAACTTTAAAGGACTGCGGAAAGAAATTGGTATTACAGAGATGCCAATTTTCAAGAAAGGTAATTTGTAATTCAACCGCTCGGGCCGGAGGGGTAGGGCCTAGAAATATTTTTTTTCCGAGATCTTACTAACTTACGTATCATTGAAAAATCAATGAACATCATAAAATTCAACCAAATATTCAACAAAGACTGGCATATAAAAAGTGTTTGATTGTTACCTGCTAAAGTAACAGGTGTTCTGCAATAGGCATACATATCTGAGTGGAGGTTGAATGATAATTTCTTTTGTTGAGTACAGTAGTTGCTCCTTTAGCAGCTTGTAGTTACTGTTTGGTAAACGTACACTGGGGACGTGCTTTTCCTTTTGATATAATGTGCATCCTCTGCACTAACAGAGCACTTAACAGTTCGGTGTTCATATTAGCACGGAACTCACTCTTGTTCTTCCTCACCATGCGCAACTGAAAAATCGCACCTACACACACTACAAAACATGTGTGAATGAGATTATGAGGGACACATTCTTTGATGTATTCCTCCCTAAATTTTTGAAATATTTTGGTTTATTATTAGCGTCACTAATCACGGTAACGTCACCACACGTACTTTCCTGCACAAGAAATCGCTTCATTATTTCAAACCTTTCACAATCTGTAACACATGATTAGCATATATCCTAGAAGAGCAATATATGTGCATTTGGCAACCAAAATCGAAATAAATACTTCAACAGTCATGCACCAGTATCCTCAATGAAACAGAGTTTGTCACCACTTTGCCGCCAAAACAAAGACAAAAGAACTCGCATACTTGCATGGAATTCTGGTCGTGTGACGAACAAAGACAACTCCACAAGATATACCACTTCACAGGTGCCTATTTTTCCGGTACTGGAAGCACACACTGTGTTTGTCGTGTAAAAACTCGAAATATTCTTAAACAAGGACCAGGAAAGGGGTATAACTTTTTACTGGGAAATCCCAAAATAATATTCTGAAAACTCAAGCTGTAATGGCATTTCTTGTGTATCCTTTTGAACACTTTATACACCTAGATTTAAAAATCAACAAAAAATCGTAATTTGTGGTATGTGATTCGTAAAGGCGTAATTGTGATGGATAATTCGTAATTATTACAACTGAATTGTAATAGTTGGCATCTCTGGTATTATCGCTGTGGACATTCGATCTCCAGCCGGCAGCCTTCGTGTTCTAGTGGTACACTTGCTTTTGTCCCTTAACATTCTTTTAGCTATTTATGGAATGTGCTTGCTTCTCTGGTAACATGCTCATTTCTGCAGAAAGGAGTATGTTTATTCGCACATTGATAAAACCAGGTTTTTCTAATATTGAAATCAAAATATAAAATTAATAAACTCTTATGGTCTAATGGTCAGCATGCTGCTTCTGAACCTAGAGGTCTCAAGTTTGATTTCCGGCCTCAAATTTTTCTTAGAATAGAATCATTCCCTGCCCTACCTAGGGTCAGGAAAGTGCGGCTATGCAAGTGAAATTTGGTGTGTTTCTAAGTCAATTACAAGAAAGTGAAAGTTACAAAAGACTCTCACCATTCAGCAAATACCAACCAAGCGTTCCTAAGTTAGAGATCAGAGAAGTTAAATGGGGCCAAAGAAAAATATAAAGCTGGACTGAGTAGCTCAGGCAGTAAGTTGCTTGCCGCCTGAGTTCAAGTTGGTGGGTTTGGTAGTTTATTTTAACTTTTGTCTCCATTTAATTTGTTCGGAGAGGATGATTACCTAGTTGTACTTCCTCTTAATACAAAAATGACCACTACCATTCCAGCTCAGTCTGGTGGTATTCGAAGGGGCTCAGATATGTTAAAGAAGTCCTGCGGGTCACAATTCTGGCACCTTTGCATCTCTGAAACCCATAAGCAGTTAGTGGAAGGTTAAATCAATACTGTATATAAATAAAATAATTTTGTCTGTTTACTTCAAATTCTTGCCTTGGACTGTGTTTATGTTTCAAATTAGGTGCTTGGAAGTCAAAACTAAGTTCAGTTCCATTTTTTGCATCTATTATGACATCACATGAATATGGCTAAACAGAATATCTCCAAAATCAATATTTAAATTCAGAGATATTGTGCACTAGGCTATACTTTATTCATGTAGTATTTAAATTGAAGGTTCATGCATTGCAGGAGATGAAACTTGATTACATCCCAAGGCCTTCATATTTTGCTAAAATGAGTTTCTTTTTTTAAAACACTCCTCAATGAACTTGGACACAGCACTTTAAATCCTAAAAGTACTAAAGTAGCAACACACTTAAGTTCTCCCGAGGAGTAAATATGTTCGGTAGCAATGCCTGTTTCAAGAAAGCCTGTCTGTGTCACTTTTGGAGTGGACTTGCAAGGTTATACAAGATTCCAGTCTCTTTGATGCTTGCTGGGGAAGGAATGGCTCAGTGGCAAACCTGCCAACCCTTCCGATTTACCCGGAAACTTTCCGTTTTTTAACTTGTCTTCCGATTTTTCAATTTATTTTTAATTTTTCCTATTTTTGACCAATATAACCTCCAGTACAGTCAATACTCTTCCCCCAGGATGAAGGATAAATTCCTATGTGCTTTTGTAATTTACCCAACCTCATTTTTTTTCAAGCGTTTTTATTTGATGCTGTATTTGGCGAGTGTATTGTCCGTCGACTTCGTGTACTCCTGAACAACATGTTGAGTCAAAGACAATTTCGTGTGTACAATGGGACAGCTGTAAGCAGCCAAAGATCGCTGAAGAACTGTCTGCCACAGGGGTCAGTTCTCGCTCCTTTGCTGTTTAGTTTATATATTGCAGACATGCCAAAGACACTTTCAAGGAAATTTGGATATGCCGATGACTGGGCACTTGCTATCAGGGACAAAACAGCTGAGAAAACAGAAGAGATCCTGACTGAAGACCTCAAGACACTGGCACACTACTTTAAAATATGGGGACTCCACCCAAACATCAGCAAAACTGAAGCTTGTTGCTTCCACGTAAACAATAAAATGGCTAACAGGGAGTTAAATGTGTACATGGACAACCAGAAATTAGGACATAACAGGTACCCTAAATATCTAGGAGTCACAATGGATAGAACACTGTCTTATAAACAACATCTCCTGAACGTTTCTGCCAAAGTAAGAACTTTCAACAATATAATTCATAAGCTGTGTGGAACTTGGGGATCTACAGCTGCAACTCTGAGATGTTCAGTTTTAGGGTTGGTGTACTCGACTGCTGAATACTGCGCGGCTGTTTGGCTGAATAATGCCCACACAAACATCATAGATACCCAGCTGAACACTACAATGCGTCTCATCACTGGCACAATCAAATCTACTCCCACCCAGTGGCTACCAGTGTTAAGTCATATCCCTCCTCCAGATCTCAGACGTAAAGATGCTCTCCTAAAAGAATTCAATAAAATAATGAATAACCCAGAACTCCCGATACAAATGACATCGGCGGTGCGAATATTAATCGTCTGCGTTCGAGAAAACCACCAAGTAGAGATGCCATGAACTTGTGGAACAGCAACTACCAAACTTCAGCTGAATGGGAGAAGAGAGACGACAAATACTGCTCGACAATGCCTTCTGTGAAGAAGACACTGCCACCTGGTTTCAACCTCCCTCGTAGACTATGGTCCGCACTGAACAGGATCCAAACAAACCACGGGAACTGTGCAGCCTTCCACTACAAGTGGAACAGAATCCCACCGCCTGAGTGACTGTGGCGCTACACAACAGACAGTGAAGCACATAATCGAAGAATGCAGGACTAGAAAATACAATGGCAGTGCTAGTGACTTTGCTTTTGCGACTCCAGGGGCTATAGACTAATATAAACAATATGGACAAACGTATATAGTGTAGATTTTATAACAATAGAGCTGTATCTCTAGCCATACGCTAAATAAAATAAAGTGTGTCGTGTTTCCTGCTCGCTAGAGCGGCGTGTGTGCTTTACGGCTGGGGATTCGGGACGGCAATCGTCGTACAAGCAAGAGAGGCTAGTGACTCAGTTAACCGGGACGAAAGAATGAGTCTTATTGTGTGGTTCGCGCACTATTAACATCATTTCTGTGCGTAATTTTGTTGGAGTTGTAGGCCTATGCCATGTGTTTTATCTAGTGGTTCTGTGCATTTTCCTGTGTCAGTCGTATGTTAATAATCTATGAGACTTACCGATCTGTTTTGTATGTGGTAGTTTTGCGTATTTCAGTGCATTTTTGTTTATTCTGACTTCATATTTTTAATGAGTTGAATGTATTTCAGGGAGTTGTGTCGGTGACAGTTTGTGGTATTTTATTTTCACGTTGTGGCCAAAAACATAACAAATGTTATCTCAAAGTGTTCAGAGATACCTATAAAATTATATTTCCTTCATTTTACAGTCTAATAAAGGAAACTATTATGCGAATCACCTCGGGAGATAAATTTTATTTCGAGTTATAAAAATTTCGAGATATAGAGAATACAGTTTTTGAGCATGTATAGCACATAATTGAATCATATGTATCTAAGGGCTTTTACTGAATACATTATGTTTAACGGTACTTAAAAATATACAAAGAAACTCTTAAATTACAGCATCACTTTAATAGGGAACATGCATAATTTTCAAAAATATTTTTTTTGAAAAGTACACCGATGAAATAGTACGTAAATGTATTACATTGTGGTAAGTTGCCTTGTTTTCTACCATTAAAAAAATATTTAAAAGTGCCTTTCCGCAAGGCGAGTGAAACGGCCTTTGACGTAAGTGGCGCGCTGTGACGTCACGATCCAGTACTGCATGCAGCTCTGCCAGCCATTGTGCATCAGCTGTTATTAAAGGCCGATTGTTTACAATTCGTGATCGCGAATAACTTCAAAATGACAGAAGAAAGGTTCAAAACAGCACAGTCAGACATTCTACCATGTGTAGATGTCATCATTCTTGAAAAATAGTGACTTTTGTGGCTGCAAAAATTCGCGGATAAAAGCAAGTTTATAATACCAATATAAATGGTCCGTTATTGGACATTATAAATTTTCCAGCTAGCTCATTCTTGGTTGCCAGCGTTTCGCCCTTGTGTGCTAGGGTGGGCTCGTCAGTTGGTACCTAGCACACCTACCAATACGCTGGCCAGTGCATACCGTGGAGGCCACTGCGTAGGCTAACTGGAGCCACCGGCAGTGCCAATGCACTAAGAGACTTTGTCTCATCACTAAAAATTGATGCCTGCTTGGCCATCAGATGATATAGAACGTTGATTCCCATAGGGAATCTGAAATATTTGTCCTGAATGAGCAAATGGCCTCCACGGTATGCACTGGCCAGCGTATTGGTAGGTGTGCTAGGTACCAACTGACGAGCCCACCCTAGCACACGAGGGCGAAACGCTGGCAACCAAGAATGAGCTAGCTGGAAAATTTATAATGTCCAATAACGGACCATTTATATTGGTATTATAAATTTGCTCATTCAGGACAAATATTTCAGATTCCCTATGGGAATCAACATTCTATATCAAAAGCAAGTTTGTAAGTGGCATCTTTTATATACGTGCAATGTACTGTAACTCGTAGTATTAGGATAACAACGAACCTGGATAGAAATCGCATCACTTTCATTTCCTTCTAGACTGATTCCCATATTAAAGAATAACATTACATTTTCGGGCTTTCAGCCTTAGTAAAGTAAGAAATCCGATTTCAGCACTTACATAAACATATAGGTAGCATTATAGTACTAGTCCGCCTCTGTGGTATAGTGGTTAATGTGATTAGTTGCCACCCCCAGAGGCCCGGTTTCGATTCCCGGCTCTGCCATGCAAGTTGTAAACAAATAGTACGAGGGCTGGAACGGGGTCTGCTCAGCCTCGGGAGGTCAACTGAGTAGAGGGGTTTCGAATCCCACCTCAGCCATCCTCGAAGTGGTTTTTCGTAGTTTCCCACTTCTCCTCCAGGCACCTAAGGCCACGGCCGTTTCCTTCCCTCTTCCTTGTCTATCCCTTCCGATCTTCCCATCCTCCAACAAGGCACTTGTTGAGCATAGCAGGTGAGGCCGCCTGGCCGAGGTAATGGCCCTTCTCACCAGTTGTATCACCATACCCAAAGTCTCACGCTCCAGGACACTGCCCTTGAAGCGATAGAGGTGAAATCCCTCACTGAGTCCGAGGGAAAAACCAACCCTGAAGGATAAACTGATTAAGAAAGAATGAAAGAAAGAAAGATTGTAGTACTATAGGTCTATAATCTATCATTCCCGAAAAAATATATATTTATGGTTGGGGCAACTGGCCTACCTAATTCCGGGGCCCATGAAAGAGAAACATTAAATATCTTGGTGGAGGGAAAAAGTTTAACATTGATAAAGATAAATATGACTTCATCTAGTTTTCACAAGTCGGGCTGAGTGGTTTAGACGGTTGAGGTGCTGGCCTTCTGACCCCAACTTGGCAGTTTCGATCCTGGTTCAGTCCGGTGATAGTTGAAGGTGCTCAAATACGCCATCCTCGTGTCGGTAGATTTACTGGCACGTAAAAGAACTGCAGGACTAAATTCCTGCACATCGGCGTCTCTGAAAACCGTAGAAGTAGTTAGCGGGGCGTAAAGCCAGTAACATTAATTACATTTGGCTTTTAACAAGCTGAACATATCACGCAAGAAAAGTGTCTTGGTGACATTTTAGTCGTTCAATACAGGAATGTATTTGGGTGCTGTGACTTTTACCTTTTTTTCTTCTTCTTCAATTTGCTTTACTTCGCACCGTCACAGATAGGTCTTAGGGCGACAATGGGACAGGAAAGGCCTAGGAATGGGAAGGAAGCGGCCGTGGCCCTAATTAAGGTGCAGCCCCAGCATTTGCCTGGTGTGAAAATGGGAAACCACCGAAAACCATCTTCAGGGCTGCCGACAGTGGGGTTCGAACCCACTATCTCCCGGATGCGAGCTAACCGCACGGCCAACTCGCCTGGTGTTTTACCCTTCGGTTTATTGACTTGGCTTGTATAACCTAAAACTTGGGCTGAGTTGGATAATATTTTAAACACCAGCATCACTATTTTCACTTGTGTGCAATTATGTTATTTATTTCTTTAATATTATGATAATTATTATAATTGAGCTTTGTTGACTTACGAGACCCCAACAGACAAGCATTGGTTTTGTATAGAGATATACATTTGTTAAATTCATGTTGTTTTCTTTCATGATGTACACACCTATTTTTTGTAATATTATAGAGTATTTAGCTATAGACTAAATTTCTTTACAAATGTATGCTCTTCAATAAAGATATAAATAACTGTCGCATGTCAAGATAAATTGGTATAATTAGAGCTCTCAATATGGTTCATAACCCCTTTGGTTTATTACCTTGACATCGATCACCCAAAACATAGGTTAGGTTTGGAGAATACTTTAATAATCATTAATTAATGCACTGTTTATTACTTTCATATTCCAAGATGTAATTGAAGCATTTACTTAAAGCATCATACATTAAAATTTAAAATTTTACCACTAGAATAGCTGACATGGAAAAGTGATTGAAAATTCAAATAAAATCAACTTATGTTAAAATGATCTTTAAAAAAAATAAACTGTAGACTTTTCCGATATATCACCAGCATTTCTCCGGCTCGCCAAAATCCATTTCTCCTAGTTTTAGCGTCTTTGGAACAAAAAACAATTTGTTTGGGGTGGTATGCGATGTGCTATTGCACATCGGAACTATACATCATTTATAAGTTTTCTGCCTCACTGTCTGCGCAGGATTCATTTTAAGTCTAAAATATACCACTCAGATTATTATCCAATGTATAGACCTCGAATTTAACCATACCAGACACTAACATAAAGTAGAAATACGCAAAGTGTATCCTACTTCTCACAGCACACTATGTGTTATTTCGTCTGCTAATTCAGGCAACCTGTACAATGACGTCAGACCAATGAGATGGCGTACTTGCGTCACGTGACATTTTCGTACTTTAATTTAGATTTTTATCATGTTTGGAGTTATTATTTGTACATTCTGTTCACATTTTTGAATTCTGCATGAAATTTTGAATCAGATTAGCAAATTTTTAATTAAAACCCCGGATCATGTATGTTCCCTATTATAACCCTTATTATAGTAACGTTTTAGAAGACAGGAAACGGTACATAGAGTAGTGAAACAAGAAATATATTTCCGTTAACACGTTTGGAAAAAATCCGCTAGTCTGTTCTGTTTGTTGTGGTTAACCTTTCCTCCCTTCACGATGAAACTGCTTGTCAATACCACGCAGCCGAATTTCGTAAATGGAGCTTGTCATCAGCAACTTCCAGGCTTGCTTTCATACGTGACCGGTAATTGACACCCAAGAAACGGCGAAGATTTGCCAATCAATAGAAGTTCGAGTTTTTCGGTTCCCGTCATATTAGTTTCCAGCTTCACTGTAACCCTTTCTTTACTCGTTAACTGTTGTTCACAAACCACAAATGCCGTATTGCACAGTTAATGTTGCACAAAATTCGAGTTACAGAGTATTTTTTACTTTAAGGGAGGAAATGTTTGCTTCGAGAAATTCGTATAACCGAATTTCGAGAATAGAGAAATAAATACAATTGAGGAACAGGGCAAACGGCCGAAAAATCTAAGTTAGTTCGAAATACTGAAAATTCGAGTAATTGGGGGTTCGAGATATCGAGGTTCGACTGTATTATTATTCGTATGTGTCATAAATGAGTGATTAGGTACATTTTCTTGTAACTATTTTAATGTTCTTTAGTTTAAGATTTTAAGCTTAATGGTCAATTTACATTGTAACTGTAGATATGTATGCCTTTTTCTTGTTCTCTTTTTACTTAGATCGTGGCACAATATATGTGATGAATTCCAAGGGGGAAAAATCTTCCTATTTTTGATTTCTAAAAGTAGGCAGCTATGTAGTGGTTTTTACTATGAGGGGTCCTATTATTATTATTATTAATGAAGGCAGTTTTTATTTTTTGCAGAGCAAGTTATCTATGTCGTACTCGTCATGTAGCCGTGAAATTGCATTCGGGGTGGGTTTGAACTTCACCATCAGAACACCTAAATGTTGTTTTAACCTGTAATCCTTTTCTTTTTTCACATTTTGCAAATGTCAAAGCTGTACCTTGAATAAACCCTCAGCATCGCAGCCATTTAAAGAGCTTCCTACTCCGCAGCTAGAGGAGATTTCAACAACGCGCGAATTAAATACATTGATTCACTTAAAACGTTACTAAAAATATCAGTACATTTTACGTCTCTGAGGTTTAGATGTTTCATTTTGGAGTGCTTTTTTCCTGATATGAGTAAAATGTCTTTCCTGCAACCTTAAAACTTTATTATCTGATGCGTGCCGTTTTGAATATATTAATATATTAATGAAATTTGGAATTCCTTGCGACAAAATTATTGACATGCAGATAATTACATAATTCTTTCACATTACCTTAGTAATTTAGTTTAGTTGTAGTGGAGTTCGACGCACTCCTCGTGACAGAAACCCATATCACATTCCCAGCAGCAGTAAACCGGTCTTCATTTTGCCATGTTTTGAACACATTTTACGTATCTGAGGTTTAGATGTTTCATTTTGGAGTGCTTTTTTCCTGATATGAGTAAAATGTCTTTCCTGCAACCTTAAAACTTTATTATATGATGCGTGCCGTCTTGAATATTTCGTTCCCCGCGCGAGTGATAGTAATTCGTAAACAAACCTTCCACAAGCTGACCTGACATCGGTAGGATAGCTGCTGAGTGTTTGTCCCTGTCACTCTTATTATTATTATTATTATTATTATTATTATTATTATTATTATTATTATTATTAGAGAATTTAGGACAGTTGCATTCAAGAGTCTTTTGAACAGCTGTATGTACTGTACTGGTTCCTTCTCATCGGCACTCTTATCATTTATCAGTGCTGCTAATACTACCACTACTACATCCGACTAAACTTTAATCTGAATTATACAATGTCCAACACTTTACTGTCGGTCAAACCAGGGGTTGAGCTTGTCATGTTGCGCGGCGCGTCATGCAGACTGATGCAACTGCAGCAAGACCCAAAGCAACAGGACGAACCTGATTGAAGTGAATAACATTTATGACGAAACAAACCAACTATATATATATTTCAGATAAAAGATCGATACGTCTTTCAAACGAGATATATATACCATGCACAACTGGTTCTTGTGCGACAGAAAGCAGCGCTAACTGATACCTACACAAGAGCGCTGGTGGAGAGTTACGAAAATATTTCTAGCCAAGATTAAAAGACAAATACTATAAATAATCCGCACTCTGAATGCACAAATAGAGCAAGGATCGTCATGCCAAAACACAAACTTCTCGGGTCATGATTTCTCGATTTTATTCTGTGGGAAAGAATGAAGTAAACACACTTATAAAAAATGAGATTATTCCACAGACTAGCTTAGCAAAAATTTATCCTTGCACAAACTACTATATGTTAACGAACAACAATTCTTATTTTACAACACTGCTAAACCCTAACATTTCTTCTTGGAATCAAACCATTTGCATTTCGATAACTCCAAAATTCTTTACACTACAACCGTAAATGCGGTGCCATGTATGAGTCTATACCACATATAGGATTGGCGCTGAGGGGTTAGGATCCAAATCCTAGCCCTTTCCTGTGGTCTCCAGAAAACTTTATGCATCATTGTTGAGTTAAATTTGTAACAAAAAGAAATTAATACCAATATAGTAAATAAAACTTTGAAAATCTGGTTTCATGAAAAATTAAAGGAATCACTCAATGGATAATTTTTAAGTAATGGCTAATTCCAGGCGTCGCGTGTTTACATTTGTACATTTCTTTTTAACATATATATGAAACTTACCACCTAAACAAATTGAGATTTATGCATAACGTCTAGATGATACTTAATAACCCCCACAAATTTCATTGTTATAAACCTGATGTATGTGATTTTATAAACTTTTAAACATTGTGATCGGTGTTTACATGGGACAGACTTTTAACTTCGCATACCGTTACGTTTTTTCCTAAATTCTACGAATTGTGGTAACTTTTATTAGTAATGTTAATATATTGTTTACAAGAAGGACAAATGTACATTTTGTGAAAAAAAACAAATATGTAAGTTTTGTAATGTCTGCATAATATATTTAAAAGCGATCGTCGCCTGTTTACTTGATAGCATCACAGGATTACACGTGAATCTGCGCTATGGCGACATGGCATGAGGGGCTAATAAATCTTTAACTCCGCATCAAATACGATCACTGAATGATAAAAATGTATATTTAATATCGCAGTAAGTAATAATAAATAAGGGGCTTGATGGCGCAGCGGTCAAACTGCTTGCAACCATAAAGACTTCGAGTCCCGATTAATGCATCTGTGATTTTTGACGTGAAAGCATGTCCGGTGGTTCGGATTTCACGTAAAATATGAAGTTCCGTGCTTATGATAGTTTGATTATCGGTTATGTAAAACTGCAAGCTTCGTTCCTCCTAATAATAATAATAATAATAATAATATATAACTACAGATACTGGTACGGACATGTGGTCTAAGTAAAGTGTTCATATGAATTGTCACACATTTATTTAACACTAATGTCCGGCTCCATGGCTAAATGGTTAGCATGCTGGCCTTTGGTCACAGGGGTCTCGGGTTCGATTCCCGGCAGGGTCGGGGAATTTTAACCATCATTGGTTAATTTTACTGGCATGGAGCCTGGGTGTATGTGTCGCCTTCATCATCATTTCAACCTCATCATGACGCGCAGGTCGCCTACGGGAGTCAAATCAAAAGACCTGCACCTGGCGACCCGAACATGTCCTCGGACACTCCCGGCACTAAAAGCCATACACCATTTCATTTAACACTAGTAACATTGAATGTAAAATGAACTAAAATATTTAAAAATATCTGGACATTCAACACTTACTGGTACGTAGACTACAATTTGAATGAAAGCTTGATGAGAAAAAAATATTAAATGAAAAAACACATTATGTTCATTCTGCTTCTGGTATAGACTCATCAAAATACCATTTCCCACGAGTAAAACGGGGCACCGGTAATTTTCTTTCAATTTCACTTTTATTCAATAAGCATTCGTCTTTCGTCAGTGGTTCACAAAACAGTTTCGCTTCGTCGTTGCACTTGCGAAAATTGGTTACAAATTAAACATCACCATCACTTTCAGTTATGGTACAAACATAATACTAGGAATGTTTCTTTCCGCTGTATTTTCCAAGGATGAAGTCTCCCATTCAGAAGACATATCACGGGGTAGATTTTTGTCATCTGCTTCGATCATGTAGTCTGGATGTAGAGAGTGTATGGCAGTTGTTTCTGAATAATAAAATTTTCTTGCCTGAAATATGTATTTTTTTAATGGCTCCACATAGTGAATATCATGTGTTCCTGGTACTGCATAGACATCGGCGAAGCGGCTTTTCAGAACTCCTTTCAACATCTTCAGAAGGAACAAATATAACATGTGTTTGCTGAATTTCTTTTCGCTACTTCCACAATATCGTGCATGTTTATAAGGTCTCTTTTTGCACATAGAGCAAAAGTCATGTTTTAGTGTTCCGCCAACACCGTCAGCAGCACCTTTCCTGTAACCTGACGCAAAAAAAATTCCAAGTTGCATTCATTCCAAAAGTTTCCGTAAAAAAACGTTAGGTTTGCGAACATGAACCTTTGTTTGAAGTGGCTTGCCGCCCCGACCGAGAAGATACACTCTTGTGATTTCTGGTCATTTTTCCTTGATGTCTGTTAATACTCTGCTTAAAAATGAGTGTGTAGCTATTTGTCATGTTCCATACGGTCAGACATAATAGCATATGAAGCATGATTTCCGCCCGCAGACCACGCAACAGCAGTAAATATCGTAATTTGTCGGTGATGCCAATAACAACTCTGAATTTCATCTTGTGGTAGAATAGTGAAATTCTCTGCGAAATCCACTTTCAAAACCTTTGAATTTTCAGTCGTTTGTTTTTTCTGCACTTCGAACATTTTGCTTTGCATTCTTTTAATGAATGTGTTTTTCATAAACAAGGGACACGATTTTACTAGTGTATCAGAACACCCTTGAACTATGCCAGATTTTTTAATTTGAGATACGTGATTTTCATCATCACTTTGCCACTGGTACCACTCAATTTCGTCTCCAACATTCCTGTACGCATGGCTCCATGCGACTGGGAACTTCTCGGCTGCCTGCTCACGAGAACGTCGTAAACACGCGACGTATTTTACTATCAGCTTCATATGAATCCATTTGAAATTTTAAACGAATGATATAGCAGTTTGAAAGGGTGTACAGTATTTTCTTTGCACACCAAATTTTATTCAAATTGAGCTACACACTACAGAAACTTGTATACCTTTTTCGTCGCGTGTTTACACGGCCTACAGCAATAAATTCGTCGCCATATTATACCTTATATAAACTGTTAATAACCTTAATAAGTATTTTACTACGAAGAGAAAGAGCTGTAGAATTAACATTTAAATTATTTTTCATACCTTTTCATCATAATAAACAGCAATTCCTCAAACATTGAGAAATCTGTGGCTTGGTTCTAAAAGGGCCAATGTCATTTTTTATAGAAATTGAGATATTAACGGATACAAACGTGTTTTATCCTGGCTTGCAACATGTTAAAAGGCCCAGTGCTTCTGATAAGTACTAAACGAACAGTTAACGTTTAATTAAATAAGCCCTTGCCAATAATGTTGTAATCTAACATAAAGAAATGGTTGGTATTCTTTTGTCAAAAACTTGAAAAGGGTTAAGGTCTTCGTCATCATCATTTTCCATTTCCAGCTTCCCGGGTCGGGTTGTGAATCAAGGACCTCCATTGCTGCCTGTCTTTTCACCACTTCTCCTTTTTTAAGTACATCTTCTGGTTTTCCTCCCCTCTTCTCTATGCACTCCCACACTGAATCTTGTCCATCTCTTTCGGGATTTCACCGTGATTTCTTTCCTGTTAACTTCTCTGAATAAACTTTTTTGGCACTCTTTCTCCCATTCTCATCATACGCCCATATCACTTTACCTTTGTTGTTTCTATCCTGTCTTGGAGTTTCAAGATTACTGTCCTTTTCCTTATCTCTTCATTTCTAATTCTATCCTTTCTGGCCTTGCCCTTGATACCCGTTAGGAATTTCATCTCCGCTGCCTGTATTCTGCTCTCCTCTCATTTTGTTGTAGTCCACGATCCAGCTGCATAGGTTAGTATGTGTTCATAATAGGTTGAATATAATACTTTCTTACATTTCTTCAGGACATCTTGGTTCCACATAATACCCCTTTTATTCTGGTAGAAGCTGTTTGCCTGTATTCTTTTCCCGATTTCCTCGGTTATCTTTCCATCTTCTGTGATCACACTTCCCAAGTACTTAAAACTTTTAACCACTTCCAGAATTTTACCATTCAGTTTTAACTTTCCTCTTCCTTCCTTCCTTCCTTCCTTCCTTCCTTCCTTCCTTCCTTCCTTCCTTCCTTCCTTCCTTCCTTCCCCTTGTCATCTCTAATGTTTTACTTTTCTCTGTGCTAAATTTCATCCCAAATTTTTCTGTCTCTCGATTCCATACATCTACTTGTTCTTGCACTTCCGTTTCATCCTCACCCCATATCACTATATCATTTGCAAACAACATGGCTTTTGTTGCCTGTCTTCCCAATCTCTGTTTAATGTTCTTCTGGATTTCATCCACGACTGATGAATAGTATTGGGGTCTTTGCAGTGTACCGTAATACCATGATGCACATAGGGCTGTTTCTTACTGACTAAAATGCTTATACCGGGTGGTCAAAATAAAACTGGCCAGAAAAATATTTACAATAGGACTAATGTGGTTTTGACCCTTGTTAATGAACATCACAGAAGATGTTGGAAATAGCCTCATCTTGAAGAAATGAAAACTGAGGATCGAAAAGTCCTGACTCCACTTCACTCAGAAACCACCAGCAGAAGTCAGCATGAGAAGAATATTAAATTTTCACAACCGCATTGTAATTGAAACCGACTTTCAACCTATTAGGTCGTGTTATGTACATTTATGTAGTATGTGATGAAAAGATGTTAAGTATTGAACAAATATGGCCAATCAGACACCAGTGGGATCTGAACCCACAACCTCCCGATTTCACGTCGGTTGCTCTACAAATTGAGCTATGGTGGCCTACGCCATCCTGTTCTGCAGGAAAGGATCTAAGCTACGGGTCTGGCACTACTGCCATCACACTGTAGAGTGCGTTTAAGTCGCCCGTTGAGGGCCAAGTCATTATATCATTCGTATCGCCGGAAATCCTGCACACTTGCCTACGTGTGACAATTGTGCTGGTCACGTTGTCATTGGCAGCCGATGTAATTTACCGCCAAGTAGTGGTCTTGCATCTTGCTGCGGGATCCAGAACGTCAGTAATAATAATAATTATAACAACCTAAATTAATCTAATCTCACCCACCCAGATAATAATAATAATAATAATAATAATAATGTTAATGTTCTGGACCATGGTCAAAATGTGCAGACCATGCTGGAATCAGGTCCTCGCTGGGTAATGACTACAAATGCAGTCCAGTCGCGGGTTCAGTACCGCCAAGGCACCCAAGACATCACCACGCCGGATCTCCTCAAGGATTTGATCCATATGAAAAATTATTATAGGAAAAGGTGGCTAAGATTTAGGGACCCAACTGACCGGGCGGAATACCTGTACCTAGCCCAGGACGTACAAAATCGATTGCTGGAAAGAAAGATTGAAAAATCGGAGGAACTTTGCCGTGATCTCTCAGAAAACGAGTCAGATCGCGAATTTTGGCGGATTCTTTCAAAAACTAGTCAGATCGTGAATTTCGGGAGATTATATATAAAATGTTAAGCGCTCAATTATAAATTTCCGTATAATACCGTAGCGAAGCACAGGTATCTTCCTAGTTTTTGATAAATTTTAACACATTGCGTACTGAGTGCCCTTCACCCCATGCACAGCCCTGTTCCTAGCCACTTTCTAACTACCTCTAAGCTGGAGTGCATGCATTCAAATAAACTGTCAGAACTTCAATAGCTTTTGAAGGACTACTGTGTATTTTTCTATTGGCCTTCCTGAATAGTTGTTGAAATGCAGGGTATTTCTTGAAATCTATTTTGGCTCATAGTTTTCGGAAATATGGGTTTTTAATTCGGGGAACTGTTGGCCAGTAATCTTTCAGACATTATTTCTTCACCTGCCCTATCAATATACACAGAGCAATAATTTTTTTAATTTCCCTGCTAGTGACATTAGTCCACTTTAGTGTTTTAGGGGATACATTATGAGAATGTGAATTCTGCTCATAGTATAAGTTTGTCTGTTCAGCTACATACTGAAAAAATTCCTCACCAAACATAAGTCCTGCTACTTGTCCTATGTTTCCAGATTCATTAGGCCATACCTTTATACTTAGGAGCACCTTTAAAATCCTCTGGCCTAGGTTCACTGTTGTCCATAACCCAGTTGTTAGAAAACACTACATTATTTACAATATGTAGAACATTTACACCCGTAACACAATTATCAAACTCGTTCTGCTTTACGTGAGTTCCACACCTTGAAGATAAGACTATATCCTCGTCATCACTTGAAACATTTCCGTTAGAAGATATTTCATTATCGAACTCTAAATATTCAGCATCACTTAGATATTCAGAGCCTGTATCAGCACATAATTCGTGAATAATTTCATCTTTGTCTAAACACGTGCGATCCCTGGGCGCTGCCATCTTGCATGGCTCTTCGAACTTTGTAAACATGTTGTCAAGAAATGCAAAGAAAATCTATGATATGAAGAATACTCAAAAAGAAATGCGACTATCGATTGTGTAGAAACATACATAACAGTTCTATCACCCTTGACCTCCAAATACTTTCCGTATATCTCAAAAGATAGCACTAAAGTTCAGTCTGCTGCTAACACGAGTTAACTCGGGACCGGTCCGCATTGCTCGGCTATGCAAACACTAGTTTTCTCGGGACCGGTCCGCATTGTGTTAAGCTAAAGATCAGTTTTCTAGGACCATTGGTTGAAGAGAGATTGCATTTTTATGTTGGATTGTTTTCACCCCAACCTGTTTTTTGCTCTAGAAGCCATTTTAAGTATCCTCGAAAAGCTTTTTTAACGTTAAAAGTTATTGTTACCTCAAAACTTAGATAAGAAACAGACGGGGGTGATTTGATATATATATATATATATATATATCACTAGTTAGAAGATCCTTTTAAATAAATTTTAAGCAAAAAATAATTTTTCTAGAGCCATTGCTCGACGTGATATTGAATTTTTAATTTAAGGGTTGTTTTCACCCCCAACCTATTTTTTACTCATAAAATCGTTTTGAGTATCATCCAACACTTTTCCAATGTTGAAAATCATTGATAGATATCACAGGTCAGAGGAAAATTTTTGGTAAATTTTAAGTCAAAAATCAGAGTTTTGCAACCATCCATTAAGGAGATATTGAATTTTTTAAGTTACAGGATGTTTTCACTCTCTCTCTCTCTCTCTCTCTCTCTCTCTCTCTCTCTCTCTCTGACAAAAGTACATTTAACATGTTACATGCTCCTAATAAATCAACAACAACTTAAAAGAATGGTTCAAGAGTATAAAACCTATAGGTCATGTATAGCAGTAGTTTTGCCTAGTAGCCCAAGCCTACAAGCTAGTGTAGAGAAAGGCAGCCGGTTAACAAGAACAGCAAGTAGGTCTGTATGGTTTGCACATCCTCTGTCAGATTAGCACACCTTTAGCTACCTAGTTTTCTACTAGAATGCAGCACGCCCCCACGTGCCTGTCAAATTCAAAATTCCCGTGCGCTGTGACGCCATCAGTCACGTGACTGGCAACAGACAATCGGCGCTTGATTTAAACTTGGTGTAGAACACCTACTAAGTATGTACTTATTTTCATGCTATTAAACTCTTGTATGGAATGCAAACGTAACATTCCCTTACTAGAGTCGTGTTATTCACCTGTACCAGTACATTAAATTATAATCATGAATAATAAACCATTGAATGAAAAAAATCACACTCTTTACAGCTAGTGCAAACAATCCGCGCATAGTTTGTGAGACATTTCAATATAACAGTGTTCACTGTTAAAACAATATGCACTCGTCTCCTAGATAATATACAGTGCGTTCATTTATGAGAATGAAAATCCACAGCCTGTTTCCAGTCATTCGACCGGCTCAGGAATGTAATGAATGAAGCCCCCATGTAGCAGTGAGGGTAGGAACTGTGCTGTTTGCCGAAGCCTGTCACACTCCTCTGGGGGTCAATGATTAATGAATGATAGATGAAATGAAATGGTAATGGTGAGTGTTGCTGGTATGACAGACGACAGGGAAAACCGGAGTACCCGGAGAAAAACCTGTCCCACCTCCGCTTTGTCTAGCACAAATCTCACATGGAGTGACCGGGATTTAAACCACAGAACCCAGCGGTGAGAGGACGGCGCCTGCCACCTGACCCACGGAGGTGTGGTGCGTTCATTTATACACATGAGAAATCAATTAGTATAGTTGTAAGAAAACCGTGTGAAAAAAACTACAAACATGAAGAAGCACACTTAAATATACATTCCTCTTTCATTTTACACTGCAAATCCTACTTTTTCTGTCCATAATTTGCTTTGCAGTTCACTACAACAGCCTTCTCCAAGCTTTCTAGTATTAATCTGTGGCGTTTGTCTTAAAACTACCTTCAATGCGGAGAACCATTCCTCTACATCTACGGATGTGACAGAACAGTATTTGAATTTGGGAGCGAGTGTAGGTGTAAACATTCTGGCAGATCCACATTATCATTATCAACCAAATATTTGTTTATAGCTGTCATCAGGGGTCAAAAAATACCGGGCGCCTGAAAATTTTTACCTGGCGCCTGAATTTTCAAATTTGGTTTTGAAAATTTTTTTTTGAAATCCGGAGTTCCCTTACGTGTACTTTTCCATTACTTTACAAAGTAACGAGTCGTGTGGTGTTTCAGGTTTTTTTTTCTGTAGCTCACTTTTATTCTAATACAGTAGAACCTCAATAATTCGAAATCGGTTAATTCAAAATCCCGCCTAATTCGAAGAAGCTCTCGTTCCCGGAAACAAGAGATACAGTTTTGCATGTTATTTCAATTGTTTAATTCAAAATACGGATAATTCGTAATTCGAAGTACAATGTCGGCCCCATTACCGAAATTCAGACTTTTAATTCGAAACTGCCTTTACATTTTAAAACAATAGTATGTTACAGAGTAATTTCAACTCGAAATGTATCCGCTCCGCGTCATAATAGAACGCGTGTTCCTGAACGTGGAGGGGTAGCTTTCTGCACTTACACTCACTTCGGTGGGTCTACAGTGTGCTTCATGATTGCTAAGTTGAATGAAATCGGAATTCTTTTGTGTTCAACCTTTTAAGGAACGCCGTAATATCACGCAACATGCAGTGTGCGGGAAAACAGAATCCGCGAACACTGGCGATGCCGACAGTTGACGAAAAAACGTGGCAAATATAATAAATTCGTAGGCACCGAACAACATTGACATTGCCGGTGAAACTGCATTGTTTTATTTTAACGCAAGCCCAAACGGTCTTATGGTTTTAAAGGAGAAATTGCCAGCCGGGAAATTGTAGTGTGAGGGATGGGGGTCATAGTAGTACGTTGCAATGCACACGGAAGCAATATACTTTATCCCCTCGTCATAGGAAACTTCGATAAGCCACGATGTTTTAAGAGCGTCGGGCACTTTCCATGCCAGTACAAAGCATGTATAATAAAAATGCAAACAGTAAAGAAATCCAAAAAATAATGCATTTGCACAGGGGAACCGGCATAATTTATCCTCGTCTTTGAATTGTGCGACTTTTTTTCTTTCGTTGCGTGAGGTTATGTTTGTCAGCGATTTATCCAAGTGCATTATTTGAACATTGTAAATGCACATTCTTGGATACATTTTTTAAATAGTTCTTTTTTCATGGCATTTGAATGGTATAAACTGTGAATCAAGGTTAAATGCATGCAGTAACGGGCCTTAGAATATTTTATAACGCGGCAAGGGTTGGTACATCTGAATTGCGGATTGGCGGTTAATTCGAAGTCCGATTTTTGAGTCCCAACGACTTCGAATTAACGAGGTTTTACTGTATGTGCAATAAACATTTTCTGTGCTTTTGGCAGAGTCTTGAATTCTGTAATTGCTCTTCGTACCTTGGAACTTAGCCTACAAAGAATACAAAGCCTGCTTACTCGCAGTGCTCTCTTCAGAAACAGTGTCCGCCTGACGGTGCGCGTCTTGACCACTGCAGCGCTAGTTTACCACCTCACATCAGCACTCACTAGCATTGCTAATGGGTGTTAAAACCAGCACAAATTTACCTCTACAATATACTTCCTGTATAGTATATACGTTACTGAGCAGAATGAAGTAGAAAATAATAAATGTTCACCTTTTACGCCTAGGAGTTCAATTCAGCTGTGGATATTCATTTCAGATAACACACATACAGTAACTATCGAAATTTATGTCCGGCATTTAAAAGGATATAAGGTCTGCACTAGATATTTTTACTACCGTGCCGTAGATTTTCAGTGAAAAGGAACGACTTTAACCATTTTCCTTGATATTTTCTTCTCATAAATTGTTTTTCTTCTCAAGAAGTATTCTCGCTGATACTCATCCGTCATGCCATTCGCGTAGTTAGTGACAGAGGGGCACAGAAACTCCTGAAATATTATTCTGCTTAGTTCCTCAGGTTGATAACTTTTCCCACACTGTAGAACAGGATTTTTGGCAACATGTGGCAACAATAATTCTGTTAATGATTGTGCTATTTTTGGACTGCCCAGCGTTACCGTTACGTGCCCCAGTTTCATCAGCAGTGAAACAAAATTTGGCTTTGGATACGTGAGACCACCTCTGTCTTTGATTTTTATTAATGACGTTAGTGGAGATGGACTCTGGATACTACTAATTTTATCAACACACTCTTCACATGGCATGTGGTCTTCGACAACTCTTACCAAATACTCTCCAATACAGTGGAACCTCGATTATCCGTTCCCGGAAAATACATTTTCCCGGAATATGCATTCAAATTACGTGGTCCCGTGAGCATCGTAATTAAATCACGTTGTAAAAGTCCCGCATTATCCGTTCCTCGAAGAAATTATTTCATGGATCAACCGCCCAGAAATTCCAGTTCCATCAACGCTAAATCCTCGATCAATGGTTTTTTAATAAACTGTATCTCACAAAAGGACGGCTATGGCATATTTATGGATCTTGGCGTTAACGCCCCGTCACTGCGATAATTAAAGCAAGTACTGTACCTGTACCGGAAAAGCGATCGGCGGTGAACTTGCATAAGGGACCATCTTAGCATCGCATTCGGGTGGTATTGTTTAGAGAATCTCGGAAAATCATAAAGCAGGGAGTGGCGACAACAATTGCAAGGAGACACGGCGCATTTCGACAGCTCTGCTTGAAGATGGAACGAGTTTCGTCAAATGTTCGCACTTATAAAACGTCCATATTATGTCCAGGGTTAGATGTTTATATTTTTTACTTTTTTCGATCGTACTGCCGAAGAGGTTTTTGGCACTTTGCTCAGGGCACTGCAGAGTAACTGGGCTTTCAGGCAGGAATCGAAACTGCTTCTTAACACAAATTCAGTATTTTTGATATTATCGTACACGATTATGTTAGCGAGACCAAAACACATGTTGCACCTAAATGTAATTTTAAAAAAAGAAAGCCATGGGAGGTCTTGGAATTGCCTATTACTGTTAAGGTCCTAATGAAAGACTGGAAATTTTACATTTTCGTGTTAAAATACCAAAAACCGCAGTCGTTTTATTTGCGCACGTTACATTTTAAATGGTTGGTATAATTTCAAACTCGTACTGACATGTGCAGCGAGCGCGCTTCCCAGATGACCTCAAGGTCACGAATAACCGTAATTTCTGAAGTTTTGATATTTCTTTTATCTTTCCAATTTGATTGGATTTGTGACGCGCGGAATTGAATATAATGCATTCAAGAACTTTTTTAAGAATCGATACTTACATTCGAAACCATGTTTTCGAGTTCAACATAACCTTTAAAAGTCGACGTAGGCCTAATTTGCGTGATAGATTTCCAGAAACTGACTACGAACAGTACACCTGAGACCAAATTACAATGAAAGATTAAGAAATGAACGGATTTCGCCATCATTTTGGGTGCTTTCGTATCTAATGCGCTTTATTTTATTAGATGAGAGAATTAAAAACTACTTGTGGTCGATTGTCGTTTGGCTTGGCATTATTAGATTTTTCAAAGAGTTTGGCTAGCGCAATCAAAGTCGCTGAACTGAAAGAAGTCTTCACGGGAAACTGACGAAGATTCCCCTGTAAAACTGAATATAAAGTATCGAGATTTTGAACTCGCGTACCTTTAATTAATGCGGTTTCGTGGTCTAACATGCCCGCCCGGGTTCGATTGCGACCAGGTCAGACAATTTTACCTGGATATAAGT